>NC_137908.1:4589984-4592484 GCF_963457725.1 Sprattus sprattus | reverse complement strand
GAGAGCAGAGAGCCCAGAGCCCAGAGCAGAGAGCAGAGAGCAGAGAGCAGAGAGCAGAGAGCAGAGAGCAGAGAGCCCAGAGCAGAGCCCAGAGCCCAGAGCAGAGAGCAGAGAGCCCAGAGCCCAGAGCAGAGAGTAGAGCCCAGAGCCCAGAGCCCAGAGCCCAGAGCAGAGAGCAGAGAGCCCAGAGCCCAGAGCAGAGAGCAGAGAGCAGAGAGTAGAGAGCCCAGAGCAGAGAGCAGAGAGTAGAGAGCCCAGAGCCCAGAGGCCAGAGAGTAGAGCCCAGAGCCCAGAGGCCAGAGAGTAGAGCCCAGAGCCCAGAGCCCAGAGCCCAGAGCAGAGAGCAGAGAGCCCAGAGCCCAGAGCAGAGAGTAGAGCCCAGAGCCCAGAGCCCAGAGCCCAGAGCAGAGAGTAGAGCCCAGAGCCCAGAGCAGAGAGCCCAGAGCAGAGAGCCCAGAGCAGAGAGCCCAGAGCAGAGAGCCCAGAGCAGAGAGCCCAGAGCAGAGAGCCCAGAGCAGAGAGCCCAGAGCAGAGAGTAGAGCCCAGAGCCCAGAGCCCAGAGCAGAGAGTAGAGCCCAGAGCCCAGAGCAGAGAGTAGAGCCCAGAGCAGAGAGTAGAGCCTAGAGCCCAGAGCAGAGAGTAGAGCCCAGAGCCCAGAGCAGAGAGTAGAGCCCAGAGCCCAGAGCAGAGAGTAGAGCCCAGAGCAGAGAGTAGAGCCCAGAGCCCAGAGCAGAGAGTAGAGCCCAGAGCCCAGAGCAGAGAGTAGAGCCCAGAGCCCAGAGCAGAGAGTAGAGCCCAGAGCCCAGAGCCCAGAGCACAGAGCAGAGAGTAGAGCCCAGAGCCCAGAGCCCAGAGCAGAGAGTAGAGCCCAGAGCAGAGAGTAGAGCCCAGAGCCCAGAGCCCAGAGCAGAGAGTAGAGCCCAGAGCCCAGAGCCCAGAGCAGAGAGTAGAGCCCAGAGCAGAGAGTAGAGCCCAGAGCCCAGAGCCCAGAGCCCAGAGCAGAGAGTAGAGCCCAGAGCAGAGAGCCCAGAGCAGAGAGTAGAGCCCAGAGCCCAGAGCCCAGAGCAGAGAGCCCAGAGCCCAGAGCAGAGAGCCCAGAGCAGAGAGCCCAGAGCCCAGAGCAGAGAGTAGAGCCCAGAGCAGAGAGCCCAGAGCCCAGAGCAGAGAGCCCAGAGCCCAGAGCAGAGAGCCCAGAGCAGAGAGTAGAGAGCCCAGAGGTCAGAGCAGAGAGTAGAGAGCAGAGAGCAGAGAGCAGAGAGCAGAGAGCAGAGAGCAGAGAGCAGAGAGCAGAGAGCCCAGAGCAGAGAGCCCAGAGCAGAGGTCAGAGCCCAGAGCAGAGAGCAGAGAGCCCAGAGCCCAGAGCAGAGAGCAGAGAGCAGAGAGCAGAGAGCAGAGAGCAGAGAGCCCAGAGCAGAGCCCAGAGCCCAGAGCAGAGAGCAGAGAGCCCAGAGCCCAGAGCAGAGAGTAGAGCCCAGAGCCCAGAGCCCAGAGCCCAGAGCCCAGAGCAGAGAGCAGAGAGCCCAGAGCCCAGAGCAGAGAGCAGAGAGCAGAGAGTAGAGAGCCCAGAGCAGAGAGCAGAGAGTAGAGAGCCCAGAGCCCAGAGGCCAGAGAGTAGAGCCCAGAGCCCAGAGGCCAGAGAGTAGAGCCCAGAGCCCAGAGCCCAGAGCAGAGAGTAGAGCCCAGAGCAGAGAGTAGAGCCCAGAGCCCAGAGGCCAGAGCCCAGAGGCCAGAGCCCAGAGGCCAGAGCCCAGAGCAGAGAGTAGAGCCCAGAGCAGAGAGTAGAGCCCAGAGCCCAGAGGCCAGAGCAGAGAGCCCAGAGGCCAAAACCCAGAGCCCAGAGCCCAGAGCAGAGAGTAGAGCCCAGAGCCCAGAGCCCAGAGCCCAGAGCCCAGAGCAGAGAGTAGAGCCCAGAGCCCAGAGCAGAGAGCAGAGCAGAGAGTAGAGCCCAGAGCCCAGAGGCCAGAGCAGAGAGCCCAGAGCCCAGAGCCCGGAACCCGGACCTCTGGGGCGAGCACTGAGGCGGCGGAGCAAAAGCCAAACTCCCTATTAACAGGAAGAACCCTTAAGTAGAACCCAGCTCATGAGGGGGACCCATCTGCTTGGGACCGTATTTGTTACATAAAAAATAAAAGACATTCCTCCAGAATAGCTCTTTCTAATGATTTTGTTGCAGTTTCTCAGTTCTGCTGAGAAAAACACTGCTTCACGCAACCCATTACTTGCTGACTTCAAGTTATAATGAAGTCCAGTTAAGTCCAGTCCAACGCCCTGACTACCCCATCACATGTCCAATGCCCTAACTATCCCATCACATTTCCAATGCCCTAACTACCCCAGCACATATCCAATGCCCTCGCTACCCCAGCACATATCCAATTCCCTAACTACCCCAGCACATATCCAATGCCCTAACTACCCCAGCACATATCCAATCCCCTAACTACCCCAGCACATATCCAATGCCCTCGCTACCCCAGCACATATCCAATTCCCTAACTAC
>NC_137908.1:4559984-4569984 GCF_963457725.1 Sprattus sprattus | reverse complement strand
GCAGGGAGAGTGAGAGGGTGAGGTGAGGAGCAGGGAGAGTGAGAGGATGAGGTGAGGAGTAGGGAGAGTGAGAGGGTGACGCTGAGGTGAGGAGCAGGGAGAGTGAGAGGGTGAGGTGAGGAGCAGGGAGAGTGAGAGGGTGACGCTGAGGTGAGGAGCAGGGAGTGAGAGGGTGACGCTGAGGTGAGGAGCAGGGAGAGTGAGAGGGTGAGGTGAGGAGCAGGGAGTGAGAGGGTGACGCTGAGGTGAGGAGCAGGGAGAGTGAGAGGGTGACGCTGAGGTGAGGAGCAGGGAGAGTGAGAGGATGAGGTGAGGAGCAGGGAGAGTGAGAGGATGAGGTGAGGAGCAGGGAGAGTGAGAGGGTGACGCTGAGGTGAGGAGCAGGGAGTGAGAGGGTGACACTGAGGTGAGGAGGACAGGAAAGACCAGATGAGGGAAAGGACACTAAAACAACAACGGGACTCGATGGAGACGATGAAAACGCCACGCAGCTTTTCACACTGGGGTGGATCCGACACTAACTGGGCTTGGATTCAGCACATCCAGTCTAAGAACAGCCCAGAACCAGCACATATTAGAGGGAAGATACTGAGAGTGAACAGCCCAGAACCAGCACATATTATGGGGTAGATACTAACATAAGAAAAACCCCTTTTGAAGCCAGTCCCCTGAGGCTTTGTTGAAAAACGTATCACTGTTTTAATCAGAGTACCATCAGTGACAGAACAGCAAAAAAAAATAGATAATGGATGGAGGAGGGGGGCTTTTTTTCATGTTTCTGTCTTGTTTTGATCTCAATCTCTCTCTCTCATATTCACACATCGGAGGGACGGCCTATCAGAGCTGAACACAATGAGTTTATCAGAGAGGAGAAACACACACACACACACCCACACACACACACCCACCCCCCCCCCCCCCCCACACACACACACACACATGAGTTTATCAGAGAGGAGAAACATGTGAGCCTCTCAGCTCAAACGCCAGAGTTTGGGGGGCACTGTAGCTCACACAGTAGCCTCGACCACATTCGGGGCTTGAAGCTCAAGGAGGTCACAGGTTCGAATCTGGCCCGATGCCATTTCTCCTGTCCACTCCCCACCTCTTCTCCCTATCATTTCCTGTCCAACTCTGCACTAATCTATCCATTAAAGGCATAAAAGGCCAAAAACAAATCTTAAAAATAAATAAAACAGAGTTTCATTCTGCTACACAGCAGCTGTGATTTCACCGTTATTGTCTCTCAGTGCCTCCCAGCACTCAGAATGTTTTACTGTATCATATGGCATGTACCTATACAATTACGCACACTAAGAATGTATTTAGGCTTGCTGAGTATGCATGCGTATGAGTATGTTATTTAAGTAGCCTGTTAAGATGTCATGTAATTTTACATCAAGTCCCGAAACAGTGCAAATTGGAAGGCGCTTGACTTTTACTTCATGAAAATCAAAGCTACTACAGTTTCAAAGGACATGTACACACACCCACACTCCCACACACCCACACACTAGCACAGCCCACTCACTAAGTCACACACACACACACACATTTATACCCCCCCCCCCTAGACACACAGTATACACACCTGCTCAACCACCCACTCACCCCTACTTAAAGTCCACACAACACCCACACACCCACACACACACACACTAGCACAGCCCACTCACTAAGTCACACACACACACACACATTTATACCCCCCCCCCCCCTAGACACACAGTATACACACCTGCTCAACCACCCACTCACCCCTACTTAAAGTCCACACAACACACACCCACACACACACCCACACACACACACACACTATTGGATTTCACATGAAGGGTGTGAGCCAGGTAGCGGAGGCAGTTAAAAGCCTGCTCTCCTGATCCTCCTGAAAGACTATCTGGAGACCCTGAGCCCCAGGGGAGTTAATCCCACACAGAGTAAATTCTTATTGGCTCTCTCTTTCATCTCTCTACCTCCTTGCCTTAGCCAGGCCTGGCAGAGGTCATTATCACCGCAACACACACACACACACACACACACACAGAGGCCTGGCAGGGGTCATTATTACCGCAACACCCCCACCCAGCTCTCCCCATCTGCCCCTCTCAGAAGGCCCATCGCTGGGCAGCCTCCATCTCCCTACAGCCACTCATGACAGGCGCTGGATCTGGAGCGGACATGATCCGGGCCCAACCCAGCCCAGAGGCACCGGCTATCTGAGCCCTGGCTCTGCCGGAGTGGGTCAGAGCTCCAATCCGGGTTTATGGGAATGACTGCTCACGTCCTGCGCCAAGACGGAAAATGTAATTTCTCCCTCTCTCTCTCCTTCTCTTTTTCTCTGTCTCTCTCTCTTTCAGGTTCCCCCTCTCCCTCCCTCTCTCTTTCTCTCTCTGTCTCTCTCTCTCTCCCTCTCCATCCCTCTCTCTCTCTCTCTCTGTCTCCCTCTCTCTCCCTCTCCATCCCTCTCTCTCTCTCTCTCTGTCTCCCTCTCTCTCCCTCTCCATCCCTCTCTCTCTCTCTCTGTCACCCTCTCTCTCCCTCTCCATCCCTCTCTCTCTTTCTCTGTTTCTTTATATCTATCTTCATGTCTAATTTCTCTCTCTCCTGCAGGCAGGTTCCTGGCATCTCCATGTTGTTCTCTCCATCTGGCCTGCCTACCCGGGGAATCTAGAGGGCCTGAGGATGAAGCCACCGTGCCTCTCTCACGCTCATTACATTTCATTCAAGCTAAATTAAGTTCTTATTAAGGGCGCTATTAGTAAATGCATTTAGATTTTTAAGGAAGGATTTTTTTTATGTTGTCTTAAAGTAGTCATCTAACTTCCTAAAAGCGGAAAAACTTGCCTTGCTAGCTAGCTTGCCAACCCGGGGTATTTTGACAACATATTTGGCAACACTGTGTCGTAACAGCTGTTGTAGTGATTCGCACAGAAAAATACATCTGAATAGACTGGCAGCTAGTGGGTGTGTGTATACTAAATACAAACATTGGTTATTACCAAAACTACCCCCGCAACGCTGTAAAAGCCTGCATACTGTTACTTTCAGAGGAACAAACTATTCATTTCAGCATTTCACAACAATACATAGTGAATCTGTTCATCGTCATTAATAGAACAGCAGTTGATTTTAAAAACACTTTATTTGGATGGTCCCCTCTAGAATATCTATAGATGGTCAGATTATGTAAATGAGGTGCATTGTGATACCTCCGTGTATGAAATGCGCGGTATAAATAAAGTTTGATTTGATTTGATTTGATAAACACACTTTATTTGGGTGTCCCCTCTAAACTATCTACAGATGCTCCGATTTATAACAAACTATTTGATGAAACTCTGTCACTCCAATGGTTAAGTTTAGGGTTAGGGATGGGTGCTTCCATCTGGGACAGCCTGCCTACAAAGCATTTGACATGGCATACGTGTGTATCCGGCCCCGAATAGGCGTGGATCCGGGCCAGATGAGGCGTCAATACGGCCACATCCGTTCCGGAAAAAGATGTAGTAGCTGAGCTATTTCTAGCTTCAACTGTGCACACATGGGCATCTGTATACAAGGAGAGGGAGCAGGAGCTTAATTTTCTCTGGAGTGGCCTCGTGATGACGGGGGGGGGGGGGGACTTTCCAGTGGACAAATGGATACTACTCCACACTGACTGCCATAACCAGATGACACACACACACACACACAGACACACACACACACACACACACACACACACACACATCACACATACGTACACACACACACACTCACACACACACACACTCACATAGATAAGGCCATTATGGGGACACTGCGGAAGGGTTTGGAAATAGGAATGAGGTCTTTTAAAAGAGAAAAAGAGCGAGAGAGAGAGAGAGAGAGAGAGAGAGAGAGGAAGAGAGAGAGAGAGAGCTCTGCAAATAGCCTCTATCCATCTAAAGACATCAATGTTCTCCTTTCATGATAACTATGTATTACGCCAAATGAGATGCCGTGGAAACTAAATAATGCTTTCCTTTTCCATCGCTGGCCATAAAGTGCATTCAAATTTGTGTCATTCATCCGTTTCTGTATTTAGTCCAGTGTGTGTGTGTGTGTGTGTGTATGTGTGTGTGTGTGTGTGTGTGTGTGTGTGTGTGTGTGTGTGTGTGTGTGTGTGTGTGTGTGTGTATGTTTGTGTGTGTGTATGTTTGTGTGTGTGTGTGTGTGTGTGTGTGTGTGTGTGTGTGTGTGTGTGTGTGTGTGTGTGTGTGTGTGTGTGTGTGTGTGTATTTAGTCCAGCCAGAACAAACACTGGGCTTTGTTGCAGAGCGGTTAGCTGACTCTAATGAGGGCTTCTTATTAGGCTCATAGAGCACGACACTGAGCATCCTCAAACAGCCAAGACTACAAGCATGCAGTGGAGAAAACAAGCATAACCCTCCAATGCATTTGTGTTCAAGCCCAAATTTGCTACACAGTCTTAAAGCCTTCATTTACTGCAGACTTGGTTATGTAGAAACAGGTGCAAATCAGATATCGTCCCACTGCAATATTACATTATTGAAAGGTGTGATGAGGATTGCCTCTTTTACAAAATCAAAATAACAAGCCTTGTTTGTTTGTAGTACACAAGATGCTTAGGCTTGGTGGTGAGATGTGTTTGGGAAGGCTGTGTTCACATTTAGTGTCATTCCTGAATCCGTCAGCATCTGTTTTACATGAAAATTTTTTCGAAAATGCTCGGGTTTTTTGCACCGTTGCCAGCATTGTTTTCTGCAGCTCAATGTTTCTTTTTCAGTTGAAAAAGCGATTTTTTGAACAGCTGACCAATCACATGCAGAGTAGTGAGACCTGTCGGTTCCCATAACAACCACCAAAAATAGGCAGGGCATTGGTGGATAAAGGTATGTTCATCTCAGAGCTCAGTGACCTATATGTTCTGACCATCGTTTTTTATCAGAAATAGACATGTGGACACAGCCTATGACCCTGATTATACTCGCTTGCGGACGCGTGCACGGACAGTTGCGGTACCACGGACACGTATTTCATCTCGTTATCCTTTTCTAGTCCCCTTTATGTCCGCCGTTGCACAGTTGCTGCTCTTGTAGCATAGTGGACCCGTCCGCGCGGTTTCAAAACATTGGAGGATGTCCGCACAGAGACGCACAAACACCCTGTGATGATGAAATGTACGTCATGTGGATGCCTTGCGGACCCTTTTGTACTCGCAGACGTGCTAAGTGTAAACAAGCCGTAAGAGGTGCCCTTGCAGCTGACTCAGGTGTATATACAGCCCATATCCACCTCAAGTCCATTCCTTTATCAGCTGTCACCAGGGCAGTTCCCTTCAGGAGGGCAGTTCCCCTGTCTCCCTGCTTGCTGTGTGTGTGTGTGTGTGTGTATGTGTGTGTGTGTGTGTGTGTGTGTGTGTGTGTGTGTGTGTGTATGTGTATGTGTGTGTGTGTGTGTGTGTGTGTGTGTGTGTGTGTGTGTGTGTGTGTGTGTGTGTGTGTGCGTGCGTGTGCGCGTGTGTGTGCGTGTGCGTGTGCGTGTGTGTGTGTGTGTCTGTGTGCGTGTGCGTGTGTGTGTGTGTGTGTGTTTGTGTACGTGTGTGTGTGTGTGTGTTTGGCTAAGTAGCTGTTATCAGCCTAATGGAAACAATTAAACCTCTCCCCAGTCCCAGTAGACTGCATTATTATTCAAATGTTTCAAAAACACATCAATGGATTAAATGAGTGCTCTCTCTCACACACACACACACACACACACACACACACACACACACACCTACACACACACACACACACAACACACACACACACACTCATCTACATCACTCTGGCAGGTGGGGATGGACTAGGCATTGTGCGCCTGTAGCAGAGGAGAAGCCAATGTGTGACTGAAATGGCGGGAGAAGCCATTCTGTGACTGGAAAATACATGATGCATTATATTGAACTTCTACTTAACTGCTTTGATCTTATAACATTTCAATTTAATTCAATTCTATTTGAGTTAAGTTGAGTACGGTAAGATTAGCTAATTTCAGTTAACTCAACTTAACTTGACTTCAGTTTAGTTCATTTTGTATTCAAAATAAGTTATATTCTAATATATTATTTTCTATTCTATTCCATTCCATTCTATTCTATTCTATTCTATTCTATTCTATTGTTTTCATCTGTGCTGATCCATTTTGAAGGAGTGTCTCCTTGACTTTCCTGACTGTTTTATTTTAGAGCTCAAACCCAAAGGGTGGTGCTGGCAGACCGCTCCCTGCTACCTGGACAGGAAGAACCTCCATCTGTGGCTGCGGGACCCAATCAAAACGGATCAACTTCAACTCCTAAAACAAGAGCCAGTACTCTACAAACACTGCCGGAGGTCTCATGTGGCGTGACAAGGCTATCACATCAGAGCCAACTCAGGAGTTAAGATACACACGCATATTGGAAGCTGATAGTATTGTGAGGTTCAATGCAATATTTCCACATTTTGTTATATATACTTCTTTGTACAAGTATATATATATACTTTATATCTCTCTATATATATAAATATATACTGGTTTTGTGTTTGCATGTGTTCTTTTATGAGTTGTTGCGATAGCCATCATTTTCTAGTACCTTGTAGCTATGGCTGAGCAATGGCCTGAATTGCATTGAGACCACCAATGCAAAATTAGCTCCTTAGCTAACTGGATAATCTTCACTGATGCACACACACACACACACACACACACACACACACACACACACACACACACACACACACACACACACACACACACACACACACACACACACACACACACACACACACACACACACACACACACACACACACACACACACACACACACACACACACACACACACACACACACACACACACACACACACACAGTATGTATTAACAACATATGCCAATCAGCAATGCTAATTAGCAAATGGGTACCACATCAGGGGAACCAATTAATGTGGATGCAGCTCTTATCAATGCAAACTGAATTACACAGATAACATGGAACACGCATCCTGCTAACATGGCAACCAACAGAAATGAATCTGTGAGAGAGGCATGACCTTCACCAGACTCCTGTAACATTACAGGAGGATTCCCCAGGCCTGAAGAAAGAGTAGTTCACGGCTACGATATACATTTTACTCAAATATCAGTAGGCAGGTTTTTTTTAAGCTGTCAAATTGTGTTTTTGCTGCATGTACAGAGCATTCTGCTGTCCAAACTACCTGCAACCCGACAGCTAATAGCAACTGACACCACACAAAGTGGTTCCATATTTCTCTGTTGGAAATGTGTAAAATTCATGAACAGAAATGCGATATGATTTGTGCAGTGCATTTGTTGCAGCAGGGCTCAGCTGTGACCTATGAGGTTAGCCTGTAGCATGAGCCGCAGCTCCATCGCATCGCCTGCCACATTCATCCAGAACACACTTCACAGACTACAAACACACATTCTGATTTATATGTAAATGTAGGGACCATTCCATTCCTCCTGTTTTTCCGAATGTCAAACATCTCAGGTCCATCATGGGAGTAATTCATGCTAAGCTGTTATTGGAGCTATTCACGTCTATTAGCGGTTGTCCCCTCAGGCGTCCAGGAGCGGTGGGGCTAGAGACAGCCTCTGCACTGATGGAAAAAGCAGGGATGGGGTGGGATGGGGTGGAGAGGCAGGAGTGCCAGGCCAGGGATGGGGTGGGATGGGGTGGAGAGGCAATGGTTCCAGGGATGGGATGGGATGGGGTGGGATGGGGTGGGATGGGGTGGAGAGGCAATGGTTCCAGGGATGGGATGGGATGGGGTGGGATGGGGTGGGATGGGGTGGAGAGGCAATGGTTCCAGGGATGGGATGGGATGGGGTGGGATGGGGTGGGATGGGGTGGGATGGGGTGGGGTGGAGAGGCAGGAGTGCCAGGCTAGGGATGGGGTGGGATGGGGTGGAGAGGCAATGGTTCCAGGGATGGGATGGGATGGGGTGGGGTGGGGTGGGATGGGGTGGAGAGGCAATGGTTCCAGGGATGGGATGGGATGGGGTGGGGTGGGGTGGGATGGGGTGGGGTGGGGTGGGGTGGAGAGGCAATGGGGCCAGGGATGAGGTGGGGTGGGGTGGGATGGGGTGGAGAGGCAATGGAGCCAGGGATGAGGTGGGGTGGGGTGGAAGCGCAGGAGTGCCAGGCCAGGGATGGGGTGGGATGGGGTGGAGAGGCATTGGTTCCAGGGATGGGGTGGGATGGGGTGGAGAGGCAATGGAGCCAGGCCAGGACTGCTGGCCAGACCAGCGCTGCACTGAGAGGAAGACGCCTAGTTTAAATGGCAGCACTGAGCAGAGCACAGGCCTGATGTCATCATTAGTTCACTAACTCATAGGGCCTCTGTGCCAGAAGGGTGGACACACACACACACACACACACACACACACACATGCGTGCAAACACACCCCCCACCCAATCACACATACACCCTCTTCACATACGTCACCTTACACACATATGGACACACAAACACACACACACACACACACACACATACACACACAGTCATATTCTGGAAGACCACATCATTGGCTACAGCCAGGAGCAGGCCCACTGAGCACAAAGAGGGGGCGTGGGTCTAATTACATAATTAAAGCAGGCTCATCGTCACGGCAGCCAATGGCACAACAACAGGCTGCAGCTTCCCCTAAGCAGGCATGGAGGCATCAGGTATGGGAGCGGGAAGCAGAACTGTTTGGGAGCGTGACGCAGACCTGTTTGGGAGCGGGACGCAGACCTGTTTGGGTTAAAATATCCACATTTTAGTTTAAAATAGTAAAACTAGGGGGGCACTGTGGCGCAAACAGTAGCCCCGACCACATTCGGGCAGATGCCCATGGAGGACAGAGGTTCGATTCCGGCCCCATATAATTTCTCCTGTCCACTCCCCACCTCTTCTCCCTCTCATTTCCTGTCACAATCTTCACTGCTCTGTTAATTTAAGGCATAAAAAGCCCAATAAACAAATCTTTAAAAAAAAAAAAAGAAAAAAAAAAGAAATGGCTGGTGGCTCCTGTTGGTCCCGAGGAGATAATGGGGTGTCTGCCTCGCCCCTTACATCAGTTAATGGAATCTTACGACGGGAAATCCAATAACCTCTCAATATCTCAGAACATCCTGGACAGCGCTGAGGCCGCAGAGAAAAGACAGCACTGCAATATGTTCTGCCCGTAAAAACAAACAGAGACTCGTACACACACACACACACACACACACACACACACACACGACACATGCACACACGCACACAAACTCACAGACATACAAACACAATCATGCACCTCACTTAATCCTCTTGACCATGTATCAACACACATGTAGGCTTCAGTGACACCTCAATCCAAATGAACAGGCATTGCAGCACTGTTCGGGGGGGGGGGACATTGCCCACTCATCTCACTTTCCCTATTCTCCTTTAATAGAGAGGGGGGGGGGCACCATCTGTCATCATCCATGCATGAATGAAGGGTGAGGAGGGGGGGGGGGGGGGGGTTGAGTGCTGAATTAAGCACTCGGCAGTGAGGGAGGTGAAAATGATTTCAACATGCTGTGTTCTATTTCCAGACTCCATTGTTGCTGTGTGTGAGGATAGATCTCTCCTCTCACCAGCTGCTGACTGACTGGGGATACAGAGGAGCGGAGAGGAGCAGAGAGGAGCGGAGAGGAGCGGAGAGGAGCAGAGAGGACTAGAGAGGAGCAAAGGAGCAGAGGAGGAGAGAACGAGCAGAGGAGCAGAGAGGAGCAGAGAGGAGCAGAGGAGCAGAGAATGAGCAGAGGAGCAGAGAGGAGCGGAGAGGAGCAGAGAGGGGCAGAGAGGAGCAGAGAGGAGAGAGGAGCAGAGAGGAGCAGAGGAGCAGAGATGAGCAGAGAGGAGCAGAGAGGAGAGAGGAGCAGAGAGGAGCAGAGAGGAGCGGAGAGGAGCAGAGAGGAGCAGAGGAGCAGAGAACGAGCAGAGGAGCAGAGAGGAGCA
>NC_137908.1:4532484-4552484 GCF_963457725.1 Sprattus sprattus | reverse complement strand
AGACCTGATCTGTGTTCAGTAACCATGTAGCAGTTTTCATTCCAGAGACCTGATCTGTGTTCAGTAACCCTGTAGCAGTTTTCATTCCAGAGACCTGCTCTGTGTTCAGTTACTCTGTGGTGTGTTCCTGCCTCACTGAGCTGATCCACCCACAGTTGGATGCAGGTCTCTGCTTAAGCTCCTGGTTCTGAGTGTGTGTGTGTGTGTGTGTGTGTGTGTGTGTGTGTGTGTCCCACTTTTTCACCACACGTAGCGCAGTACTGCTGACTAAGACCAGCGAATGCTGAAGCACACTGTGACTAACAGCCCGTGTCAGCCTGAGCGGACGTAGCCAGTCCAGCTCCCCAGCAGAGGGCTAGCACACTCAGCCAGCTGCAGACCTGGGGTCCCAGCCCAGCAGAGGGGTCCCAGTGCAGCACATCTGGGCAGAGAGGGCTAGCACACTCAGCCAGCCGCACACAGAGGTCCCAGCCCAGCACATCTGGGCAGAGAGGGCTAGCACACTCAGACAGCCGCAGACCTAGGGTCCCAGCGCAGCACATCTGGGCAGAGAGGGCTAGCACACTCAGACAGCCACACACAGGGGTCTCAGTCCAGCACATCTGGAGGAAAACCCACAGAGCCAGAGCAGTCATCTGACACGAACATGGCTTGAGAAACAGGCCTGGACAACAACACCATGGCTTTCTATTTTACTTTTGTGTCATTTACTGTAATAAACATAGCTCCCAAGCTTTGCTTTGCTTTGCAAATCCAGGGTGGTGACATGCCGATCTTTAAGAAATCAGAGAAAGATGAAGAGAGTGTGTGTGTGTGTGAGAGTGAAAGAGAGAGAGGGAGAGAGAAATAAGGAAACATAGTGAGTGTGTGATAGAGAGAAAGTGTGTGTGTTTGTGTGAGAGAGAGCAAGAGCGAGAGAGAGAGAGAGAGAGGGAGAGAGAGAGAGAGAGAGAGAGAGAGGAGAGCAAAAGACAAAGAGAGACTTTGAGTAGGAGGGGGAGTGAGTGCACTGATGCTTTGCTCACACCAGTGGTGGTGATGACATCTCTCTCTCTCTCTCTCTCTCTCTCTCTCTCTCTCTCTCTCTCTCTCTCTCTCTCTCCAGTGGTGGTGATGACATCTCTCTCTTATTACACAGAGAAATGAGAACTTCCCGTGGTTTGGAGCTGATTCAACTAACACCCAATGCCAGAAATAATAACTAATACAAATTATTTCTCGCAAACTGCCAGAAATAATAAATAATACATACAGCCTCTCCCATACCACCATTTCCTGTCATTTAGATTTTTTGGTTCTTCTGAAAAGTGTTAACTGCAGAAATGTCTGGAGCATAAACAGAAAGAACTGAGGTGTCCAATAAGTAACCACAGGTTTACTGAATTGCAAGTAGTTCTAGTTCTCATAGAGTTTCTCAAAGCGTGCACATTGCAAATAGCTTTAATTCTCCCACAGTTTCTCAAAGCGTGAGCATTGCAAGCAGGTATAGTTCTCCTAGAGTTTCTCAAAACGTGAGCATTGCAAGTAGCTCTAGTTCACCCACAGTTTCTCAAAGCGTGAGCACTGCAAATAGCTTTAATTCTCCTAGAGCTCCTCAAAGTGGAGGATTGCAAATAGCTCTTATTCTCTTACAGTTTCTCAAAGCGTGAGCATTGCAAGTAGCTCTAGTTCTCCCAGAGTTTCTCAAAGCTTGAGCATTGCAAATAGCTTTACAGTTTTTTATGATCGGATACACACAATTTTGACTGCTTTGTTTTGCTTTTCAATCGCCTCACACAATAAGCACAACCACACACCCAATGAGCAAAAACATCAGATCCATTGCAAAATGAAACACTCTTGTAAAATCTATACACTCATTTAACAAAACCATATTTTGTTACCATATGAAACACACAGATTGCATATACTGAATTCTGTTTGTACCACTTACACACTTCTGTTATAAACCTAAACCACTTTTAGCAATACTACTTCTCAGTGATTAGAGTAGTGTAAGTGAAGTACACAGAGAAAGTGAAAATACACAATACAGTAAAAACACTACCCAAGACCAATGCAGATGAAAATATTATTTACGTAATCCTCTCCATATACCCAAATCAGTCAACATGTCAACATGGAGAATCACAACAAAACATGTCCCAGTTTTCATGCTACTTCAGTAGTGTGCATAACACTGTAAGCTCAGCAAATATCAGACAAAGGTGAAAAGATGTTTCCAATACAGGTTACAATTCCATTTTCAGTAAAATGTACAGATTTGTCAGTGTCGCCAGTGTTGACTGAGAGACCTGATGGATATTACTGTATTGAAAATGGCATGGTCACCGATAATGTTTGCTTGAATTTCTCTGAGCCTGATAGCATTACGTATTTGCCAAAAGCATGTTTATGATCTCTATATCTTGTTCTTGCGTGAATATGGGCCTGTCCTCCTTTCAAGTTTACTGTATTTGATACATTTGGTCTTCTTCTCCTTGAGCACACTTTCCTCCTGCTACAGGTCTTCCTTTTCCTCTACTTCCACCTTGACCTCAGCCTCATGGCATGGCCTCGGCCTCTTCCTCCTTCTCCTCCTCTGTGGATTCCCCCTCTCACCCTCACTCTTCTTCTTTTGACTCCTTCCATTTTGATTGAAGACAGATTACAGTTACTCATCTGCTGCATTTCTATAGTGCTTAAACCTGTTTGGTGTGTCTACAATTAAGCAATCAGGTGCTTGGGCACTTGATGGCTGTGTTTATTTGACCGGCTCGTAGGTGTGGTAACTTGACAGAGTGTTTTGGAATTGCAAGGAAGTGACCTCTTGATATACGTCTGTGTCTAAAGCATAAAAGTGTGTTTAGTGCTTTGCAAATCACTTGTGTGTATGGTTTCGCAAAAAGTGTGATGTTTAAATGTGCTTATAGTTGTGCAGATCTGAGCCGTTGTTTTGCTCCTTGAGTGAAGGTTTTGATAATTGTGTTACACTTTTGATTTTAGTGTGTATCCGATTGTAAAAAACTGTAATTCTCCTAGAGCTCCTCAAAGTGGAGGATTGCAAATAGCTTTAATTCTCCCACAGCTCTCAAAGCAGGCCTGAGTACTGCCAATATCTCCACGTCTCCCAGGCTGCTCAAAGTAGGCACTGCGAATGAATTAGGAGCTCTACACCCCCCCTGAGAAGAGGACGAGAGAGGCTTCCCGCGCATCTGGTCCTCGTCGCAACGCTTCGACTCCAATGCCGAGGCCAGCTCCCAGCTGCACAGCTGTCTGTGCGGCCAGATGTGTCCTCGGGAACGTGTCCCTCCGGTCAGGGATGGAGACGGGACCATGTCCCCAGATTCCCTCTTCGGAGATGATAAACGAGGAGCTGCCTGTTACTCTGACTGTGCTGACGTGTCACAGATGTACACATTCCCATTGTCTGGATATTAGCTGAGAGTTTGGGTTATGTGTGTGTGTGTTTGTGTGTGTGTTAGAGATGCGCGGATGGGCTATTATTTCATCCGCAACCGCATCACAAAACGCATGATCCATCCGCTATCCATCCGCACCAATTTTTTTGACCAATTTTCAAAACCGCACCCGCCCGCCATCCGCCTGTTGTTTTTAGGTATAGGCGCTGTGGCGCTAGGCTAGACAGTTCTTGCCTGTTCTTGAAAGGAGACTGATCCAATGCCGCAAAGATATTTAAAGGATAAAGCCCCTCGATGCACAGGGAGAAACTTTAAAATAGCCAAGCACATCGGCAAACCTGACCATAGGCTAGTAGGCCTACACTTTTTTATCATTGTAATAAAACGCAATTTTGTACACCATTTTAATATGGTAATATAGCCTACTGTTTTTAGTTTAGAAGGAAACGCTGAGTCTATTAATTCCGAAATTTCACCGCATTGTAGGCTTTATACTGTAACAACCCCAACACTTGCCTGCTTGCCTTGCAAATCAAAGTTTTCCGACTATTTTTCTTACCTTCTTTCTTAGCTGGTGATGTTAATGAGCTAGAAGTTTAACTTGTTCATCTCGCGCTGCCAATGCCCAATGTCACTTCTGAGTCAAATCACTCCATCATCTCTTTGAAATTCCTTATTCCACGAGTGGTAGGCTACAATGACTGGCTGTTTTAAAATATAACTAATAGCCTAACGAAACAAAATAACCCAGGCAGTTTCATCTACGACACGTTAAGGCTTCTTCCAATACTGACAGCTGACTCATAGCTTGCAGGTTTGCGGCGTTGCAAAGAGACGCGACATGATCGTCACTTAATTTAAACTTTTTTGCTTCCTTTGTTTGCTTTGTATGCATACACGGAACAAGGCCAATTTACTGCCTGATGAAAATGTGATTATTTCAAAATGTGCTTGGATGTAGGTAACGACATTTAACAATGTGTATATATTTTGAATTTCGTTGGGTAAACCGCCACCCGCCCGAAGTTAATTAAAATATTATTTTTTGTCACGTCATCCGCCCGATCCGCGGTTTAACCGCGGAGTCCGCGGGTGCAACCGCCAACCGCGCATCTCTAGTGTGTGTGTGTGTGTGTGTGTGTGTGTGTGTGTGTGTGAGTGTTTGTTTGTGTGTGTGTGTGTGTGTGTGTATGTGTGTGTGTGCAGATGTTTGAATTTCCATCTGAAGCAGATAATCAGACTTCAATACAATAGTGTGTCTGTGCAAAGTTCTGTCCAAATACCGGGAATTCTATCCAACAGACTAGATTTCCATCTGAATAATCTGTAGAGTTTGAGTTCTACTCCATTTGAGTTCTTCATATGTCTGCATCTGTAGAATTCTGACTTAATGTATAAAGTTCTGCCTGAGTGCTAGTTCACCGTTCTCAATAGTTTTTGTTCTTCATGTAGAAAGCCCTGTGTGTGTGTGTGTTTCGGGTTCAGCTGGTAAAACCACTAACAAAGCGTGTGCAAACAACACCAGGCTCCTTTGATCCACTCCCACACATGAAAATAGATACTTCTAATGTACAGTATGTACTACTGAAAATGTATGCCCGTGCTGTGCATTGATTTGGATAACAGTGCCAGCTACGTGTATAAATGTGTGCAGAAGTCTGACCTGGGTACAGTACTGCGTCTCTCTGTTGTGCATATATATAAATGTGTGCAGGAGTCTGACCTGGGTACAGTACTGCGTCTCTCTGTTGTGCATATATATAAATGTGTGCAGGAGTCTGACCTGGGTACAGTACTGCGTCTCTCTGTTCTGCTACATATATTAATGTGTGCAGGAGTCTGTATCTCTCTGTTCTACCCCTGTTGGGTTCCTTACTGCCAAGCTCCTAAAGACAGCCTAGCTAATGAAGTTCTCAGAAGTGCCAACTCAGGCTTTGAAACTCTCTCTCTCTCTCTGAGTTTTTTTCTCTCCGCTTCCTCTCACACACACACACACGTGGTCTCAATCAGTGTGTTTCTACTGAGGGCAGTCTCCTGGAAAGCTGCAAACAAAAACTGATGTCAAAACCCTCTTAATCACTCCCACCAAACCAATTAGTTCACATTACAAACTGCCTTACAGCCAGACCAAAAGCAACACACACACTTGCCAACGGCCCACGCTGTGACCGTCACAGCTTTTGATGAAGTGAGTGAGTGAGTGTGTGTGTGTGTGTGTGTGTGTGTGTGTGTGTGTGTGTGCGGGTGTGTGTGTGTGTGTGTGTGTGTGTGTGTGTGTGTGTGAGTGTGTGTGTGTGTGTGTGTGTGTGTGTGTGTGTGTGAGTGTGTGTGTGTGTGTGTGTGCGGGTGTGTTTTTGTGTGTGTGTGTGTGTGTGTGTGTGTGTGTGTGAGTGTGTGTGTGTGTGTGTGTGTGTGTGTGTGTGTGTGTGTGTGTGTGTGTGTGTGTGTGTGTGTGTGTGTGTGCATATGTGAGTCTGCATGTGTAAAATGGTAGTGTGAGTGAGCAAAACTGTATGTGTGTTTCTGTTGTTGTGACTTTAAACAGTGTGTGTGTTTCTGTTGTTGTGAACTAAACAGTATGTGTGTGTGTTTCTGTTATTGTGAGTTTGAACAGTATGTGCGTGTTTCTGTTGTTGTAACTTTGAAGAGTATGTGTGTGTTTCTGTTATTGTGACTTTGAACAGTATGTGTGTGTTTCTGTTATTGTGACTTTGAACAGTATGTGTGTGTTTCTGTTATTGTGACTTTGAACAGTATGTGTGTGTGTTTCTGTTATTGTGACTTTGAACAGTATGTGTGTGTTTCTGTTGTTGTGACTTTGAAAAGTATGTGTGTGTTTCTGTTATTGTGACTTTGAACAGTATGTGTGTGTTTCTGTTGTTGTGACTTTGAAAAGTATGTGTGTGTTTCTGTTGTTGTGACTTTGAACAGTATGTGTGTGTTTCTGTTATTGTGACTTTGAACAGTATGTGTGTGTCTCTGTTATTGTGACTTTGAAAAGTACTTGTGTATCGGTTCCTGTGAGAGTACATTTATGTGCAAGCGCTTGAATACACAAATGTGTGTTTGTAAGATTAAATGAGCATGGTAAGGGTAAGAAGTGCAAGTGTCAAATAAGAAAGTTTCACATAAGTGTCAAATAAGAAAGTTAACAACATAATGTGCATAAGTGTAATTCCTTGAAACATCAGGAAAAGTGCTCTGCTTTCTCTAACCCAGCAGATTGTGTGTACGCCATTGAGGTTATTTGGCACAGGTGGCCATGCCGGTGTGACCGTATCATTCCCTTGCGGAAGGCTTTTATGAGCTATTACAAAATGGCACCCAGCACCTGACCAGTGAGTGACAGAGGGGATGCTGTCTGCCAGGGGCAGTTAGTGAAGCTCTTATACTTGGTGACAGACTTGCAGTGGTACACACACACACACACACACACACACACACACACACACACACACACACACACACACACACACAAACACACACACACACACACACACACACACACACACACACACACACACACACACACACACACACACACACACACACACACACACACACAAACACACACACACACACACACACACACACACACACACACACACACACAGGTGCTCCAGACTGCTCCCTTTCTTCTGATCACTTCTCTCCTCTTCTCTTTTATGCTCTTTTCTATTCTCTGCCCTGTGTGTGTGTGCCTGTGTGTATGGGTGTGACGGTGCACATGTGTGTGTCTGTGAAGAAATGTGTGTCGGAGTGAGTGTTTGTGTGTGTGTATGTGTGTGTGTGTGTGTGTGTGTGGATGATCTGACTAACAGCTGCAGGCCCTGCTTTTTAACAGACCTCTTTTCCCATTACTGCCACACTGTGACATGAACACGCACAGCATGCTCACAGCTAATCAGTCAAACAAGTCCAGAGTTTACACACACTATACGGACTATTCACACACTATACACACACAAACACCTTTACACACAATATTCACACACAAACACCTTTACACACACTATACACACTATTCACACACTATACACACATACAAACACATTTACACACACTATTCACACACAAACATATGACCTTTACACACACTATACACACAATACACATACTATATGGACTATTTACACACTATACACACATACAAACACATTTACACACACTATTCACAAACAAACATATCACCTTTACACACACTATACACACAATACACATACTATATGGACTATTCACACACTATACACACATACAAACTCCTTTACACACACTATACACACTATTCACACACAGACACCTTACACACACTATACACACTATTCACATACAGACACCTTTACACACACTAAACACACAATGCACACACAAAAACCCTTACACACAATACACACACAATACACTCACAAACACCTTTACACACACTATACACACAATACACACACACACACCTGTAACACACTATACACACAATACACACACAAACACCTTTACACTCAGTATACACACAATACACACACAAGCACCTATACACACAGCAAAGGTTACAGTATTTCTCTGTTCCTAAAACACATTTTTTCAAAACATGCCTCGGTTTCTCTGAACACTAAACCCAAGTGCCAACTCCCTAAACCAATTCTGCTAAACTTTAAGCACAATTCTCTGCTTTAAACACAGATTTCAATTGTTAACCGCACTTTCTTCAAACCACAACACACAATTCTCTGCTTTAGACACAGTTTTCAATTGTTAACCACATTTTCTTCAAAACACTAAACACCATCCTCTCTACTTTGCATGCTTCATCAATGCCAAAACCTCCTTGTGTTCAAACAGAAAACACTGCTAATCAAATGACAAAACTTCCATTTCCAAAGCTGTTGTGCAATTTGAAATCAAAACTTTAGCTCCTATTTTGGAGAACAATTTATGGCAACATTGAAGTGAGTGGTGATCAGAGGGGCAGAGGAGTGAGAGTAAGAGGAGGAGGAGGAGGAAAATGATGAAGAGGAAGAGCAAGACGGAGAGCCATTACTGTATCTCTGATGAGATTCAGGCCAATGTGTTCAACCATGTGGTCAACATGGGTTTGACCATGCAGGAGGCTGGCAAGGCTGGCCAGAGGGTTCAACCAAACATAAGCCGCTTCTCAGTTGCACCGATTCTCCGGACATTCAGAAGAGAGAATGGGTAAGAAACACTACTATGACAGTAAAACACTAGTTTGAATGCCTTACTGTATCAGGAGCATAGTATTCTTGTATTTGTATCTGTAGAATATTTTACATTGTACTGTATTTGTAAAATTACAGTATACGCAAACAAATACAAAGTGCAACCATTGATGACCAAGACATATTCCTAAACATCAATACAAAGAGCCTAGCCACAGTGGACCATGTTCTAAGGCAGAACATCTCGAGAATGAAGCAGGTGTACAGGGTGCCTTTTGACAGAAACTCTGATAGAGTCAAACAATTACAGTATGATATGACTATGTGCAAGTAAGTCATATACGTTTCCACAACTGATTATGTCCTATCAGCACAGAAACATTACTGTACTGTATTGTAATCCAATCAAATGTTCAAATCAAACTGTATTTTCAGATGTTTCACAACACAACAATTGTCGATATTGTCTTGAGCAAGAACAGGATGCAGTCTAGTTTTTTTGTCCTTTTATTATTTTACATTTTTCTTTCATTTTTGAGTTAAAACATTATACAGTTACAATATTTTACAACAGAAGAAAGCGTACAGTAACACTGGAGATGAAAAGGCATAATACTCCTGATAAGGCTTTCATACGAGTGTTTTCCCATTTCATAGTAGTGTTTTCCATTGAGCACATCAGTGTTCAATCAATGCTTAGAATGTCTACTCAAATAATGGTCTGTGTTTGTTGTTTGAAAACAAAATGCCCTTTTGAGGTGATATAATAGTGTTTTGAAACCAAAGTGTCATTTTGCAAGAGATATAAAGGGTTTTGCATTTTGTGTGAGTGGTTTTGGGATTTGTGTTTAGAGCTAAGAGAAACCGAGGCATGCTTTGAAAAAATGTGTTTTAGGAACAGAGAAATACTGTAAGCAGTCTGAAGACTTTCAACACAGCTAGGCGTATCCAGTGTTGGACCTTTTAACGACAGATTTTACAAACAGCAAAGGTCAACCAGTTTGAATATATGTTCGTCCAGTCTGGGTTGAATACAGCTCAAGTTGATCCTGCAGTAAACGTACTGTAACATGAAGCTCAGGTTGCCCAGTCCGGCTCAGACAGACTGGGCTGAATGTGACAGGAGGCTTTGCACACAGCTCAGGCTAACCACGCCGGATCCTACCTCAGGCTTAACACACAGATCATATTTTCCTGTCCTTATGTTACAGCAGACTTTACACGCCTCTGTGGCTAAAAAGGCTGGATTTTGTAAACAGCTCAGGTTAAGTCTGCCCTGAGGTGAGGCTTCTCTCTTCTATAGATCTGTGCATGCACACACACATGAAGTACACACAGAAATGACTATAATACTTGTGCCTTGTGAGGAGCAGTAATCACCGTGACAACTGATTCACCCAAACAAAACCTCGGAATGTGGACTGTCAAAACTGAGAGTGGTCCTATCTTACCACTGTCTAATTCTTTTGTATGTCAGTAGCCAATCACAAACGTATAGAATATGAGCACATGGGGATGGAGGGGGACGAACTCCATTTCAAACATCAGGCAACTTTTTGAGCAATGTAGCCCGGCAATCCCATGACCGATTCCTAGCATTCTGATGGGATGACCTAACAGCAACATCAACAAAGATGCCCACAACACAAGTTATCCAGATAATAAATGGATTGCCGAATATCAATGGGAAAGCGCCGGAACAACGTCGCTCAGCCGCACTGCCCCGGAGCATAACTCAAATTGTTGCCTTGTGCATCAGCGCTTTGGGACACTGAGACTGTGGAAGTCAAGCAGACAGGAATACAAAGTCATGTGGTTCACATGACCATCCTCACATGCTCAACCACAGTTGGGTCTGACAGCCCTGGCCCCAAAATGGCCTCATTCACAACCAAAGCCTCCCACATCACGCCCTAAAATAAACCAAGCTAGCCACTGTGGGGGGGGGAGCGCACTGGATCACATTGGCTGTCACGGGTTCGTCCGTGTGCATGTTATTTAGCAGTGGTGGTAAGATGAATCCCCACTTTAAGAATCTAGAAAGGCATCATCATTGACATATGTACATATAGAGACGTACATCCAAAGCACATCACACGAGCCAGTCATTCATTCATCAATTTATTCTTGTATGAATTAATGAATTCATCCTTTCATTTATTCATTCATTATTACCTCCAGCAAGGAGGTTATGCGATCGGGTCCGTTAATTTATTTATTTGTCTGTTTGTCTGTCTGTGGATAAGATTTCTCAGAAACTACTGGGCGGATCTTTCTGAAATTTTCACAAGAGGTGGATCTAGGTCCTGGGACATCTCCATTAAAATTCATCCATTTAGTATGTGTGGTTATCAGGACCAGTGTATGGGGAAAAAAATGTAACCCTTAGTACTAGCAGTCAGACAAGTGTGTGTATGTGTGTGTGTGTGTGTGTGTGTGTGTGTGTGTGTGTGTGTGTGTGTGTGTGTGTTTCTGTTTCTTCTCATAAAGCCCCCCTTCCCGTTGTCCCTGATTCAAACGAGCTTTGCAGGTACCACTGCTGTGCCTGGGCATGGTGTGAAACCAGCGGGAGGTTTGGCTAATTATTCTCCGCGGCTAAAGCCGTAAACCCCGGGACGCCTCATTTAAAGACATCCGCACGTAGGCCACCCAGAGGAAGCACCATTAGCAGCCAGCAGGAGAGACGAGAAGTCCGATTCCAGCCGGGCCTGGCCTGAGTCTGGCCCAGATCCGTCTCACTAAGTACATTCAAATGTATTTTATTTTTCTATAGCGCCAGTGACGACTGAAACTGTCTTAAGGTTGCTAACTAACGGTCTTCGTCTTCCTCAGTCTTCCCACTGAGGACCACTGCATCAACACAGTCCTCCTTTGAAGCTGGCGGTCCCTCAGCGACTGCGGACACCTCCAGCAGTGGTATCTGCACAAGGTGGGACAGGCGTCAGGCCTTGCACTGCGTCTCTGCATCCGTGGCGGGGAGAGGAAGAGCAAAACAGCAGCTGCTGGCAGGGGAACCATTTCAAGAGCAAATAAATAAATAAATAAAAAGGAAAAAACATGCTGAAATTTCATCCAGGATGAACTAAATGTCTGCTAGAGAAATAAAATACTCTCTATCTCTCTCTCTCTCTCTCTCTCTCTCTCTCTCTCTCTCTCTCTCTCTCTCTCTGAGCGTGTGTTTGTCTTTCTCTCAGTAGTGAGGGATTTGGGGGAAGCAGAGCTGGGAGCTGTCAGTGGTGTCATGCTGAATATTTTCTTCCTGGTGTGAGTCTGTGGAAGCCGTCCCTGAGCCAAAGACATCAGTGGAAACGGATTGGACTGGACGGGTGTCAGACTCCGCTGAGGGAGAGGGGGAGGGGGGCTGGATATGGATCTGAGTCTCCAGAGCCGAGGTGATGGCAGCGGTGAAGCCATAACACCTGTCTGTGTTTGGACGGTCCTCACGCAACAGCAGCACGGCTAAAGATCTTACGAGACGTAATAGAAGGCCGATAGGCTTCTTAAGAAGGCCATATAATATATACTGTATATAATGGAAATAGAAATATAAAGAATTTAAAATATATATTTAGGATGTATGAAGATCAACTGTGTGGCATTCATGAGCTTAACTATTTAAAGGCAATTATAAATATGTTCAGCATGATTTGCCATTACCTTTGTAGGGATTTACTGTTTGAATTTTTTCACTGCGAAAATGAGAAGGCATTTGTTTATGGACAGGAGAGTTGACTGGCTCTTTTAGATGGTGAAGAGGGATCGTCTCCCCAGCTTAGGGTTGTCTTAGGACAGGGGGTCTTCCATTAGAAACCCAAAAGGTCCACTTGCCAAATGTCCGTTCAGTCCAGGGTCCGGAACAGTGACGGTCAAAATCGCAAAACATAACTCCAACTAAAACTTTCGAACTTTCCGCAAAAGGTGATGTGGTCTGCCCTTATTTGTGTGAAAGGTGACACCTTTTTTGTGGTTTAAACTTGGGCGTAAAAGGTGTGAAGGCCAGGCGGAGGCACTGATGTATAAGTGTTCATTAGTGAGTGTGCTCCTGTGTTTGTTTTTCACCATATTCATGGTTGAAAAGGCAGACTCACAACAGTATGTTGAGGTATGTGTGCTCTTGTTGTTTGTCAGATCTAACTATTGCACTGCATGTTGCTTGGTATGATGATTGCAGATGGTTTATTTTTCTGGCTCTTACCTCAGAGTTCTAAGGGTATGTTTGTTCGAAGTGTGCATGCTTTGTTTCATAGTGACCTTTCAATACATGCACCAATGAAAACTCGCTTGGATCATAATTCAATTCAAATGTTGATTTTGGCTTTGGTCCAAATTTGATTGCGTCTGGGTCTGGATCCGGAACCGTGGTCCGCCTATTGAGTACCCCTGTCTTAGGAGCAGGGTAATGATGTCATATTTTAGCGAATCAAAAGAGGCAGCTACACTGAAGTGAAAATGTCCTTGTGCCAGGGTCCAGATTCGCCCTGGAACAGTTCCGCCGTCGGGCTCCATCTTTGATAGGCCAAGTCTAAATGACCATGAAACATCGGAGACCATGGCTTGATGCTCAATTACACCCTCACAGTATGTGTCCCTCTGACGTCAACAACACTCTTGCCAGTCTACTCCAGCCTGCTGCGACCCCAGCACTGAAGTTACTGAGAGACTTTACAGAGAGAGAGAGAGAGAGAGAGAGAGAGAGAAAGAGAGAGAGAGGAGAGAGAGAGAGAGAGAGTCTGAATTTTGGATTTGTACACATGTATATCATATCACATATGTGGAAGAGGCCTTGGAACTTGAGCCTGTTTCAGCACACGTGGCCACGCAATGTGAAAAGCCTAATCTCTAACACATCCCTGGGGCCAGTAAGTCATCGCCCTGTGCACTTGAGGACTGGAGGATTGACTGACAGTGTCTGTGGCTTTATGTCAAACCCGGGGTAGCACAGAGGACCCCCCACCTGCACTGTGGAACACAGAGGACCCCCACCTGCACCGTGGAGCACAGAGGACCCCCACCTGCACCGTGGAGCACAGAGGACCCCCACCTGCACTGTGGAGCACAGAGGACCCCCACCTGCACTGTGGAGCACAGAGGACCCCCTCCTGCACTGTGGAGCACAGAGGACCCCCTCCTGCACTGTGGAGCACAGAGGACCCCCACCTGCACTGTGGAGCACAGAGGACCCCCACCTGCACTGTGGAGCACAGAGGACCCCCACCTGCACTGTGGAGCACAGAGGACCCCCTCCTGCACTGTGGAGCACAGAGGACCCCCACCTGCACTGTGGAGCACAGAGGACCCCCACCTGCACTGTGGAGCACAGAGGACCCCCACCTGCACTGTGGAGCACAGAGGACCCCCTCCTGCACTGTGGAGCACAGAGGACCCCCACCTGCACTGTGGAGCACAGAGGACCCCCTCCTGCACTGTGGAGCACAGAGGACCCCCTCCTGCACTGTGGAGCACAGAGGACCCCCTCCTGCACTGTGGAGCACAGAGGACCCCCTCCTGCACTGTGGAGCACAGAGGACCCCCTCCTGCACTGTGGAGCACAGAGGACCCCCACCTGCACTGTGGAGCACAGAGGACCCCCTCCTGCACTGTGGAGCACAGAGGACCCCCTCCTGCACTGTGGAGCACAGAGGACCCCCACCTGCACCGTGGAGCACAGAGGACCCCCACCTGCACTGTGGAGCACAGAGGACCCCCACCTGCACTGTGGAGCACAGAGGACCCCCACCTGCACCGTGGAGCACAGAGGACCCCCACCTGCACCGTGGAGCACAGAGGACCCCCACCTGCACTGTGGAGCACAGAGGACCCCCTCCTGCACTGTGGAGCACAGAGGACCCCCACCTGCACTGTGGAGCACAGAGGACCCCCTCCTGCACTGTGGAGCACAGAGGACCCCCACCTGCACTGTGGAGCACAGAGGACCCCCACCTGCACTGTGGAGCACAGAGGACCCCCACCTGCACTGTGGAGCACAGAGGACCCCCACCTGCACCGTGGAGCACAGAGGACCTGGACCGCACGGAGGCCCCTTCCACACTGGGGCTGACTGCCATGGATGAGGCTCTGGTCTGGCCCCTGATTCTCAGAAGGTTCCTTGTGCTTTGACTATGTTATTTATAATTATTTATATATATTTGTTTATCTATTTAACAGGGACAGTGCACGTTAATGACCGTTACTGTAACTATGCCAGGGTGAGCCAAAAGACCCTGGCCAGATGTTTCAATAGGAGCAACAGGAAAGCAAAACAAAAACACAATGGACGTCACATGTAATTACAGTAGTTGGAGAAGCTACAGAGAAATAAGATGCAAATTCTTCTTGAAAATGATCATTGTGAACACTCTCTAATGTGATTATGATGCAACAATGCTTCTGGTAAACAAAGCCATGAGCTGGATCTGTCCACCAGATATATCAGACCTGGGCCAGACGAGAGCCAGACCTGGGCCAGACGAGAGCCGCATCTCAGAAGCTATCTGCGTTAGCATTGTGTGTGTGTGTGTGTGTGTGTGTGTGAGTCTTGGCCTCAGTCATTTGGCAAAACAGGGAGACATTCACTGCTAGATCTTGACAAAACATCTGCTAAATATACAATATCACAAAATGTTTGGAAAATCCCTTCCTTTCAGAGGACCTTGGCTATTGGATGTATGCTAAATCTGTGCCAGTTTCTGGCCAGAGTTCTCCGATATCTGTGTAAGCAGTGTGTGTGTGCGCATAAGGCACGGCCTTTGTCTCGCTGTGGAGTCCTCTAGCAGGCCCGGCAGGCTGTCTGAGAAGAGTTCGGCTTCCCTCTCTCTCTGGCCAGCGAAGGCTGGAAAGAAGTCTGTGACCTATAAATAATCAGAATCCACAGCACTGATGGTCAATTGCCTGTTGTTTCTCCAAATGACCTTGGCAAACGTACCCGGACTTGTAAAATATAGATCTCCGCGGCTTTTCCTTTTGGAAGAAAACCCCCGCCAAAAAAATGAACAAATGGACGGATAGAGTTTTAAAGGGACCCATCCATCTATGAGAGCTGTCAGCCACTGGCCCTGATGGGAAACTCAGGCCTCTGCATGAGAAGAACCAGTGAGCCGGGAGATTAGTTTAGCCTCTAACAGAGAGTGCGTACATTTTCCAGAGGTTTCCTTTAGTGATGCAGTTATACACAGTTCCTGACATTCACGGTAATTAACAGACCAAACAGTAATGCAGGTCTCACTAGACAAGACAGACAGACAGACACAAACACACACACACACACACACACACACACACACACACACACACACACACACACACACACACACACTGACTTTACACGAGAGGCTGACTTTGGAACAGATCCAGCCCAGACACGTCAAGACTGTTTCAGAGTTCCAGTGTTAGCTGTGTGGCTCCCTTTTCCTACTAACAGGTAGCATACTCTGGTCTGCTCATCAAAAACCTGGCAAGTTCACTTGCCTGAAATCCATTAGGTCAGTGTTTGAAGTCTGTGAGCCAGCCCCACCGTACACACACACACACACACACACAGACACACACAAACTCACACACACACAGAGGCACGCACACACGCACGCACGCACTCAGGCACGCACGCACGCACGCACGCACGCCCGACGCACGCACGCACACACACACACACACACACACACACACGAAAGATAAAACAACACCTGCAAGCATACTGTTACATTTGTGGCACAATTTGTGAACAGGTCGTGCTCCGTGATGAAGGTGCGATCACATTGATTTTTGAAACATCTTTGACAGCTAGAACTGAACGCAGACAGAGAGAGAGAGTCGCACAGTGCCAACACGGCAGTCTCTCACTTATAATGAGCAGCAGTCCATTGGACTTGTCATTATTATTCTATGCCTATAAGTGTGTAATAGAATATTAATAAAGCACGCTAAAGTTGAAGAATAGACCGGAGGCAGAGTCAGTTTCAGTTGGCTTGTATTGCAGCATGGAGACCCCTCTCGCTGTTGGTTCAAGAATGGTCTAACCTGATGCAGTATGCTATCAGGTTTTATACAAAGAGAAGGGGGGTGGGATACAGTGAGAGGGTCACCTATGGGGGGATGGGGATGCCAGGACACAAGGCCTCTAGCAGGAAGAGGGGGGGGGAGGGTCACATGTCATTTGCATTGGATCTCAGTGAGAGACAGACGTAGTATACGTTCAGAGTGAGTTGTAGATACAGAGCAGTACATCTTTACCTATAATAATAACAATAATTCCAGTTCCATCAGTGACTATCCGTGAGATTTGGTGAAATTCGTGCAATTCAGTGTGACGTACGTACGTGACAGACGTAAACTGTTGGAACCCGTGAGACGTGACACTGTGCCTCTAGGGGGGGCAATGAAGGATCTGTCTGTTTTGAGCGCACACTGAGCAAACGCCACGTTGTCATTCTCCCGACAGAAGAGCAGGGTAACACACACTCAACACACACTCGGCCCAGCCCCCTGCTCACTACACTGCTTTGGACATTGGTCCACAGATCCAAAAACAACCACACGAGAACGAACAAACAAACAACAAGTCCGAGCGGACAACAAGATGCGTCAACTCAACTCTGCCACCTTGTGGACACAGGAGGGAATTACACTTGAAAGAATGCGTTTCAGACAGACCGACCGACCGACCGACCGACCGACCGACCGACCGACAGACGGACGGACGGACGGACACACCCGCTTATAGAGATGCCGGACGCATCTAAAAACATACATAACCTGACTCAAACTAAACCGGTCCCAGATCAAAGCCTCCTCCTCCTGTGATCATGGAGAGGTCAACCGACCTCTGAGGGAAACCTGGGACCAGCTGGGTTTGGCTGGAGAGACTCTTACCACAAGACATACAGGAAATCCAGAGTTACACCATCTAGTTGTGTTTTGTCTGCAGTCATTCAGTTCTCTGTAGTGAGTTGCTTGTAGTGGTGCTTGTGTGTGTGTGTGTGTGTGTGTGTGTGTGTGTGTGTGTGTGTGTGTGTGTGTGTGTGTGTGTGTGTGTGTGTGTGTGTGTGTGTGAGTGTGTGTGTGTGTGTGTAAGTGTGTGTGTGAGTCTGTGTGTGTGTTTGTGTGTGTGTGTGTGTGTGTGTAAGTGTGTGTGTGAGTCTGTGTGTGTGTGTGTGTCTGTGTGTGTGTGTGTGTGTGTGTGTGTGTGTGTGTGTGTGTGTGTAGGTTCGCTAACAGTTCTATTGCAGTCTCCCTGTTGTGTTTGTGTGTGTATTCTTAGTCTGGCCACACTAGTTTTAAGATATATCTGGGTTCGTTGAGGCTAGCTATTTTAACTTGTTTTTTGAAACTCTTAGTAAGCCAAATCTTCCTGTTCTGTTGGCAGATAATTTAGCTTATTTTAAGCAATATTTGCACCATTTTATTACTATTTTTTCTTGTTTTTGAAAGCTCATTTTTTGCAGTGTAGTGTCAGAGTTCATCGCCGAGGGTGTGTTGCTGTTGATTGTTGTTGTTGTTGTTGTTGTTGTTGTTGTTGTTGTTGTTGTTGTTGTTGAATGAAACTCACCCATCTCCTCACAGCACACCTCCATAGACTCAGAGGAGCAGTCACTCAGGTCCTCCTGAGAGCCGTCAGTGTCCTCCTGCACCTGTAGTCTGAGGGAGAGAGGGAGGAGAGGAGGGATACAACTTTTAAATGGCTAGTAGCGCTCACACCACAACTACATGGCATTACGTGACATCCTGGTCTGGTCTGGTCTGGTCTGGTCTGGTCTGGTCTGGTCTGGTCTGGTTTGGTCTGGTCTGGTCTGGTGTGGTGTGGTGTGGTGTGGTGTGGTGTGGTGTGGTGTGGTGTGGTGTGGTGTGGTGTGGTGTGGTGTGGTCTGGTCTGGTGTGGTGTGGTCTGGTCTGGTCTGGTCTGGACTGGTGTGGTGTGGTCTGGTGTGGTGTGGTGTGGTCTGGTCTGGTGTGGTCTGGTCTGGTCTGGACTGGTGTGGTGTGGTGTGGTCTGGTGTGGTGTGGTGTGGTCTGGTCTGGTCTGGTCTGGTCTGGTCTGGTCTGGTCTGGTCTGGTCTGGTCTGGTTTGGTCTGGTCTGGTCTGGTGTGGTGTGGTGTGGTGTGGTGTGGTGTGGTGTGGTGTGGTGTGGTGTGGTGTGGTCTGGTCTGGTGTGGTGTGGTCTGGTCTGGTCTGGTCTGGTCTGGACTGGTGTGGTGTGGTCTGGTGTGGTGTGGTGTGGTCTGGTGTGGTGTGGTGTGGTCTGGCCTGGCCTGGACTGGTGTGGTGTGGTGTGGTGTGGTGTGGTGTGGTGTGGTGTGGTGTGGTGTGGTGTGGTCTGGTCTGGTCTGGACTGGTCTGGTCTGGTCTGGTCTGGTCTGGTCTGGTCTGGTGTGGTGTGGTGTGGTGTGGTGTGGTCTGGTCTGGTCTGGTGTGGTGTGGTGTGGTGTGGTCTGGTGTGGTGTGGTCTGGTCTGGCCTGGCCTGGACTGGTGTGGTGTGGTGTGGTGTGGTGTGGTGTGGTGTGGTGTGGTGTGGTCTGGTCTGGTCTGGTCTGGACTGGTCTGGTCTGGTCTGGTCTGGTCTGGTCTGGTGTGGTGTGGTCTGGTCTGGTCTGGTCTGGTCTGGTCTGGTCTGGTCTGGTCTGGTCTGGTCTGGTCTGGTCTGGTCTGGTGTGGTCTGGACTCCTACCTGAACCTGAACGGAGCGACGGCCGCCATGCGTGGAGACTCCCTGCCAGCGGGCGCCATGTTGGTGACCCCAGTCTGCCTCCTGGCCCTGGCAGAGCCCAGATCCCCATCTCCGGTGCCCTGCGTCTGGTCCGGGACACTGCCCTGCACCTCCCTGGGCACCACCTCCACCCCTCTCCTGCCCCCCCTCTGGAGGCCAGCTTGTCTGTTGGAGCCTCCGACCCAGAGCATGTTGCCGTTACTGGGCTTGGCTCGGTAGAGCTGGCCCCCGCGGCCCAGCTGGAAGTCACTGGCGAAGCTCCGTGGGGCGGTCACCAGCTCGGGCCCGTTATCCAGGCTCTGGAAGTGGGGGTGCCCGGCCCTCAGGTTGCGGTTGGCGTTCCTGCCCAGCTCCCTCCAGGTGTTGCTAGGCAGGGAACCCCTGCGGAGGTCCAGGGGGGTGTCCCTGGAAGTGGGGGCCACCATGGGCATCTCGCGTCGGGGGATCTGCGGGCTGCTGTAGGCCGAGCGTGACCCCCAGGTCTTCTCCAGGGTGGAGGAGCTTCTGGTGGGGGGCGCAGGGGGACTGGATGAGGTCACTCCGACCCCCCCTCTGTGATGCTGCAGGAGCTGGCCCTTCAGCGCGGCCCCCCTCAGCACGTCCCTGGAGGAGGGGGGCGAGGAGAAGAGGGAGGGGAGAGAGGAGGTGGAGGAGGAGAAGGAGGACCGGGGCTGGAGGGGGGCGCGCTCTTGGGCGAGGAGGAGGCCGGTGCTCAGGTGACGGGGGT
>NC_137908.1:4522484-4527484 GCF_963457725.1 Sprattus sprattus | reverse complement strand
ACTAGGGATCCTGGCAGGCTGAAAGCAGCAGCTAAATCCACACACATTACTGTGTAAAGTCACGCTGAAAGCATCAGCTCCATCCACATACATTACTGTGTGAAGTCAGTCTGAATAATAGCAGCTTCCTGCTGTCAGAGGATGAGACAGGATGGAGAAATAAACAGATCCTTCCACTGCTCTGTGTGTTGCTTTTCCAACCCTCATTCACAGTACAGTACTTCACCGTGTCCCTGTGAGACGCCTAAGGCTTAATGTGGACACATTCACACACGCACACACACACACATTCACACACGCAAACACAACCTTCACCTCATATTTTAATGATATGCACAAACATACTAAATAAATGTAATGGCTAAAGAATAAAATGTACCTAAAGGGATGTATAGTGTACATTCTGTCTTTGGGAATGTAAAAGTGGAATTCATTTAATTGAATGTCATTTTGAACGCATGCAGTCTGGCCCAGTGCCATGGGAGGGCATGTGATGTCTTAAGGGGGACCCACAGATATAATTCTTTGGCATGAATCATGGCATTTACACAAGCTTTTTATGTTGTGTCTTAAACACACACACACACACACAAACACACACATGCAAACAAAACTTTCATCTCATTCAAAGTGAACTTCACCCTTAAGAAGACACTTTCATAAGAAGGTTACAGTATGACTAAACACCATGCTTCACTAAGCAGACTCATATCACTAATGTGTGCATTAGCAGGCTACGGCTAATATCTTGCTAACTAAACATGTGTGTGTTATCAGTCATCACATTATCACTAGCTGTGTACATACATACACCCCTCCCCCCACAAACTCATACACACATTAAGACACACACAAATGGAGAGAGAGAGAGGGAGAGAGAGAGAGAGACAGAGAGAGAGAGAAAGAGAGTGTAAGATCAGCAATCTAATTCTCACAAACTGTGTTTGCCACCAGCTAATCACATGGTGTCATGCTCACAGACCACTAGCCCTATTTATGGATCAGTGGTCAGAGGCAACACACACACACACACACACACACACACACACACACACACACACACACACACACACACACACACACACACACACACACACACACACACACACAAACACACACACACACACACACACACACACACACACACACACACACACACACACACACACCACACACACACACACACATACTCATAGTCACCTACACACACACATGCACACACCATGGCAAATACACAAATGCAAAAAACAAATACACATACACAGGTCATACACAGGTCCTATTTCTGACAGGGAAATACACACACACACCACACACACACACACACACACACACACACACAGACACACACACACACACTCCCTGTCAATGCACAGATGAGATTGCTGAAGGGGGTTGTTGCCACTGTCTTCATGTTGCATTATCTTCACTCGCCTTCCTGATGTGTGCTGATGGCCAAACACGCTCAACCACCACAAATACAGCCACAAATAGCCACGAACAGCCCCACACGTGTGCCTGTGCATCCACACACACACACACACACACACACACACACACACACACACACACACACACACACACACACACATCCACATCCACATCCACACGGCAGGGCAGGGCGCTCTCATCCTGACTGCCCCACAGATGAGCCTCATGCAGTTAGCCAAGCATGTCTCTGTTGTATAATATCAACAAACACCACAATGTTCCCAACAGATCACTGATCACAAGCAATGGCCACACATACAGCGTTCCATGCCTCCCGTATCCACTCTTCCACACCAATCTTACTCAAGCTGACACACACACACACACACACACACACAGACACACACACACACACACACACACACACACACACACACGCACACCAATCTTACTCAAGCTGCTGTGTGGAGGCGCTGCTGCCAAAAACACCACCAGTAACAGAACAGGAACCGACATGTAGCATCTTAGAGAGGGTGAAGAGGGAGGGAAATATACATCTGCACACACACAATCACAATCACATGCACATACACACACACACACATACACATACACATACACACAAACGCACACACACACACGTACACAAACACACACACACGAATGTACATGTACACGTACACACACACTTACAAATACAAATACAAACACATTCACATACACATACACATACACATACACATACACATACACATACACATACACATACACATACACATACACCCACACAAACCCATACAAGTACAAACACACATACACACACATGCACAAACACACGCACACAAACAACAATGTGAAAGCTCATAGTTCCCATTCCTTGTCTCCCTCTCTCTCCCTGTCTATCTCAGATATGTGAAGACAAACAAAAGATGCTTGTACAACTAAACCAAGGAGCCTTGCAGACACATGAACCAACAGACACACGATGAACACATGAACCCACAGACATACGATGGACACATGAACCCACTGACACACAATGGACACATGAACCCACAGACATACGATGGACACATGAACCCACTGACACACAATGGACACATGAACCCACAGACATACGATGGACACAGGTCACAGACTCAGAGGTCACAGCACTCAACAACAGACACACGATGGACACATGAACCCACAGACACACGATGGACACATGAACCCACAGACACACGATGGACACATGAACCCACAGACATACGATGGACACATGAACCCACAGACACACGATGGACACAGGTCACAGACACAGAGGTCACAGGTCACAGACACACAATGGACACAGGTCACAGACATACGATGGACACAGGTCACAGACATACGATGGACACAGGTCACAGACCCAGAGGTCACAGCACACAACCACAGACAGATGACCAGATAAACGAACTAGCACTGAATCAATCAAGCTATTAAAACTAAAACCAGGAAGTGCATCTGTCGTGTGTTTATCAGCCGTTTAGATAAACCACGAGAGCGCAGGGGGTGGAGAGAATCTCGTGTGTGTGTGTGTGTGTGTGTGTTTGTGTGTGTGTGTGTGTGTGTGTGTGTGGTCAAAAGAGTGACTTTGCTGTGTGAAAGACAACAGAGAGAAGAGGATCGCGCTAACAGGCCGGGGAGAATGAGACAGCTGGCAGCTGCTCTTGATGAATGTACAGAGAGAAGGGGGGCGGGAAGGGGATCAAGAGGGGACAGGAAGTACAAACACAAATGATTTTCACCCAGAGCTAAAGACGTCCATTATGTTCCAGTTACTCAGCATGGAGAGGTAAAACAGCAACTGAACACACACACGCACACACACACACACACACACACACACACACACACACACACACACACACACACATACACACACACCCACACACACTTACATATATGGGCAGCAGTGAGGTCTCCTTACCTGTCAGTGTGTGAGTGTGTGTCCTGCGAGCTTACCGGTGGGACCGGACGAGTCCTGCAGTAGCCCCAGCATCAGCAGCAGTGGAAAGTCATGTGTGTGTGTGTCTCTGTGTGTGTGTGTGTCTCTGTGTGTGTGTGTGTGTGTGTGTGTATGTGTGTGTGTGTGTGGGTGTGTGTGTGTGTGTGTGCGCGTGTGTTTGTCTGTGTGTGTGTGTGTTTGTTATAGAGAGAGAGAGCGCTCAGTGCCAAGTCCTAGGCACCGCAACGGGATGAAGGCATAATGCACTCTAACACAATTCAGCCGGAACCATGTGCTGCAAGAGGGAGAGGGAGGGAGAGAGAGAGAGAGAGAGAGAGAGAGAGAGAGAGAGAGAGAGGATGAGAACGAGGGGGGGAGCAAGGATGAGAGAGAGAGGGAGAGGGAGAGGATGAGAGAATGAGAAGGAGAGGATGAGAGAGAGAGAAGGAGAGGATGAGAGAGGGAGAGAGCGAGATATGTGGGAAGAGAGAGAGAGATAGAGAGATAGATGGAGAGGGGTACAGGAAGGAAGAGAGAGAGGGAGAGTAAGAGAGATAGAGAAGGAGAGGAAGGAAGAGAGAGAGAGAGAGAGAGTAAGAGAGAAAGAAAGGGAGGGGTTGAGATGTGTCAGCACACAATGAATGCTCTCAGAGGACAGGCTGCCCCCGCCTCTAAGGAGCTGTGCAGACAGGGACACTCACATAGTCTTAGCCTCTTCTCTTCCTCTCTCTCTCTCTCTCTCTCTCTCTCTCTCTCTCTCTCTTCCTCTCTCTCTCTCTCTCTTTCTCTCTCTAGTCTTAGCCTATATTATTCTCTTCATCTCTCTCTCTCCCTCTCTCTCTATCACTCTCTCTCCCTCTCTCACACAGTCTTAGCCTATTTTATTCTCTCTCTTTCTCTCTTTCTCTCTTTCTCTCTCTCGCTCACATAGTCTTAGCCTCTTCTCTTCCTCTCTCTCTCTCTCTCTCTCTCTCTCTCTTCCTCACATAGTCTTAGCCTCTTCTCTTCCTCTCTCTCTCTCCCTCTCTCTCTCCCTCTCTCACACAGTCTTAGCCTATTTTACTCTCCCTCCCTCTCTCTCTCTCTCTTTCTCTCTCTCTCTCTTTCTCTCTCTCTCCCTCTCTCATATAGTCTTAGCCTCTTCTCTTCCTCTCTCTCTCTTTCTCTCTCTCTCTGACTCTCTCTCTCTAGCTCTCTCTCTCTCTCACAGTCTTAGCCTATTTTGTTCTCTCTCTCTTTCTCGCTCTCTCTCCCTGTCTCACATAGTCTTAGCCTATTTTATTCTCTCACTCTCTCCCTCTCTCTCTCTCCCTCTCTCTCTCTCTCTCTAGCTCTCTCTCACACAGTCTAAGCCTATTTCATTCTCCCTCTCCCTCTCACTTTCATCCTTTGTTTATTTCACTCCATCTTTCTCTTTCACAAATTGCTCTCCCTCTCTCTCTTCCTGACACACAGTGTCTTGTCACGCAAAGGCATAAACACACACACACACACACATAAAGAAATTAAGACAGACACACACACACACACACACACACACACACACACACACACACACACAGACACACACACAGACACACACAGATCAGTGACTCAT
>NC_137908.1:4484984-4492484 GCF_963457725.1 Sprattus sprattus | reverse complement strand
TAAAATCAATTCAATTGAAATGAACAATCAAACTGATCGGAAGCAAGGATGAGGAGCCCAGTCCAGGCAGGAAATCAAACCAAAAGTCCATCAGTGAAGAAAAGTATTTAAAGGAGTAGTTCACTAACGGTGAAATGTATTCAACATCAAACCTGTGGTAACCCACACTGTGTTTGCTTACGTTTACCACAACACAAGCAAGCCAGCAGGTTTGCAGGGACCAAATAGAAGTGGTCACCAATCCACTCCACTGTGCACCAAAAGAGCTGTTCTGACCTAGCGCTGACCTAGCGCTGTCTGACTAGCTCCACAGAAACACACTGACATAAAGATTAGCACTGGCAGAAAAAGACAGTTTCCATTCCATTTAACTTCAGCAGGAGATAACAACAGACCCTGGAGGAAATCTTGCCCCAATCCTAATCTGGCACAGATTTGTTCCAGAGCCATCCGCTAATCTGTGAGACATTCTCCAGCCGAGTGGGATCCCGAAGCAGAGGGTCGTTATCCGAGACATCGGAGAGGGCAGCAGAGACCCCCAGAGACCCAGCCCTCGCTCCGAGTACAAACTCAATGCTGGTCCGAGAGACAATAGAGCTGTGCCCAGACCTGTGTAAAACTCACATAGTCTTCCACGCCGCACACACATTCTAGCTGGTCCACAGACAATAGAGCTGCTCCCAGACCTGTGTAAAACTCACCTAGTCTTCCACGTCGCATACACACTCTAGCTGGTCCAAAGACACCGGGAGGGACAAGAGCGCCGTGTCCACAGTCGTATCCATGTCGATGGTGAACTCTAGTAAACAGAAGTGAAGAGAAAATGAACCAAGGAATATTAATTCCAAGGAGGACCATTCTTCTAGAGATGACATCAACAATGCAGAGAAGTGCAATGCATACTTACATGTTTACAGCCCATGAGAATATGTCCGCGTGTGTGTCTGTAGGAGAAAGTGTGTGAGTATGTTTCAGAGCATGCTTGTGCATGTCTGCCAGTGGGCCCCAGTGGAAGGACTGTGAGTATGTGAGTGTGTGTGTGTGTGTGTGTGTGTGTGTGTGTGTGTGTGTGTGTGTGTGTGTGTGTGTGTGTGTGTGTGTGTGTGTGTGTGTGTGTGTGTGTGAGAGAGAGAGAGAGAGAGAGAGAGAGAGGAGTCGTAGAGTCTGAGCTGGTACCTGGGGACTGCCTCTGCATCCCGGAGCTGCTCCTCTGCTTGCCTCTCTGGACGTGGGATCATTTTTCAACCCCGCCCCCTGGCCCGTCTTCGATCAGACCGGAGGCCCCCCGCGGCTACCGGTGGATGGGCCGCGGTCAGAGCATGACTCGGCAAAAGCAGCGAACGCCGACTGGAGCCAGAGATCTCCACACTGAGTCTGAGTGGGCAGAGCCTGCTCTAATGGAGAAAATGGAAAGACTGTGTTTGTGGTTATGTGAGTGTGTGTGTGTGTTTGTGCGCTTGTGTGTGTGTCAATCTCTGTGTGTGCAAACGTGCATTAAATCTCTCGGCTTGTTTAATGTTTAAAGTGATTTCCAGAACGGATGCTGACGCTGAATATTTCAGGCACTGTGTCGTGCCTTGGCTCTCACAGTGCTGGGGTGCCCTACATGACAGCTTCAGCCGAGTGTGTGTGTGTGTGTGTGTGTGTATGTGTGTGTGTGTGTGTGTGTGTGTGTGTGTGTGTGTGTGTGTCCAGAATAAGAGCAGGAGGCCCTGTGTGATCGAAGACAGCCAGGGGGGGGGGGGGGGGGGATGAAAAGTGATACAGAGAGAGTAAGAGCAGAGTAAGATACTGTGAGAGCCTGATACAGAGAGAGTAAGAGCAGAGTAAGATACTGTGAGAGCCTGATACAGAGAGAGTAAGAGCAGAGTAAGATACTGTGAGAGCCTGATACAGAGAGAGTAAGAGCAGAGTAAGATACTGTGAGAGCCTGATACAGAGAGAGTAAGAGCAGAGTAAGATACTGTGAGAGCCTGATACAGAGAGAGTAAGAGAAGAGTAAGATACTGTGAGAGCCTGATACAGAGAGAGTAAGAGCAGAGTAAGATACTGTGAGAGCCTGATACAGAGAGAGTAAGAGCAGAGTAAGATACTGTGAGAGCCTGATACAGAGAGAGTAAGAGAAGAGTAAGATACTGTGAGAGCCTGATACAGAGAGAGTAAGAACAGAGTAAGATACTGTGAGAGCCTGATACAGATAGAGTAAGAGCAGAGTAAGATACTGTGAGAGCCTGATACAGAGAGAGTAAGAGCAGAGTAAGATACTGTGAGAGCCTGATACAGAGAGAGTAAGAGCAGAGTAAGATACTGTGAGAGCCTGATACAGAGAGAGTAAGAGCAGAGTAAGATACTGTGAGAGCCTGATACAGAGAGAGTAAGAGCAGAGTAAGATACTGTGAGAGCCTGATACAGAGAGAGTAAGAGCAGAGTAAGATACTGTGAGAGCATGATACAGAGAGAGTAAGAGCAGAGTAAGATACTGTGAGAGCCTGATACAGAGAGAGTAAGAGAAGAGTAAGATACTGTGAGAGCATGATACAGAGAGAGTAAGAGCAGAGTAAGATACTGTGAGAGCCTGATACAGAGAGAGTAAGAGCAGAGTAAGATACTGTGAGAGCCTGATACAGAGAGAGTAAGAGCAGAGTAAGATACTGTGAGAGCCTGATACAGAGAGAGTAAGAGCAGAGTAAGATACTGTGAGAGCCTGATACAGAGAGAGTAAGAGCAGAGTAAGATACTGTGAGAGCCTGATACAGAGAGAGTAAGAGAAGAGTAAGATACTGTGAGAGCATGATACAGAGAGAGTAAGAGCAGAGTAAGATACTGTGAGAGCCTGATACAGAGAGAGTAAGAGCAGAGTAAGATACTGTGAGAGCCTGATACAGAGAGAGTAAGAGCAGAGTAAGATACTGTGAGAGCCTGATACAGAGAGAGTAAGAGCAGAGTAAGATACTGTGAGAGCCTGATACAGAGAGAGTAAGAGAAGAGTAAGATACTGTGAGAGCATGATACAGAGAGAGTAAGAGCAGAGTAAGATACTGTGAGAGCCTGATACAGAGAGAGTAAGAGCAGAGTAAGATACTGTGAGAGCCTGATACAGAGAGAGTAAGAGCAGAGTAAGATACTGTGAGAGCCTGATACAGAGAGGGTAAGAGCAGGAGGACCTGTCTGTGTGCTACTACTGCTGGGGTAACACATTCCAACAGAAACACAGTCATGCGACCCACACTCACATTAACTCAGATGCCACCTGGGTTCCACAGAAGCACCAGAACGGCTTCAGGGCGTGGTCATATCCCAACAAGAACACACTGAGATCCATTTCAGTCAGTCTCTCTATTTGGAGTATCCTCTGTCTTCACCTCCACAATGCCATCATCCACCGTTACCATGGGTTACTGTGGGCTGCAATTAACTAATATATTGGAGGGGGGGGGGGGGGGTTGCATTCTTTTCTTTTCTTTTCTTACCTTTTTATATCCTTATTTTAAGCGTCTTCGAGGACTTTGAAAAGTGATGTATAAATGTGATGTATTACTATTATTTGTATTATTATAATTAGTTTATGGGCCCACTGGATCAGAGCCATACAGTATATGTGACACATCCTGGCCAAGAGCGTTCCAAATTCTACTGTTGTTTAGGGAATCATGCAAGCTGCTAACGACCTGCATTAGCAGCTACTTAATGAGCAGTTATGGCGTTCTCGTGTTAATTGCCCAAACGGCTATTAATGGCTAATAGCTTACAGCCTAAATAACCCTGCCACTTTCTCCTTCTCTCTCTGTCTCTTTTTTTCACAAATTCACTCCCCCTCCCTAGTTACTTCTCTCCGCTGTTAAATTGATTACTTAGAGTGGAGCCATAACTCAACTTCTCCCTTCCGCGAGGCTGGGAGCTTTAGGCGGGCGGAGGCAGTCTTGACGTTTGCTGTCGTCCAAAATTAACTGCATTACAACCGCCATCTGCCGGTGATAATTTAGCACTACAATATATTCATCTGGCACTGAGAAAACCGAGTTGATTTAAAATATGATGACTTTATATGGTTTTGTAGATTATCAACAAAAATAAGTGCTGTTATCTCTCCCCCTCACTCACTCTCTCACTCTCTCTCTCTCTCTCTCTCTCTGTTGCTATTTCTAAATGTCCTTTCCTTTGAACAGATTTGCCAAAAGTTTCTGGTTGAAATCTGAACACTGTTTCTCCCCAGATGTGGCTCTTACACAGAGCACATCATCTGGGCATCAAAGACATCCCATGTTTGGGATTGCTGTCTTGTACTGTACACGTAGTACAAAGCCACGACAAGCCTCATCTGGCTGCACTCCAGGCAGCGTCTACGCTGAAGCAGATGTGGCCCAGACGTAGCCCTGATCTGGCTCAGGTAATACAACAACAACATTAATTCTGTGGCACATTTTAACAACAGGATATACAATGTAATCAAACAAGTCGTACAGTGTTAAAAGAGATATTCTGTTCTAGACTGTGTTACTGTCTATAGGGCATCATTTCAGTGTCTCAGCCTCCCCTGTGTGCTGTGGTAACAGAGAGAGAGAGGTGTCTCATGGTGTTTGAAAGAGGCTATCTGCTCTGTACACATCCTGTCTGTTTGAAACATGTCTCCGCTGCGCTGCCGTCATCAGTGATTAAGCCACTGTTGTGCACAGAAGAAGCCTTATTTAAAAAGGGGCCGATCACCAAGAGAGGGAAATCTGATCTACAACTTCAGGAGATATTAAACGGGCAGAGAGATTGTTTATCAGCCACGGTCAGCCAACATACACACACACACACACACACACACACACACACACACACACACACACACACACACACACACACACACCTATTTACTCTACTGAGCCACTAAAAAATGTTGCCTCTTCACAGACTTTGTCATATGTTTCTTTCCTCTATCTCTCCCTTGCTTCCTTGCATAAACCCTTTGGTCATTGCTTTATATATTCTATTTATACATACGATAAAAAGATTTAGATATACAGTAGATATAGATATATATATATACAGCTGACTCTGGATCACATCATTTCCGGATGTGGGGCAGAGCCATTACAGATCACAGCCAGATCACAGCCAGATCACAGCCAGATCACAGCCGGATCAGGGCCAGATCAGGGCCAGATGTGCCCCAGCTGGCTTCTGTGCTCTTCTTTCATACGGAGAGCTGCTGTGTACCTTCTCTGGAGCGGGCAAGGGAAACCTCCTGAGGCCAAATGTGGGTTAAAGCAGCTCCAGAGACATCTACTGTTTTAGGAATATGAAGCTGAACACTGAGTTTATATGTAAAGTACCTTACAGGTTTAGGGGACTGTGATATGACGCTGAGCACTGAGTCTTTATATGAAGTATCTTATAAGTGTGAGGGACTGTGATATGACACGAAACACTGAGTTTATATGTGATGAACCTTATAAGTGTCCGGGACTGTGATATGACACTGAGCACTGAGTTTTTCCATGAAGTGTCTTATACGTGTGAGGGACGGGGATATGACACTGAACACTGAGTTTATCCATGAAGTATCTTATACGTGTGAGGGACTGTGATATGACACTGAACACTGAGTTTTTACATGAAGTATCTTATACGTGTGAGGGACTGTGATATGACACTGAGCACTGAGTTTATCCATGAAGTATCTTATACGTGTGAGGGACTGTGATATGACACTGAACACTGAGTTTATCCATGAAGTATCTTATACGTGTGAGGGACTGTGATATGACACTGAGCACTGAGTTTTTCCATGAAGTATCTTATACGTGTGAGGGACTGTGATATGACACTGAACACTGAGTTTTTACATGAAGTATCTTATACGTGTGAGGGACTGTGATATGACACTGAGCACTGAGTTTTTCCATAAAGTATCTTATACGTGTGAGGGACTGTGATATGACACTGAACACTGAGTTTTTCCATGAAGTATCTTATACGTGTGAGGGACTGGGATATGACACTGAACACTGAGTCTTTACATGAAGTTTTTTATACGTGTGAGGGACTGGGATATGACACTGAACATTGAGTCTTTACATGAAGTATCTCTTCAAGTGTCGGGGCCCCAGTGTTGGACAATGTGACCTGAGTCCCTGCATTGAATCAACATTCTTTTTCTCCTCCTGTTCCTGTAAAGATTTCTGTGCAGATCAGTTCCGGTCCGGTCCAAATCAGGCCCAGCTCCAGACGCTGTGTTCTTATTTCATGTGGCGAGCGAGGCGCACACACACACACACACACACACTGCCCTGCCTCTCTGGAGAGAGTGAGTAATCATCCAAGGAAACACACCCGGTCCGCTCGTCTCAGCAAGCACCTTGTAAGGAAGTAGAGCAATCGGAAGCCCTCCCCTGACCTGGGACCAGCTGCCAGACGCCTCTCTCTCTTTCCTCCTCTGACCTGGGACCAGCTGACAGACGCCTCTCTCTCTTTATCAATCTCTTCAACATGAAAGGCACCACATATCTACCACTTACATAGCTGATATGGGATAAAAAGGATGAGGTGTAGCATTTAGGAAACATTTTCATACAAAGTGACTTTCAAAGGCATCCGGCAGTGACCAGGAAACAAACTTGTGAAAGGTACCAGAAAATGTTGTGAAAGGTACCAGATATCTACCACTTACATACCTGATATGGGATAAAAAGGTTAAGATCTAGAATTTAGTAAACATTTTCATACAAAGTGACTTACAAAGGCATCCTGCTGTAACCAGGAACAAACTTGGGTCAACCATTTACAAGGCTGTGACACTGACCACTGTACCACCAACACCTATATATATATATACACCTTAGGTTGTGTAGGTATATGCATTCATATGTAAACATATTAACGTATCATATGTGTACATATACTTATGTGCGCATGTTTACATATAGTCCATAGAACTATGGGTAGGAGTGTAAGTATGTTTACCCAACGCTTCTTTAAGTATGGTCATTGCTGTTAGTAGAGAGAATGAAATCCATTTTTAGAAAGAACTAAAAATGTATTTCCAGGTCACAGACAGTGACCATATTATGAATGAGACGTACAGTACCCATCACCTGAGACTGGTAGAGGAGAATGCAGGTGATTCTATCAGACATGCACGCTGTTAAACAGCATTATAAACCAGACACGAGTGGCCTGGTACCCAATGAAGGCTTGGTGAGCACTCGATCTGAGTTCAGTCTAGTCTAGCCCAGCTATACTCTCTCAGCGCTGTTCTAATGGCGTAACAGTGTTGTAAATTATGTAACAGTGAAAAAATATCGTAACAGTGTTGTAATTATATATCACGGTTGTAATTACATAGCATTGTTGTAAATGGCGTAACAGTGTTGTAATTACGTAGGGGTGTTGTAATGAAATAGCGCTGTTATAATGACGTACACTGCCGTTTTGTCACAGCGCTGTTGTAAAGACGTAACAGTGTTGTAATTACGTAGGGCTGTTGTAATGACGTTACAGTGTTATAATTGCGAA
>NC_137908.1:4477484-4479984 GCF_963457725.1 Sprattus sprattus | reverse complement strand
AACATAATGATGCTCATTAAGATAGCCATGAAGTGTCCAGAAAAGCGGCTACATTAAAATGTACATCCGAGACAAAGTTATTTATAGATCTTTCAAAAGAAAAAAAGCAAATAGTCCATTTTCCATGAATGTAGCCCACTACAGTAATTACAGAGTGTCCTGGGGAGAGAAGCAGGGGGGCACCATTGCAGTCATTATTCTTCATTAAAACCTTCACTGGGCCATCAGCGTGATTTATAGGTGGAAAGACTTGCACCCATGGCTTGAATTACTGTGCTAAATAAGGCCCAAAATAATTCACTACTGTTTAAACTCAAACAAACTCTTACATTCTTTTACATTAAATAGTACTTAAAAACAAAATAACATTGTAATATTATGAACGTTATGTTGAAACTGAGTTGAATGGGCCCCTCAGTGTTGATGTTAAATGTCTTCTTAGTTTAGGATGTGTGTGTTAGATGCTTTTTAAGCTGTTCCAGTGCACATGGCTTGTGTCTATGATCATAACTTTATAAATGATCTCCCTTCTGGTCTGTTTCTGTGCTACCCTGTGTCGTCTATCCTGTGTTCTCTCTTCTTTAGTATATCACGGCTCAGGCCAGAAAGAACTTCTCCATGTGGTTTTAGGGAAATGATCATTAACTTTTATATGGACACTGCTGTGAAGGGAAACCACTGGTGGAGGTTTAAATAATTTGGAATGTTGTTAATGTTACATTTGGAATGTTGTGAATGTTACATTGGTTCTAGAGTGTTCTGAGGTGATGTTAGTTCAGGTAACAAATGTTTCCTTTGTTTAGTTGTGGGAAAGAGTGTATGTATGTGTGTGCTTTGTGCAATTGTGCAAGACTGCATTATGAAAGATTACATCTTCTACAAGTTTTAATAATAAAATAAAAAAAGTTTAATAACCTTTTCCTTGTTGTTCCCTTATGTCAGTGGCCTGTAAAAAGAACCTGGACAGCACAACGGTGGCCTGTCACGTGGATGAGATCTACTGCAAGTCCTGCTACGGCAAGAAGTATGGACCAAAAGGCTATGGGTTTGGAGGTGGAGCAGGCACCCTGAGCATGGATACCGGTGCACACCTGGGAATCAAACCAGAAGGGTAAGAACTGACCATCCTCTACTTATATAATATTATAATATACAGTATATAACTGACCATCCTCTACTAATATAATATATAATATTATAATATACTATAATGTATATAACTGACCATCCTCTTATGCAATATTATAATATACTGTATATAACTGACCATCCTCTACTTATATAATATACAATATTATATAAAATGTAACTGACAATCCTCTACTAATATGATCTTGTTATGCACTCCCGTGTGTACATTGCGTGAAGCATTTATTTGGTTTCAAAAGCCCTAAGCTCTGGTTGAGCTCTGGTCCTTGGGAGAGTATGCCCTGTTCTCAAGGTGCCTGGTTGGCTAAAGGTTAAAGTTCAAGGTCATTTGGGGAAAGTGACCCTGAGAGGAATAAAGAAATATCAGTAATTGGCTCATTGGCTAGTTTACGACCACTTACCATTTCACATATTCAAACTCCGCCATCATGTATAACACAAACATACTAGTACTTATCATTTCATATTTCACTGACACTGTAGCAGCAATTCCTATTTTACTACCACTGGCGGCTGAGTTGGATTTAGTTCTGACGCGTGTAGAAAAGATGAGAAGTAGAGGTGAGTCCAGTTGGTCCCTTTGACCGTTTATTGTAGAATGGTGGATAACAAGTTGTTGCAAATAAAATAAAGATTTTAAACTAAAAGGTCTTTCGTAAAGCACAGTTCTCCTTCGTTAACGTCCTGGCACACGGTCAAAAAACTGTTGCCTTCCTCAGCCACCCCAGATGCTCTGGCTGCTGGCTTTTAAGGCCTTTCCCCCTTGGGCTCCACCTTCAGCCTCTCAGGTGTGTTCAGGTGTCCTCTAGGTGGGGCAAATACCTACGGCCATAGTGTCACTCATACAAACACACACACACACACTTGCACATACTAATAAGGAGATAATATATGAATCAACATAAAGGTAAATTTGGCTCCTACAGACACATAGCCTATTCAGAGTCCCTCATCATGAATCAAACGTCTATGGTGTTTAAGGAAACAGCCCGGTTTCGTTCCTTACAGAAACATTCCTGTTGAATCCCATCTCACAAACGTATGCATCTTTCCCTCCACAGGCAAGCTGGCCATCGCCCCACCAACAACCCCAATGCCTCCAAGTCAGCCCAGAAGGTGGGCGGCTCAGACGTCTGCCCACGCTGTGGCAAGGCTGTGTACGCGGCCGAGAAGGTCTTAGGCGGAGGAAACGTGAGTCCTGCTGTCCCTCTCACACCTGTGTTGAACCCTACAGGCAGCTTAAGCTGAAACAGGAACACAGATCTCAGACCTGTGTTAAACCCCACAGGCAGCTGAAACAGAAACACAGATCTCAGACCTGTGTTAAACCCCACAGGAACACAGATCTGAG
>NC_137908.1:4452484-4464984 GCF_963457725.1 Sprattus sprattus | reverse complement strand
TGTGATGTTCTGTGCAGGAGTGTTCATAGTTGTTTCTCCTCACAGGAACTGTGTCTAGAGCTGCATGCCAAGATTGAAGTGGTGGATGAGGAGAGATACGACATCGAGGCCAAAGTCATGCACAACACCAGAGAGGTGTGGTAGGCACTGCAGTTCACACACTCATACACTCATACACTCACACACTCACACTACTCCACCACACACCTGAGATGAGCCGTCTTACACACTCACAGACTCATACACTCACATACTCACATACTCACACACTCATACACTCACACTCACACTACTCCAGCACAAACCTGAGATGAGCCGTCTCACACACTCACACATTCACACACTCACACATTCACATACTCACATACTCACACACACAGATTGCTTCACCACACACCTGAGATGATGTCCCTCAGATTAAGGACCTGAACATCTGTTGTGTCTGTCCTCTCCTGTCCCTCAGAATAAGGACCTGAACATCTGTTGTGTCTGTCCTCTCCCGTCCCTCAGAATAAGGACCTGAACATCTGTTGTGTCTGTCCTCTCCTGTCCCTCAGAATAAGGACCTGAACATCTGTTGTGTCTGTCCTCTCCTGTCCCTCAGATTAAAGATCTGTTGTGTCTGTCCTCTCCTGTCCCTCAGATTAAAGATCTGTTGTGTCTGTCCTCTCCTGTCCCTCAGAATAAGGATCTGAACATCTGTTGTGTCTGTCCTCTCCCGTCCCTCAGAATAAGGACCTGAACATCTGTTGTGTCCGTCCTGTCCTGTCCCTCAGATTATGGACCTGAACATCTGTTGTGTCTGTCCTCTCCTGTCCCTCAGATTAAAGATCTGTTGTAACTGTCCTCTCCTGTCCCTCAGATTAAAGATCTGTTGTGTCTGTCCTCTCCTGTCCCTCAGAATAAGGACCTGAACATCTGTTGTGTCTGTCCTCTCCCATCCCTCAGAATAAGGACCTGAACATCTGTTGTATCTGTCCTCTCCTGTCCCTCAGATTAAAGATCTGTTGTGTCTGTCCTCTCCTGTCCCTCAGATTAAAGATCTGTTGTGTCTGTCCTCTCCTGTCCCTCAGATTAAGGACCTGAACATCTGTTGTGTCTGTCCTCTCCTGTCCCTCAGATTAAGGACCTGAACATCAAGGTGCTGGACCTGAGGGGGAAGTTCAAGAAGCCGGCGCTGAGGAGGGTGAGGGTGTCTGCGGACGCCATCCTGCGCTCCCTGCTGGGCTCCAAGCACAAGGTGTCCATGGACCTGCGGGCCAACCTCAAGTCCGTCAAGAAGGAGGACACGGAAAAGGTGGGAGTAAGGGATATATCTACGGCCCAGCAGAACCAGCAGAACCGGAAGAACTAGACTCATTTTACTTTGCGAACAGCAGGAACTAAGCTGGTAGTGATTGGTAGGCAGAGCCAAGCTAACCTGTTTAGCCTAGCACTCATCAAACGATGCTACAACACCCAGATACAAAGAACAGGAATCCTGTGAACTAGTCAGGGGCGTTTATATGATTCAAAGAAAGGGGGGGGCTACGCCCCAATGGAAGTGGCACATTTGTGCGCACAGTGCGCTGCAATCTTTTGGGGGGGCCCATTTGGGGCCATGGATATCCATTGGTCAGACAGTCCATAGATTGGTTCAATCAGAAAGAGTGTGATTTCTGCTCTTTAGTTGTTCTTGCATTCAGTATATGATAACGCAGGACATAGTGACATTTGACAACACAAATAGGAACTTTCCTCAAATAAAGAGAAAGAAATATTTGATTTATAAACAACAACATTATATACTGAAGAACATTTTAGGGGGCCTGACGACGCCCCTGGAACTACCCATGGGCTTAACAGAGTAAATGTACCTATTCAGTAGCCAATAATACATGGATAATATACAACACTTCCTCAAGAGTTCTTTGGCTACCATCTGTCTAGGAATTTTCTTCTGATTGAGTATTCTGTAGAGTAAAGAACTCCAGACAGAATCTATCGCTTAAAAAGTGTTGTGTGTGTGTGTGTGTGTGTGTGTGTGTGTGTGTGTGTGTGTGTGTGTGTGAGTGTGTGTGTGTGTGTTTGTGTGTGTGTGTGTGTGTGTGTGTGGGTGGGTGTGTCACTGTGGGTGTGTGTGTGTGTCACTGTGGGTGGGTCTGTGTGTGTGTGTGTGTGTGTGTGTGTGTGTGTGTGTGTGTGTGTGTGTGTCACTGTGTGTGTGTGTTCTCAGGAAAATACAGTGGAGGTGATCGACTGGAGGAAGAACGTTGAGGCCATGTCAGGTATGGAGGGCCGCAAAAAGATGTTCGACGCAGCTAAAGGACCTGCACAGTGAACAGGTAAATGTTCAGGACAACAACAGCAACAACAACAACAACAACAACAACAACAACAACAACAACAGCAACAACAACAACAACATCAACAGCAACAACAACACACACACAGACAGACATATATAAACTCCTGAACAAAAGTTCGGAAACGTTATACATTTGTTCTGGCAGTAACTGATGCATATGTACATTCAATACACCAATAGTCCAAACTCTAATAACTATGCTACTAACTTCCATAAACAGAACACTGAACTCTTCAGATTCATCTTACGTGTTTCGTGGAAAATTATTTCTGTTATTTCACAGGAAAACAGAGACGTGAGGAAAGGAAGACACAAGGATATCACCAGCATTTACCACATGTACACCTACGCACCCATAACAAAAGTCACTGCAGCCGACCCATGGTTAAGACCAGTTGCTTTAACTATCATTGGACTATATACTCAGCATATCACTGCCCCACATTCTTGAGTGACTGTCACTGTTAGAACACTGATTCTTTGCTACCAGACGTTGCCAAGCAACTGTAATTACTGCCACTGTATAGATAAAGATAAGTGTGTTTATACTTCTGGGACTAGGAACCCAGTTTGTCATTGTTTTTACAATGTGGTTGACACTTCAACGACTACACCAAATACTAAAATAACATTCAAATAAATGCAATTGTTCCAAATATCCATGGTGTCTGCTTGTTTATAGGGACCTATAATAATGAAAAATGTGATTTATTTGTATGTATTTATTATTTATATTTACATAACACAAACACACACACACACACACACACACACACACAGCACACTGAAGCTGGGCATTTAATCAGCTAGCGTGCCACAACAGGAAGGATTCATAAAGGCTTAAGGGGGCTAGACTTCAGCCAAATTCTGGAACTAATAATGCATGCAAAAGACATGTTTTAAAAAACACAAAATCTTAGTACTAAAGGTACTTACTTAAAGTTGTATTTTATGTTGTCTGTTTTTATATGGGCCTTACATGTTGTTTGCACTGGATGTAGTTTCCAATGTTGTCCATGGCACACCTAGATCCTAAGAATGTACAGTTCAGTCCCACTGTGCATTGGGAGACTGGCTAATAAATCGAACCTGAACTTCAAACTTCCACTAAGAAGTATGTATTTCCTGCAATTATATAGAACACTTTCAACCAGCACTGAACCAACCATTTCCGACCAATATTGATTGCTAATATTTCTCTATATTATGACTTATTGTTGTTGTTTTTTTACCCTGGATCAATCGTATTTATTTAGCTAATGACAAAAATAATAATGAATGATATTTCTAACAGAGCTACTGTATCTACTTCTTCAGAAGATATTCAGCGCTTTCTAAATTGCACCATCTCAGCTGGTGATGTGGCCTCTTATGTGGATGTGCATTGAGAGATACTTTTGACAGAATAACACAAGTCTTAGGAATATTCTGTGGCAATTCATACCAAAAGTTGTTAGTTGATTCAAGGGCAAGTTTACCAGAAGAGATCTCAAAGCAGAAATAAGATGACAGGGCTCTTTACCTAATAGTTGTGCTAACATCGCCCCCCTTTGTGAGCAACATGATACTACATCTCTGGATGACAGTATTAGAAGCCCTGTATTTCATGAGGCTGACATATTTCTTACAGAGAAACACAAGTCCTCAACTATCTGGATGAACTCAGCTCACACCTTCACCTGTGTGTGTTTGTGTTTGTGTGTGTGTGTGTGTGTGTGTGTGTGTTTGTGTGTGTGTTTGTGTGTGTGTATGTGTGTGTGTGCCAAGAAACACCTTAACTCTCTGGATGAACTCAGCTTGCCCCCTTAGAAGCAAGCAAACAGGACACCATATTCATCTTCGCTGTGCTAAACCAAACTAGCCAACCTAACAGCCGATCACCTGGACTAGACATGTCATAACACTGACCTGTACAGATGTTATATGACTCTTACGTGACTGGTCTATCTAAGAAGATAACTGAGAAATAAAATGGCCATGAAAAGTCCTTCATTATCCATCTGACATCATGACATCATTGAATGCACCACTGCTGAAATGAAATTATAAATAATCCCAATCCAGTGTCTTTTGCCATGAAATGCAGTTACAACAGACTGGAGGTAGATGGCGCTCTTACCCCAACAACAGAACAAGAACAGCAGAGAAGCTGGCTGAGGTTAAAAATCCCCCCCAGCCAAACCAAATATTTTTAATTGAATTTAACATTTCCCACCCTGGAAACTGCTGCTAGCCCTTCCTTTATCTCAAACTGTTGTAATTTGTTATATGTTATAGTGTTATACGTTATTTTCGGTATATGTTATTTTGTTATCTGTATGCCATCTACTGCGTAGATGTTGGCTGCCCAGTCTTAAGAATTTCTCCGGGTGAAGCAATTTGGTGTATGCGACAATCAACATGTTGACTTTGACTTTTGATTTCTATACATACACAAAACTGAGCCGCTTTCAGGTGGGCACAACAAATCCAACATGTGGGTCACCAGTGTCTAACAAACAAACACAGCACTGATATTGACAGCGTTGTGGGAACCCGAAAACACGCTTGAAGGGGGATTTGGCGCCTGAGCCCTCTAAAGAACCACAAAGCCGCCCGCTGATGCAGGGGTCACGTATTAATACGGCACCTAGGGTCCTAGCGTGTATTAAAAGATCTGGCAGGGCGACGGAGAGCCGCAGGGCCCCGAGGCTGGTGGTAAGGTGGGCACATGAAAGAGCTCTGGGGTAAGAGTGTGTGTGTGTGTGTGTGTGTTTGTGTTTGTGTTTGTGTTTGTGTGTGTGTGTGTGTGTTTGTGTGTGTGTGTGTGTGTGTGTGTGTGTGTGTGTGTGTGTGTGTGTGTGTGTCCGGTGTGTGTGTGTGTGTGTGTGTGTGTGTGTGTGTGTGTGTGTGTGTGTGTGTGTGTGGGCGCATGATAGAGCTCTGGGGTTAGAGCCGCGCTGCTGACGTCTCTCTGCCAGGGTGTGAAGATGCATCAACACAGGACCACTGATTAGTGGTGTAGTCGTCCCTGGATAAGTGGGTATACTCTTCATTTTTATTTTTATTTTAAGCAGCCCATACAGCACAGGATAAACGGCCTGTTTTGAGAAGTGGGTATACTCCTGACTAAAAAATAAGTGGGTATACTCCGTATACCTGCGTATACCCTGGACTACACCACTGCAGCTTATGCTGAAATGGCTGGGGCGGGGAGAGGAGAGGGGTTTGAGCCGGAGTTAGCACATCAAAAGAGCAGAGAGAGGGAGAGAGATGGGCTTTAGCTCAGGTGAACGTGGGAAATGGTGTAGGAAAAGGGTTGTTACTTCTCAGTACTGTTTCTGACAGAAGACACTCATTTACTGGTCAAAACCACCAGACTGTTCAGTGACATATTATTAGTGGATGACAATCAACTACTTCAAGCACACTTTTTGTCACTATTTCAGCCTCTTGGGTGTACAAGTGTTGGAGGAATTGCCTTTCCCCAGTGTCTGGAATGGCATTTCAAACATGGAGACTTGCAAGGCCTTGCTTTCATCTGTAGCTTCTGTCTGGATGCCTGTGTTGTTTTCGGTGTCAGAGGGCAGCTTAGGGTCGGACTTTCTGAGGAGGCTAACGTGCAAGGTCCTGCTCCGCTAGTCTATCCGGTGACATTGTCAAAGGTCATTGGAGTGGTTAAGATTGGTGGGCGTCAGTGAACCTGCGAGTCTGAGCTGGTTGTCTAATCTCTGTGACAGGTATGACATTTTGTTAATAGCTTTGTTACAGGGAGTGTCTAAGAAAAGCGTATCTGTACTTCTTTAAACCAGTGATTATCATAATAACACTTAACAATACTTCACTTGCCATCATCAGGCAGGTACTTCCATCCAAAGCGACATGTGATGTGTAACGCAAACGCTTTCTTAAAAAAAAGTTTATTTGGTGATTTTCTGCAAACTACCAAAAATCTATTCAACAAATCGTCAACAAGCTTTGAACATGGCGGTCATCTAAGCTTGTCCTCAATGACCTGTCAGCACACTAGCAGCCAAAGCTGACCACAGCCAGCCCATAACTGGAATCTATTTCTAATTCTATTTCTAATCACTCCATAGAGTGCCAGATGACTCTGACTTACGCTGATCATCTGTTTGTCAATTCAAACTGGACCTTAAGCACAGTGGAAATGTACGTGTTTTTCCACCATTGTAACTGCTATACTTAAGTTTATCAAAATGTCCAAATGAACTAAATAGTACAGGACAGTACTATAGAATGACCCTAAATGTCAAGTGCACTTTAAGACCATGCTAGAAGAATTCTACTTTTGTTTGCTATGGTAAGATTAGTGGTGTGGCTTTCTGCTAACCTCAGTCTAACAATGGGCAGAGGAGCTGCGGGTTTATAAATAGGAGGGTATGGAAAGCCACTGGGAATGTCGGATCAGTCATTGCTCCGCATCTGCTGCTAAAGGAATCTGTTGTCCACTTAGTGGATGCTCCATCCTGGAAGGACCGCCACAACACGGGTCACATGATCACGGCAGAGTTTATAAACCACGGCCTCCAATGGAACCTCGACACTAGTGAGTACCGCCCCCCCACAACTACACTCATCACGGTAAGTAGTGGCCATTGCTGGCCCAGCCGTGCGTTTACACTGTTAAGCTTTATTTCACATCTGAGCTTCTCATTCTGAAACATTTTATTTGCATGACACTGTATGCAGTAATGATCTCCTAAAAGTCTGAGTGATTGTTTGCTTTTTTCTGAGATTATTTCATTTTCCTGTTTTGTAGTGAATATTGTGTCATTATATCGAAGTTTCATCTTTTTGGTACAGTGATGTGTTCTACCTTGAACAGTGGCATGACATTAAAATGTTATGATAAAATAACTACAAATTCATACAGGTATTAAAATCAACATGTCAGACACAGAAGAGGTCGAATATGAGTAAGTGTTCAGTTTCATGCCTGTTGACATCGCATTCAAACTCTATAGAATGTTTACAAATGTTTAACCTAATGCTTAGCAGTCAGTTAAAGTTTCCATTACATTAGTTGACGAATAGGATTCAACATTATAAAACCTTAGACTGGCCTTATACCTGATGTAGCTCATACTTTATTTATGATATTTAATTTCAGCTTTTTATAACTGAGGGAGCCCCTTAGGCACAACAATATCATGCATGTCTATTCAAATGAAACTGAATAAATTCTATCAAATATTAAATTATATGAAATGATATTAGTAGCAGCAAAGTACACATAAAACACTTTCACATATTTCTTTTTTCTTCTTCTTTGCTATTGCAGGGGGCAGGAGCGTAAGTAACCCATATTAATAGACAGATCCTCACACACTGATAGGGAGCAAATTGGCATGGCTCGTATAAAGATGCTCGTATAATGTTGCTCGTCTAACGCTTTATAGAGGACGATTGCGTTGTGAGGCACTCCACATCTTGAGAGTTGGTACTGGATCCAGCTGGTTTAGTATTTATAAAGATGTGATTCAGACGTGATTGTCATTGTTGATGTTGACGCATGAGTTGAGATGCACCAGTACTCCACTGGAGGATGATGACTCACCTGACGGTATTGGTATTGGTGGGGCACACCTGACTCTGAGCCTGCTTTTCCATTCCATTCGTGTTAAAACATTATACGCTGTTTAACGGACCACACCTCCCCTTTCCTTAGAATCATCTTTGCATGCTCCTTTATTTTTTTTGTGGATAACCTTGACAACAGTCATCCTTTAAAACATTTCATACTGTAAAATATTTCACACATTTAATGTACAACGTTGAGATACATCTCTTCAACTATAACCCCACAGGTCTCCATTTCCTTCAGTCCTGTTCGTGCGCTCAAACAAACAGCGATCTCTGTGTTGTGTGTAGCATGACCTTAGCTTACTCCTACTCTCTCTCACACACACACACACACACACACACACACACACACACTCACACACATGTACTCACATACACACACACACTCTAACGCTAACAGCGATCTCTGTGTTGAGTGTAGCATGACCTTAGCTTACTCCGGTGGACCAGCAGAGACAGAGGAATTGGCCCTCATCTCCGCGTCTCTATATCTGTCCCAGCATGCACTCTGCGATCAGGTTTGGGCATCTAAGCTCTTTCTCATGCTCCCTTCGGCCCTCTCTTGTTTACCACCGGAGCGAACAGCGAACACAATCAGTCCTCTGTTAAGACAGGCAGCCTGAATGAGCTGCCAGAACCGCCCCTGATGGGATGAAATGGGCTGCTTATAGCACAAAGCCACGGTCATTACCCTGCCCTTCAGGCCTCTGTGTGGGCAGGCAGGTCCAGTTACCCCCCCATGTGGGGATCTTGTGTGGGTCCCCCAGCCCCAGTGGTGTCAGACTGGTAATTCTGTCCCCAGTAGCTGGTAACCAAGACTGGCACGGACACAAAGGATATGGGTGCTTTTAAATGACGTGGAGCACAGGACGATCCTGATCCTAATCGTCTCTGCTCGGAGCTGATGCGGATGGGAGAGCGGGTCTTGAGCTGTCCCAGATCCAAGTCCAATCCTCTCCCGCATCAGTGCTCACATGGAAGCAGAGGGGGAGAGCTACACAAATTGTCGATTAGTGAAATTAACTTGAATATTGTTTGACAATATTCAAAATATTGTGTAGTAGTAGTAGTTTATACACAATCAGTGTAATGCTTTTAAGTGATTATTTTAAGTTATTCAGTTATTAAGTTCTTCACTTTTCAATATATGTAGCTGTACCTTTTTGAAAGTCATGGACATGTCATGGGTCTATCCTTCTTCAGTTGACATCTAACATTGCTAACACAATGAGTTGTCATCACCTAACATTGCTAACACAATGAGTTGTCATCAGCATTGCTAGCACAATGAGTTCCATTATTCAGTTGTCAACAAAGATTCTGCAATGTGCTCACTGTGTTTGACCCTCTCAGTGAAGCAGGGAACTGTTTGACTGAGGCCTTGCATGTTTGTCAGCGGCTGGATGCTTTACTCATCTGCTTTCGCTCTAAACAGAGAAGGAGGAGGAGGAGGAGGAGGAGGAGGTAGCTCAGACGCATCAGGAGGAGGAGAAGGATGAGGAGGAGGAGGAGGAAGGTAGTGTTACTAAAGCTACGGCTAATTTCCTTCACCTGTTGTCACAAAAGCGTGTGGCTGCAAGTGATGGCTTCACACACTTAACAGATGAATGCCTTACCTGCAGCCAAAGGCCTCACAGTGTGTTTGTTTAATTATGCATACTGCTGAGAATTGCAGTCTTTCTGAATTACAGCTTTTTTGAGAATTCAGAAGGGATCTGGCTGGGAACAGTGCCTCAGCCATTCCACACACACATGTGCATACAGTATTGATGTGTGTATGTATTTAACATACATGTGCATATGGTATTGATGTGCGTATTTAACATACATGTGCATATGATATTGATGTGAGTATTCAACATGCATGTGCATACGGTATTGGTGTGTGTATTTAACATACATGTGCATATGGTATTGATGTGCGTATTCAACATACATGTGCATACAGTATTGATGTGTGTATGTATTTAACATACATGTGCATATGGTATTGATGTGTGTATTTATTTAACATATATGTGCATATGGTATTGATGTGTGTATGTATTTAACATACATGTGCATATGGTATTGATGTGCGTATTTTTTAACACATGTACATATGATATTGATGTGCGTATTTAACATACATGTGCATATGGTATTGATGTGAGTATTCAACATACATATGCATACGGTATTGGTGTGTGTATTTAACATACATGTGCATATGGTTTTGATGTGCAAATTTAACACACATGTGCATACGATATTGATGTGCATATTTATTTAACATACATGTGCATATGGTATTGATGTTAGTATTAACATACATGTGCATATGGTATTGATGTTAGTATTTAACATACATGTGTATACGGTAGTGATGCGTGTATGTATTTAACATACATGTGCATACAGTACTGATGTGCGTATTTAATACACATGTGTATACGGTATTGATGTGTGTATGTATTAAACGTATATGTGTATACAGTACTGATGTGTGTATTTAACATACATCTGCATACAGTATTGATGTGCGTTTGTATTTAACACACATGTCAGATAGCAAGACCTTAAAGCACACACTGATACTCCCATCAAGAGTAATCAGGTTCTCAGACAAACTGTGCACACACACACACACACACACACACACACACACACACACACACACACACACACACACACACACACACACACAGCCTTTGTGCTGAACTTGACAGGTTAGTTCTCTGAAATGATTTGTGTTGTGGAGTCTGACATGTAGAGTCAGGGCGATACACTTTCTGCTTTGGTGAAAGTAACGCCAGGCCATGACATGCCCGGGTTTTTAATGATAGGAAATAATGCTTATTCTCAGGGCCATTACTGGTCATTATTCCACAGAGACATGGAACCTGTATCTAAACCCACGCAAGGCACTCCTTGTCACGAAAAACAGGAGTGGCATACACAAAATAGGGTGGCGAGACCATTTGAAGGTGTGTCGAATCAAAAGTGATAGTCCCAGTCCCAGATGTTGTTTTTTGCTGTTCTTAGCCTAGCGGGGGTTTCCTAACAAAGCCTTATGGTAATTCGCACCTACCAGGAATATTATGACTGCCCAGTTCTAAGTTAGGCTTGTTCTTTGGAACGTATGCACCAAATACTCAGACCCACATCAGATCTGTATCATGTCTTGTTAGTGCTTCCAAGTTGCCATGGTCCCAAGGGGTGATTGTCTAATCAGAATAAACTGATGTTTATTTTTGTTAGAGACGATAATATTATGTCTTCATGATAGCAGGCAAGGGAAGGTTTATTTATGAAGCACAATTCATTTAAATTCAGTACAATTCAATTCACAATTAAAAATTCAGTGCAATTCAATTTTGCACTATAACAGTCAGTTCAACGAACATAGAAAAGCAAAAGATGAATTCTTCACTGATGCCAAGATGGCTGATACAGAGAGATGGATACGAGTGATGTATTACCGATACTAGCAGAGGATCAACCAGGACTGTCAGCACACGAATAGAGCAGACCTAGGCAGCCTTGTTATAAATCCCCATTTGTGTTATGTAACAGCTCACCTGACAAGCCTGGCCTTTTTACGATGGAGGACACAGATAGGCTTGGGTGTGTGATGCTTGTTATGCCAGCCCTTGAGTCCTGCATGCAGCTGCCCATAGCGCCACCGTGGCCAGGGCTTAGCGCCATCGGTCCGTGGGCTCCTCGGCGGATTACCAGCGCTATTTCAGTCTCTGTCTCTACACTTCTTCTGACTCGCTGCTCACCCACACCGTGCCACCGTGACGGACTTTACACCCACCCTGTGCTCATGTCCACCTCGTAAATTTGTATCAGCCAAGTTTATGTGTCAGGCCGGGCGTGGAATTTACTAGACTATTTGGAAATCTTTCTTTAGTTTTTGTCAATATCATACTAATTCATTATGAGAAGGTGTACTTTTCTTAGGTCATACATAGTGTTGTGACATCACGTTTAGACTATGAACTATAATGATGTCACATGCCACCATTTTATCAATTGGAGTGCAGAAGGAACTATTTGGAACTTGCTGCATGTCCTTTTTTAGAACAACATTAATGTTTGTTTCACAGTGAAATACATAACAGTCAAAACTGTCAAATGAAGAAATGTAATGTCAATTTCAAATAACCCAAGATGTATGGGAATAATCAGTACAGTGGACTCACTCAGAGAGCCAATATGGTTGACCACACTCACAGAGCCAATATGGTTGATCACACTCACAGAGCCAATATGGTTGACCACACTCACAGAGCCAATATGGTTGATCACACTCACAGAGCCAATATGGTTGATCACACTCACAGAGCCAATATGGTTGACCACACTCACAGAGCCAATATGGTTGACCACACTCACAGAGCCAATATGGTTGACCACACTCACAGAGCCAATATGGTTGATCACACTCACAGAGCCAATATGGTTGATCACACTCACAGAGCCAATATGGTTGACCACACTCACAGAGCCAAAATGGCTGACTTGCACTGACTGTGCTCCTCTTATATATCGTAGATACAGCGGGGGAACATGGAGAAGAAGG
>NC_137908.1:4434984-4447484 GCF_963457725.1 Sprattus sprattus | reverse complement strand
GGTCCCCAATTATTTTTCCCCAAGGGCCAAATTATGTAAAGCAAGTGAGGCTGAGGGCCAACAACCCCCCCCACAAAAAAAAAATGACAGCGGTTAAAAAAAATAACAGTTTTTATTAGTGCTGTCAAACGATTAAAATATTTAATCACGATTAATCGCAAATTAATTAATCGCAAATTTTATTTTAATGCTCTTATCATGGAAAAGTGGATTGGCTTGCTTTATGCAATGTTTTATTTTATTGAAAAACAACATTGCCAAACAGGGGTGTACAAAATAAAATTATACGGTGCACATTTCAGACTCTGCTGAAAAGCTGCCCGTTGACATTTTCAGACAACAGTGAAGCTCGCTTCTTTTGCACAACTTTTAAAAGGTAAACTTTCTATTCAGAAGCTTTTTATCAAACATTTTGCCGTATCGCGCTCACCATCACTCAAACCGTAACGTTAGCCTACTACACAGTTTGCGAGGCCAAAAAGAACGTTAATCTTAAAAAAAAAAAAAAAAAAAAAAAAATCTAAAATCTTTTTTTTTTTTTTTTTTTTTTTACGACGTCGCGGGCCAAAAATGTGCCGTACCCGGGCCGGATCTGGCCCACGGGCCGCCATTTGGGGACCACTGTTCTATAGGGTTGCAGCAGATTACTGCATGTTCCATAGGGTTGCAGCAGATTACTGCATGTTCCATAGGGTTGCAGCAGATTAGGCATGTTCCATAGGGTTGCAGCAGATTAGGCATGTTCCATAGGGTTGCAGCAGATTACTGCATGTTCCATAGGGCTGCATCAGATTAGCCATGTTCCATAGGGTTGCAGCAGATTAGGCATGTTCCATAGGGTTGCAGCAGATTACTGCTTGTAACCATGTTCCTTTTTGGAAGGTTCATTTCTCAACCACATTGGAAATCAAGGTCATGGGAATGGGTTGATGAACACTTTTCTTCATGTATCTCACAGACTAAATTACTACAGAAATTAATTTCACTAGCGTCCCTTGCTAACATCACTGGCTTAGAGGAGCTCAGAAGCGATTTGCATCTGTTATCACAGAAACAAGTTGAAAGACTACCTTCGAGGAGCCCAGAAGTGTTTTTTATCTGTTAAATATCACAGAGAGAAGGCCAAAGACTAACTTCGAGGAGCCCAGAAGTGTTTTTTATCTGTTAAATATCACAGAGAGAAGGCCAAAGGCTAGCTTCGAGGAGCCCAGAAGTGTTTTTTATCTGCTATGTATCACAGAGACAAGGCCAAAGACTACCTTCGAGGAGCCCAGAAGTGTTTTTTATCTGCTATATATCACAGAGAGAAGGCCAAAGACTAACTTCGAGGAGCCCAGAAGTGTTTTTTATCTGCTATATATCACAGAGAGAAGGCCAAAGACTAGCTTCGAGGAGCTCAGAAGTGTTTATTATCTGCTATATATCACAGAGAGAAGGCCAAAGAGCTGTGGCAGTGGATGCACCAACTGGAGGCTGAGAAGTTTGAGCTTCAGTACCACTACACGCGACAGAAATACGAGGTAGGAACGTCAACTTAACTTTCATCCGTGGCCGTGGTAAACATGTTTTCAAGTTTTCATGAGAACTAGAATTCATACAAAGTCCCAAGTGTTGCTCTAGGTCCTAATTAGTTGAATAAAAACCGCACTCTCAAGCTTTTCTCCTTAATAATAAGACCAGTTTATTTTGCACAGACGCGTTTCGGCCTTAAGCCATCGTCAGTGTGTGAAACGAAGCTTGAGAGATTCTTTTACTCGCACCCGAAAACGCATTTATATTTTTTTGAAGTAGAGCGGGCCTATCCCTTCTAGCTCTAGGTCCTAAACCTGGTCATACTTTTAAAAGATTTGACAAGATAGACATTAGGAAAGTTCCCTACCCAAAGATAAGTGTGACAGTAGCCTGGTGTGCCCTGCAACATGGCTTACCGTCGTAGGTAAGAGTTGTCATGGTTACTCGCTAACCCATAATTTCAACACTGTTTTCAGGTCACAGTTCTCAGAAACCGTGTGAGTGACCACCAGAAGATGTGAGTACCAACCACACAGTGTGATGGAGTGACGGTGTGACAGTGTAATGGAGTGACGGTGTGACGGTGTGATGGAGTGACGGTGTGATGGAGTGACGGTGTGACGGTGTGACGGTGTGATGGAGTGATGGTGTGACGGTGTGATGGAGTGACGGTGTGACGGTGTGATGGAGTGACGGTGTGATGGAGTGACGGTGTGATGGAGTGACGGTGTGACGGTGTGATGGAGTGACGGTGTGATGGAGTGACGGTGTGACAGTGTGACAGTGTGACGGTGTGATGGAGTGATGGAGTGACGGTGTGACGGTGTGATGGAGTGACGGTGTGACGGTGTGATGGAGTGAAGGTGTGATGGAGTGACGGTGTGACAGTGTGATGGAGTGACGGAGTGACGGTGTGACAGAGTGATGGAGTGACGGTGTGATGGAGTGATGGAGTGACGGTCTGACGGTGTGACGGTGTGACGGAGTGACGGTGTGACGGAGTGATGGAGTGACGGTGTGACGGTGTGATGGAGTGACGGTGTGATGGAGTGACGGTGTGACAGTGTGACGGTGTGACGGTGTGATGGTGTGATGGAGTGATGGAGTGACGGTGTGACGGTGTGATGGAGTGACGGTGTGACGGAGTGATGGAGTGACGGTGTGATGGAGTGACGGTGTGATGGAGTGACGGTGTGACGGTGTGATGGAGTGACGGTGTGATGGAGTGACGGTGTGACAGTGTGACAGTGTGACGGTGTGATGGTGTGATGGAGTGATGGAGTGACGGTGTGACGGTGTGATGGAGTGACGGTGTGACGGAGTGATGGAGTGACGGTGTGATGGAGTGACGGTGTGACAGTGTGACAGTGTGATGGAGTGACGGAGTGACTGTCTGAGTGAAGCAATGAGTGAATACTTGTATTTACTTGCACAGTGTTGCACAGTGCATAATAGAATAGACTACTTACACTGTGACTTTAAATGCTTTGCCGTAAATGGGAGTTCCTCAAACCAGCAGATGATGATTCACTACAGATTGACTGCGTCTCCTCGCACCTCCCTTTTATCCTCTCCTATGTTTCCCGAGAGCACAGGGCACCTTTCGGAGTCCAACCCGCCAGGATTGACCAAACATGAGGTTGGGTTGGGGGGTTGACAGAACCTGACGTTGGGTGGGGGGTTGACAGAACCTGACGCTGGGTGGGGGGTTGACAGAACCTGACGCTGGGTGGGGGGTTGACAGAACCTGAGGTTGGGTTTAGGGGTTGACAGAACCTGACGTTGGGTTTGGGGGTTGACAGAACCTGACGTTGGGTTGGGGGGTTGATAGAACCTGGGTTGGGGGGTATAGGGGTGTCTGTGGAGGTCTCTTATGGAGCCTCATGCTCCTCTGTATCTCCTGAGAGGTCTGTGTGTTTGAGGGGGTCTGGGTCGGTGTGTTTGAGTGGGTCTGGGTCGGTGTGTTTTAGTGGGTCTGGGTCGGTGTGTTTGAGTGGGTCTGGGTCGGTGTGTTTTAGTGGGTCTGGGTCGGTGTGTTTGAGTGGGTCTGGGTCGGTGTGTTTGAGGGGGTCTGGGTCGGTGTGTTTGAGTGGGTCTGGGTCGGTGTGTTTAAGTGGGTCTGGGTCGGTGTGTTTGAGTGGGTCTGGGTCAGTGTGTTTGAGGGGGTCTGGGTCGGTGTGTTTGAGGGGGTTTTCCTGGTCTGGACAGCTGCCTAGCAACCTTGACACGGGTCGCCTCTCGAGGTCCAGCCCGCTGGGACTGACAGCACGGCAGGCAGGGGGTTTATTAAAGGTGTCTCCAAAGTGGGGCGCCCATAGCACCCTGAGAAAGAAAACAAGCACAACTATGTCTGACCTGGAGGTGGGGTGCGGGTGGGGGGCAAATGGCAGCACAACAGCTGCTGGATCCACTAAGCCTGCAGTAAAATCAGTGTTTATAAAAATACACCCCTACTACAAAATAATGAGACACCCCCTCAACCCTCTCTGGCATCCAAAACATGGACTGGATCACACACACATACCCCCCCCCCCCCCCCCCCCCCCCCCCCCCCCCAGTGCACATCGTCCTCAACACTGGCAATGTTTTATTAGATGAAGCCAATCTTTTATGTCGGTCTGACACTCCACCAAAGATTTCACCATAGAAAATATTGACAGAAAAAGAGCCAGCACCTCAAACAAAGAGAGTCTGTCACCAAAACCAGACCAGTCCTGCCCTGATTCCTGAGAAAGCAGGAAGCCCAATAAAATAACGGAAGAGGCAGGGACTCAGGATATCTTTCAGCAGCCTCACTTTGGGGGGGGGGTTTGTGGTGCGTCTGCTTAAGCCTGTTGGACATGCCAGGGATTAAAAATGACAGGGTGCGTGTATGTGTGTGTGTGTGTGTGTGTGTGTGTGTGTGTGTGTGTGTGTGTGTGTGTGTAGGGTGTGGCAGCCAGGGTGTGGCATGCCAGCAATCTGTCATATCAGAGTTCTGGCTCACAAACATACAAAACACACACACACGCACACACACACACCTCTCAAACTGAGACATGCTGCCCTCAGGGCTTAGCTAGGTCAGGGTGATCGGGGGATTGTGTTCTCTGACGTTGCTGGCCTGAGCCAAGCAGAGAGAACACGACAGCACACAACACAATCTCTGATGTTCAAGATCTGTTGGTCACGGCGTGACTACAGGCACGGTACCATGAAGCACAAAGGACAGATTAAGTGACGGAGCCCCACCCAACTCACACCTGTGTCTGAGAAACGAGACTAAGTCTGAAAACGTAGTCATTCTGTTTCGGGAAACTTTCGCATAGTCATCACACACACATGGACTGTTAAGCTGTATTAACACACACGTACACACTGTGGTACCACAAGCTGGGCTGGTGGTTCCACTAGGTTGGAATGGGAGTGAATTACCTCAAAAGGCCTATACGGGGCAGGCTCTAGGACCCTGGGGAGGTGCTCTGGGGACTAGGAAGGTCAGGTCACTGATTGCAAGCTCAGGTGCAAATGGTTAGAGTAGGTTGGCACCTGAGCAGGAACGAGTTTGAAAAGAGTTGAGAGTGGGGACAGACCACCGTTGGTATGATTTAAGTTTGGAGCAACTGTTTTGCCTTGGAAGAAGTTTTATGTTTGACTTTTTGTTAGTTAATAAACCAAATTCCTCATTTGAAAGCATTTTTGCCTGCTCTGTCCAGTGATTACGCACTGCCCTACACCCCGCTCAGTGGTAAAGCCTCTCATGATGCCACATGTGGTGGAGAATGCGGGCAAGAGGGCGTAGGTGCTAATGAGCAGAAGTGAAGGAATCGACAGCTTGGTGAAACTTTTTCCAGGACTTCACACAAGCTGAACGAAAAAAAACGAAATGGAGGAACTGGTGAAGATGCTGGTGGAGAGCCAGACGGCCCAGCTGGAGACCAGTGCAGCCTTGCTACAGATGCAGCGGATGGACAATCCGTCTGAAGCTGACCTACAGGAGGTTGCGAAGAAGCACGCCCGGTCTGATGAGATGTTTGAGAGAGTCCAGGAGAGGCTAACTCAGATGAGCAGGGCCGGAGCATTTGAAATGACTGCCACAGGGAAACGTCCGGCAGAGGTGTTCAAGAACCAACAAGGGGCTGAAGGGCAGAAGGTAAGAGAAATGCTTTCTGCCGTGATTCAAAAGGTGCAGCCTGAAGCTGACCAGGTCTGGGAGGCCCTGCCTGAGATTGCCGAAGAAGGGGCAGCAACGCTGGCCAGCACCAAAGAGCTGGTGGTCCTAGGGGGCGATGATGAATGTGCCGATGATGAAGAGTATGACAGCGGTGATGATGAAGATTTCGATGTTGATGAACATTATGTCGATGAAGAGTATGACCGTCACGGCTGTGTTGAAGATGTTGATGTTGGTGAAAATTATGTCACTGATGATGAAGAGTATGACAGTGACTGTGAGGTTGAAGATGCTATTGACAAAGTTACTGTTGATGAAGATGATGATGATGCCGTCGATGAAGCTGGTGGTGAGGAGTATGACACAGACGATGATGCCGACCTCGGTGAAGAGGGGGACCAGACAAGCGTGGCTGCCCCTGCCGAGAGGAGAGAGATGTGCCTGTTCACCGGCTACCAGCACAGAGTGGTAGTAGCATGTCCCACAGTCGAAACTTCCAAAGAGAGGGGCCCCTTTGAATTAATTGAAGAAGGCAAATACAGCGCAGCCAAGGGCAAAGCTAGCTTCGAAATGGTCATTGAGAAGATTCCAGTGAAGCACAGCTGCAGCAAGAACCTCGACATCCATGAGGTACAGGTGGGCTGGTCTCTGGCCAATGGCAGCCTTCGGTTGGGTGAGGAAGAGCACTCCAGTGTTTACTCCAGCAGGGTCAAGAAGTCCACCAACAGCGAAACTGAGGGCTATGGTGAGCCCACGGCACGTCTTGATGCACAGAGACTGAACGCTCAGAACGAGCAAAAGAGACAGAGGGTCCACGACCGGAAGGGTGATGGATAGACTCCAAGAAAAAAAGAAGCTGGACAGACAAACTGGGAACTGACACAGGGAAGAAACGGACTTGATAATTGTTAAAAAAAAAAAAAAAAAAAGGAAAATACCCTCAATGAAGAGGGGGGGTGGGAAGGACATTTTGTGTTTTGTTGTTAAATAACCTATTGGGGTCCTGAAAAGTGTTATGTAAGGTGGTTTTGTGCTTAGCTTTGGATAATCGAATTAAGCCCTTCTTTAACCTCCCGGGAGGGGCATGAAGTTGAGGGGAAGGGTATGTGGTACCACAAGCTGGGCTGGTGGTTCCACTAGGTTGGAATGGGAGTGAATTACCTCAAAAGGCCTATACGGGGCAGGCTCTAGGACCCTGGGGAGGTGCTCTGGGGACTAGGAAGGTCAGGTCACTGATTGCAAGCTCAGGTGCAAATGGTTAGAGTAGGTTGGCACCTGAGCAGGAACGAGTTTGAAAAGAGTTGAGAGTGGGGACAGACCACCGTTGGTATGATTTAAGTTTGGAGCAACTGTTTTGCCTTGGAAGAAGTTTTATGTTTGACTTTTTGTTAGTTAATAAACCAAATTCCTCATTTGAAAGCATTTTTGCCTGCTCTGTCCAGTGATTACGCACTGCCCTACACCCCGCTCAGTGGTAAAGCCTCTCATGATGCCACAACACGTACACACGTACACTTGTACACACACCACCACACACACAACAACACACACACACAAACACACATACAAAAGCTTGGGGTTGTCCACTGGATCCGATGATGACATTCTCCAGCTTCTCCTTCGTCGGCTCTCACTGTCCTTTCTTCTTTGGTGGCCTGGTGACAGCAGGTGCAGAAAAAATGGCGAACTGCCTTCTTCTCCTCACACAGGGGTGGTCCGCTCCTGTTCACAGTGCCTTTATTCGCCTCCTGTTGTCTCCACTGGGCATGTCCTGCTGCCAGGGATCTCTTCAGACGGCCTTTCCATCTCTTGTTGAGGCCTCTCCGGAGATGAGTCCCCGTGGCAAGGTGGCCATGGAGCAAGATTTGGGGGAGGCGAGATCCATCCGTACGGACAACGTGTCCAACTCGCTAGCATGTCCAACGTGTCTAGCGTGTCCATTGTGTCCAGTCCGGTGGAGGACAAATTAAAGCAACATAGCTTTGGCACCAGTTGAGGATGTGTCTTCCAGGAACCTGGTGTGAGGGGTCCTATCATCCCAGATGAGGCCCAGGATCCGCAGGAGGCAACGGATGTGGAACACTTCCAAGGTCCTGACCCTACTTGCAAAACATCGTCCAGGATTCACAGCCATGTGGGAGCATTGAGATGCAGATGGCGTCGCCCATGGTGACCTTGGTTTTTGTGTGAAGGTTGTGGTTGGAGAAGATGCATTTGCGGACATGCATTTCGGACTGTGGTGATTCATTCTGTGGCGGGTTCATTGTGATGAAACGCTGTCGTCGGGATGCTGACTTCCATGCCCATCTAAAGGCAGCTGCTTGGTTCTGCGTTGGTGTCACATTGTTGCGCAAAATTAACTCATAGCAATTCATGATCTCTGAATGGTTGCGGGTGTTGCCAAGCAATTCACACCCAGAACAATAGGCTTGCGTAAAAAATGGCGCAAGTCTAGAAAAAGGGGCCGACGCATGCAAGACTTGAAAAGTCACGCAAGGGTCGCACAAGGGGCTTGCGAGGCCTCTTGCGCGGCCTCTTGCGCTTATGCTTACGTCTCTGACCATAAATCAGCCTTAAAAGTAGGCCTTGAGAGTGCGGTTTTTATTATACTCAAAGTTAATATTCTTTTACTCGCACCCGAAAACGTATTTATATTCTTTGGAAGTAGAGCGCGCCCATCCCTACTAATACTATCTAAGAGTAGGCCTTGTCTAAGGACGCAATGATCCTTTTGAAGCCTGTTGGGAGGAGAGCTACACTGTCATCATCATCAGCATACTGTAGATCTTACACACACTTAACATCAGCAAGGCCAGTGGTATTGCATGTGTTGGCAGTTATTCAGAGTGTGGTGGCCGTGTTGGTAGTTTCCCACAAAAAGTGACTAGAGCAGTGGTTCTTAACCTGGGTTCGATCGAACCCCATGGGTTCGTTGAGTCACTCTCAGGGGTTCGGAAGTGGTCAAGACACACACAGTGTAGCCCGGTTTTCAAATTACGAAGGGTTCGGCGAATGCACTGATGAAGCTTGCAGGGTTCAGTACCTCCAATAAGGTTAAGAACCACTGGACTAGAGAATGGTGAGAGATCAGAACTAAACAGCAGCAATCATACACAACACAACAGTACGTTGAATACCAAGGACATAGTGACCTCTGCTTTCACAGGGAGTCCCTCTTGACCATATTATAAGTGTAAACTAAGCCTTGCATACTGCATGTGTAAACTGGATTTTAAAAGCGTACCTATGTACAGTATGGTTTGTGTCAGGCTTGAACAATATTGATATACATTACTTCCTGTGTTAATCAAGTCTAAATGTGACTCTAATGTTTCTCTCCTGTCTTTGTGTGTTAATCAAGTCTTAGGGCCCTATTTTAACGATCAGAAACGCAAGTAGGACAGCGCCAAACGCAAGTGGCTGTGTGGGCGGCTCTATGGCGCATTTGCTATTATAACGGCGGAAAAAACACACTTGCGTACGGTGCAAATGTCGTATGGGTTGGTCCAGAGGAGTTTACTCAGCCATAGGTGTGGTTTGGGCGTAATATGCAATAAACCAATCAGAGCGTCATCTTACATTCCCTTTAAGAGCGAGGAGCGCATATTCCATAGCGGCTTGTTATTATAATGGCGGAATTACCTGGAGGAAGACCGGAAAGGTTCACATATCACTTTTCTATGCAATATTCGTTAATTTAGCCAACTCTGGTTTTGAATATAGGGTACCGTTCGTGCGAAGGAAATCACCGGCAGATTGTCGCAGGACATTTCAAGCACTGATAAAGCATGCATGCGTTGGCTATCATAAAAGTATTTTATCATCGCGATACAAATGCCATGTGTGTATAATAATAATCTAAATTAAAGTTCATGTTCGTGAAATAAATGCATTTATATGTGTATGAGTGTTCAATTCATTGGGATGTGAATGTGGGCCTTAGTGGTTCACGTTGCTGTGCTCACAATTTCGGAACAGCGGGCTGTCGGAATAATGGGCTTTCGGAACATTGACATGGAACCATTTGATTCAGTTCTACACTACTGTTCCACCCTGTTCTATACAGTCCTATACTCAGTGGTGGACAGTAACGAAGTAAATGTAATTCGTTCCTGTTCTTAAGTAACATATCTATGTATCTGTACTTTACTCAAGTATTTCTATTTGGTGAGACTTTATACTTTCACTCCACTACATTTCAAAGTGAAACTTCCATTACATTAAGTAAAACCTCTCTTTCCTTTTTACCAAAGCAAATCAAATAATGAAAGGTCAAAGTGAGTTTACAATCACAATTTTTCTTCACATTTGGTAGCACGTTTGGTAGCGCGCGCCCTTAAAATAGCGTCTGAATACGCGCCACAGACTCTACACAATGCGCCTCTGACATTAGACTAGGTTTTTTCTGGTCTACTGTCTACTGTCGTTTTGAAACTGCAAAATACCACTTGCGCCTGAGAAACGCCTTCTCTGTTCCGCCCCGCCCATTTCGGCGCAAGTTCATTTCGACGCGCGCCTCTGGAGAGAAAATCCCGCTGTGCGCCGGGTGCAAAATAGGAATGATACATGCGTCGGTGACAATGTCAATTGCGCTGGTTGCAAGATAGGGCCCTTAATGTGTCTTTGATATTTCTCTCCTGTCTTTCTGTGTTAATCAAGTCTTAATGTGTCTTTAATGTGCCTCTAATGTGCCTCTAATGTTTCTCTCCTGTCTGCGGTTTCCTCCCCTCGCAGCACCAAAGGCTCGCGTAGCAAACGAGGCCTGAGGAAATGAAACCCCCCTCGATGGTGACCAGACGGATGCTGTGCACACCTGAGCGTCGCCCATATGCTCCAGGATGCTGTGCACACATGAGAGTCGCCCACGTGCTCCGGGCGACGTGTTTGCTGCGCAGAGCCAGCCCTAGGGTGTGTGTGTGATGCTGTGTTTAGACCACTGGCATGTCTGGAGGAACGTGACACATGTTTAGTAGCTTGATGTTAAGAGATTCAGTAAAACATGAAATCCCACATGTTCCTGTTTTTTTTCAAGGCTTTTAAATGTTCTTTACACTGTATTATTTTTTTCATGTTCCATAAAAGTAATGGCATGATAGTGTGTGTGTGCGTGTGTGTGTGTGTGTGTGTGTGTGTGTGTGTGGTGTGTGTGTGGTGTGTGTGTGTGTGGCGTGTGTGTGTGTGTGTGCGTGTGTGTGTGTGTGTGTGTATCTTCGTTCACATAATTTCCACACACAAATTAACCGATATTGAACCCAGACCAAAACCTCCAGGCAAAAGCTCCGCACTGGCAGAGATATAATCAGTTCTGATCTTCAGGCAGATCATTATTATGGTGTCAGGATAGGTGGTGGTTTGGTTCTAAGCCCCTGGTAGACAATTGCTAGATATGGTGCCGGTGGTTTGGCTGGCTGGCAGTTATGACGGTTACGTAAGGTTTTATAAATTAAGATTTGTAATTTAATGCAGAAGTAAATCACAGCGTCACAGACAAGATACAGCTCTTTCAACAATGCCTTTTTTATTGCCTCAATTATCTCGCCTAGATATGGTGCCAGTATAGGTGGTGGTTTGGCTGGCTGGCAGTTATGACGGTTGCCCAAGGTTTTATAAATTAAGCATCACAGACAAGATACAACTCTTTCAACAATCCCTTTTTAAGAGAGCAACACCTGGGAAGGCATCTTCAAGATGGTTACCTTGACAACTGAAATAGGCAATAGCACCGGTTCGTAGGCTATGTGGCAGTCTTTCAAACTGGCCCAAACATGAAAGACAACAAAGATATTTTGAAGGAGATGATGTGTTCGAACCAGATTGAGCACACTTACATTTGATTTGTCCTCCATCTGATTTCCCTAGTGTGGCAAGAATCGCAGAAAAACACTTGGCAAAAGAAATAATAATAAGTTAAATGTGAAATGATGCTTAAATTTGATTAATTGAGGAACAATGAAAGAGGAAATGAGGACGGATGAAAAATATCCGCTTTGGACGCATTTGCAAATAATTCTGCTACACTAAGGGCTCAGATACACATACGCGTTTTTGTAAAAACGCGACGCTAGGAAATACATTGATTCCTATGGTACGGCGCGCTTTCACGCAAAGCGCCCCGTACCATAGGAATCAATGCATTTCCTAGCGTCGCGTTTTTACAAAAACGCGTATGTGTATCTGAGCCCTATCACGTCCACACAAGTGAAGTGTGAAGTGATGGTTGTGTATGAGGACAAGCAGAGTTTGTCACTTAAATTTGATATACAGTACCAGTCAAAAGTTTGGACACACCTTTCATTTCTTTGAGAAGTGTTTTCTTTACTTTTATTATTTTCTACATTGTTGATTAATACTGAAGACATTTAAACTAAACAAAAGAACACATACAGTATGTTATGATGTTCTAAACAAAAAAAGTGTTATCTACCACGAAGAAAATAATTAAAGTAAAGAAAAAACGTTTTAAAAAAATGAGAAGGTGTGTGCAAACTTTTGACGGGTACTGTACGTATGTGATCATACCCATGCCACAGAACAGCAGGAACTGTGTGAACATACCCTGAGTACAGAACACACGTGAAGACGTGAAGTGATGGTTGTGTGTAAGGACAAGCAGAGTTTATCACTTATAGTTTATCACTGACCACAGAACCGCAGTGATGTGGGTTTGCATCTCTGTCATCTGCATCTCATCTGCATCTCATGCGAGACAGAAGGCAGGGGGAAAGCTAAAGGAGTGTACCCTTTCTGGAGGACTCACACACACAAACATGCACATCACATACACACATTTATACACACTCTTACATACATGCATGCACGTTCATTCACACACACA
>NC_137908.1:4427484-4429984 GCF_963457725.1 Sprattus sprattus | reverse complement strand
GTATCATTATGCATTTATAACTATGAATGGTGTATCATTATGCATTAATAACTATGAATGGTGTGTCATTATGCATTAATAACTATGAATGGTGTATCATTATGCATTAATAACTATGAATGGTGTGTCATTATGCATTAATAACTATGAATGGTGTATCATTATGCATTAATAACTATGAATTCATTATGAATCATAAAACACGGGACGAGATGTTAAAACGGTCCATTGTGCCAATAGATTGTATGCACTAACATGAGATTTGCCGTGGTGTTGACAGAATGGCATGGGAGGTTCATTTCTTAGACTGGGTTAAGATGTCAATTTGGGACACATCCTCAGTAGTGTGCCTTCGAATCAGTGGGTGTTTCGGCCTTTAATCACTAAACACCCTCATCAAAGGTGGCCAGCTAAAGGGTGATCAAGCCTTAGCTTGTGTACCATGCCCAATTAAGATTTCCCACGGGACTATGCAAGGCAGGGGCGTCCTCTTCCCTGAGCCAGCACTACAGCTGCATGAATAACTACGAATGGTGTTCCAATATGAAGATGTGAAAAACTCACGCCTCTGAAAACAACATGAAAAACACCTACCGTAGGCACATACCATATCGTCACACACATACACATGTGCAGGCACATACCATATCGACACACACATACACATGTGCAGGCAGCTACCATATCGACACACACATACACATGTGCAGGCAGCTACCATATCGACACACACATACACATGTGCAGGCACATACCATATCGACACACACACATGTGCAGGCACATACCATATCGACACACACACACAAACACACATGTGCAGGCAGCTACCATATCGACACACACATACACATGTGCAGGCACATACCATATCGACACACACACACACACACATGTGCAGGCACATACCATATCTACACACACACACATGTGCAGGCACATACCATATCTACACACACACACATGTGCAGGCACATACCATATCTACACACACACACATGTGCAGGCACATACTATATCGACACACACACACATGTGCAGGTAGCTACCATATCTACACACACACAAACAGGGACGCACAGTCCTACTGTTAATCATGAGTTTCAGAGGCATGTCCATGCAGAAGTAACAGACCTGGCCCTTATTTCTCTGACAGGGAATGAGCAAAGCAACGATCAGTGTCTGCAGCGTATCATTAGAGCGATGGTGTGCCGTGTGGGAGCACTGTGTGTGTGTGTGTGTGTGTGTGTGTGTGTGTGTGTGTGTGTGTGTGTGTGTGTGTGTGTGTGTGTGTGTGTGTGTGTGTGTGTGTGTGTGTGTGTGTGCGATGTGCTGTGTGGGAGCACTGTGTGTGTGTGTGTGTGTGTGTGTGTGTGTCTGTGTGTGTGTGTGTGTGTGTGTGTGTGTGTGTGTGTGTGTGTGTGTGTGTGTGTGTGTGCTGTGTGGGAGCACTGTGTTGACCCACTCAAGTGTGCACTCAGGATCTTGGCGTTTAATTAGCAAAATGATTTTGCCAAGTTATACAATTAGCTTGAGGTAATTTTGGCGTGGACAGCTTTGCTCGTTGCCAGCCGTCCATGTGAGAGTGAAATTAGGAGGCCCACTGACATGCTGAGAAGAGCTACTCACTTGTTGTTAGGAGGCCCACTGACATGCTGAGAAGAGCTACTCACTTGTTCTGACTCATGTTGTTCAAGGAGTTTATCAGGCTGTTGCTTAGCAACGCCTTGCTCAACTCCTGCTCCGCCTTCAGCAAGGTGTGTGCAGTGTGACAGGCGGCTGCCATGGTTTCGTCCATCTCTGACTCATCTTCAGTCGTATTTGGGACACCAGCACTGATGAAGGCTGTGAGTTGAGGGAGGGCCTGACGGGCTGGGAGAAACACACACACACACACACACACACACACACACACACACACACACACACACACACACACACACACACACACAAGGTAATGAGCATTGAGAGTAAAGGCTGCATCTAATATGTTAATCGGGAGAACAAAACACGCAAACACACACACACACTCACACACACACACACACACACACACACACACACACACACACACACACACACACACACACAACCACCCACACACACACACGCACACACACACGCACACACACACACACACACACACACACGCACACACACACAAACACACACACACAAACACACACACACACACACACACGCACACACACGCACACACACACGCACACACACACACAACCACCCACACACACACACACACACACACACACACACAACCACCCACACACACACACACACGCACACACACACACAACCACCCACACACACACACATACACATCAACACACCACACAGGGGTGGTGACGGGGGTGTCATGAGTGAGAGAAAGGTTGAGAGGTATGGACTAACCCACGTTGATGTGTAGACGGGGGTGTCATGAGTGAGAGAGGGTGAGAGGTATGGACTAACCCACGTTGGTGTGTAGACGGGGGTGTCATGA
>NC_137908.1:4392484-4424984 GCF_963457725.1 Sprattus sprattus | reverse complement strand
AGGATCCTTTAAAGGTCAAAGAGTTTGGGATTTTTACCAGATGTGAAACAGAAAAGAATAACACAATAACACATTTATAATTCAGCTAAAGCATAGACATAAAGAAAAAAAAGAGAAATGAGAAATAAATCAAATACAGCAAATCACCACATAAAAGATGATAAAGATATAGAATACTCCCATAAGCCTCAAAATATACATGGAATCAAAAATGGCCGATCCCAACCATGACAACGCAAAACGAAAACAATCACAGTGGTTGTGTCCACCCACCTTGTCATCAGGGTTGTCATTGGCAACACAGGTCTGGACGTACTTGACCAGTGCATCTACCAGGCCACTGGTCTTCCTCATGGCTTGACGGTTACCCACCTTGGCAGAGCTCAAGTTCCTGCATGGAGGGGAGTCCAAAACAGGTCAACAATTAGCACTATTGACTAAAATCCCTCAGAAGTTTCTTGTGCCCGAAGGAGAAGGCAAAATGTATGAGACCAATGATTTATGAGTTTTGAGTGAGAGGTACATTGCTATAATAATAAATAAACTATGTTTTCATAGCCAAGAATGTGACAATGATATCACAAAACAAAAAGGTAAAAGAAAAACACTGTTATTTGCCTAGACTCACAGAAAATTTGCCTAGACTTCAGAGATCTCTTTGTTATTGGTGAAAGTTTCCTCAGAGCTAATAAATCTTTTTTCCAAGACACTTCCTTAACCACAAAGTATGTAACTATCACTTCTACAAATGCAGCAGTACAATTACTCAATAAATCACTAGATTAGTGCCAAACTGGATGAGTGCCATATCCCATCCATATTGGGCAAGATAAATCACTGGATAAGTGCCATACCACATCCATATTGAGCCAGATAAAGCAGCTTACTGTATGTGGGAAAAAGTTTACTTTATGACTCCCATTTGCTCTCTAAAGTATTTACAAATGTATTTCCTCTTTAAAATACACAATAAAACTTACAAAACAACTTTTCAATGAATGCCAACCCTAGGTTGATTAAAAATCTGACTGACAAACATACAAACACCTCGAACATTCTTAGTTGCAAAAGGAGTCCCAGTCCTCACCCACTAATGGCCCTGCGTGTTGTTTGAGTGTGTCCCTAGTACATCTGTGACATCATCACAAGCATATTACACACACACACACACACACACACGCACACACACACACACACACACACACTAACTCACCCACTAACGGCCCTGCGTGTGGTTAGAGTGTGTCCCTACATCTGTGACATCATCACAAGCATATAACACACACACACACACACACTAACTCACACACTAATGACCCTGCGTGTGGTTTAAGTGTGTCCTTACATCTGTGACATCATCACAAGCATATAACACACACACACACACACACACACTAACTCACCCACTAACGGCCCTGCGTGTGGTTAGAGTGTGTCCCTACATCTGTGACATCATCACAAGCATATAACACACCCACACACACTAACTCACACACTAATGACCCTGCGTGTGGTTTAAGTGTGTCCTTACATCTGTGACATCATCACAAGGATATAACACACACACACACACACACACACTAACTCACACACTAATGGCCCTGCGTGTGGTTAGAGTGTGTCCCTACATCTGTGACATCATCACAAGCATATTACACACACACACTAACTCACACACTAACGGCCCTGCGTGTGGTTATAGTGTGTCCCTACATCTGTGACATCATCACAAGCATATTACACACACACACACACAAACTGACTCACACACTAACTCACACACACACACACACACACACACACACACACTACATCACACACTAATGGCCCTGCGTGTGGTTATAGTGTGTCCCTACATCTGACACATCATCACAAGCATATTACACACACACACACACTCACACTAACTCACACACTAACGGCCCTGCGTGTGGTTATAGTGTGTCCCTACATCTGTGACATCATCACAAGCATATTACACACACACACACACACAAACTAACTCACACACTAACTCACACACACACACACACACACACACACACACACACACACACTACATCACACACTAATGGCCCTGCGTGTGGTTAGAGTGTGTCCCTACATCTGACACATCATCACAAGCATACAGTATAACACACAAGCATGTGTGGAACAAGGGTAAGGGGCGCAAGCGTACCTCAGACACCCCGTAGCGTTGAAGAAGATCTCGGGATCCATGTTGTTGTTGAGGTTGCCGACGTCTGTGAAGGGCAACACCACGTGCTCAGTGAGAGCCGTAAGTGAGCTCCTTACCAGATCCGCCTTCAGAGCGTCGGCTGAGGACAGGTTCCACAGCAGACCTGAAGAACCAGAACCACAGAACCTCAGGAACACTCAGCAACCTCGGCAAGGTTCTATAGCTGTTGTACAGAACCTCAGGAACACTCAGCAACCTCAGCAAGGTTCTATGGCTGATGCACAGCACCTCAGGAACACTCAGCAACCTCAGCAAGGTTCTATGGCTGTTGCACAGAACCTCAGGAACACTCAGCATCCTCTGCAAGGTTCTATGGCTGTTGCACTATACTACTAATAACAGGATTTGACGTATTAAATATGAAACAAATCACAGCACTAGCAATACCAATAGCAATATCACTAACCACAACCCATTTAATACTAACACAACCCAAATTCTAACTTTAATCATAGCAGTAAACCTAAGCTTTGTTTTACTTATATAGAACGCGTCAAAATGCTGTTACTCCTTGTTAATCAGTATAATACACTGTGCTTTATAACATTGTAACACTGCAACTGGCATTTCGTAAAGTGTGTTCGAGGCGTTGGAGACTCTGCTTGTCCAAACAGCAGTCGGCAAGTATGTGCTTATATTTTTTTATTTACACAACAACTACTACAGCAGCTTAGCTGTGCTTTTTTAGCGCCTTGCCGGGTCTTTTCATTCATTTCCTTCTGCGTGTGTGTTCCATAGACCACACCCTGAGTGTGGGAGAATGTGAGTAGCTACAGTGGAAATCTCCCCTGCCTGAGGCTCTCAGTGAGAGAGAGACAGGCTGGATGAACAGAGAACACGGATGAGAGCAAATCTCTCCCTGTCTCATATTACTCTTTTTATTTGTCCTTACTATGCATTCTTCCCCTTTCATTCTTCCCCTTTCTTTCTTTCTCTCTTTCTCTCTCTCTCTCTCTCTCTCTCTCTCTCTCTCTCTCTCTCTCTCTCTCTTTCTTTCTCTTTCCAGTGCTCACCCGTCAGGTGTTTCTGGGTCTCTGCTGATTGGCTGTCCTTCAGCAGCTGGACCACCTCTGCCACGCCCCCACAGCGCTGCACCTCCTCCTTGTTGTCATGGTTCTTGTAGACTAGGTTACGGAGGGCTGCAGAGGCTGTCTGCTGGATCTCAGGGTTGGGACTCTGGAGGAGGGCAATGAGAGGGGGGATGCCCTTCAGCTGGAGCACCTGGAACACACACACACACACGCACACACACACACACACACACACACACACACATACACACGCATGCACGCACGCACGCACGCACGCAAGCGCACACGCACACATACACACACACGCACGCACACGCACACACACACACACACACACACACACACACACACAGACACACAAACAAACAAACAAACAAATCTTTAATAAAGAGTACATATACTTCAAGTATAATCACAGTCTTTCTGTCTGTATTTACATTAACATTCTTACTAAAAGCACAATCGTGTGATGCATTAACATATTAGCTAACACTGTTAATGCATCACACGATTACATTAATATGTATATATATATTGTGGCATCACGGTGGGCCAGCTTATAGTGGGGTGTGGCATTTCCAGGGAGGACTGGCTGCTACACCACAAGATGGCCGCCGGTCCAATGACTACAGGCCCCAGAATGCAGCAGGCACCCAGGTGTAGGTGCTTAATTGCAGGAGCAGATAAGGCAGGTGGAGCCTGTTGTGTGGAGGAGAGCCAGAGAGAGCAGAGCGCACCTGACGTGCGTTGGGAGCGTGCATGGAAGCGCTTAGTGAAGCGCTTACTAGGCCACAACCGGAAGGGGGAAGGATAGCCCCAAGCCGGAAACCGCCTGGACTGACCCACTGGCAACCGACTACAAGGAAAGTAGTTTAAGTTTATGTTTATTAGGAAAACCCTGCAAGAAGAGGGAACAAGAACATTTTGTGTTTTGGACTTTTCAGTTGTGTTGAAAGATCCTTTGCCTGAGTTAAAGAGAACCCTGAGTTGTACCTGTTTTGAGTGAGAAACTTTATTAAAAACCCTCTTTTTACTGCCAGTTGTGACCTGACTCCTCAGTTACTGCACTGCCCACCCTGCAACCTGTTACAATATATACATATATTTATATATATATGCTAACAGTGAGATGCTAGGCTACCTGTTGTTTGGCCTTATCCTCTGTGTAGGTGCTGTGCTGAATGAAGGATGCCCCACTCAGCTGGTGGTTCTCATCCATACTGAACAGGAAGTGAACGGCCTCCGTCATGCTGATTTCCACCGTCTGTCCCTCAGCCGTCTGCCTGTGGGGAAAACCAAAAGGCGTTCGCACCACACAAGATCACAATCACAACAATGCATGTCCCGTGCTGTATGTACTGCATGTATGTATGTGTCACGTCATTCTGTCTGTCTACCCGTCCATCCATCCATCCATTCCATGAATTCATCCAAAACCTTCCTCTGGATATGGTTCTTACCCCACTGACGTTAATTTGCCCTTGGACGCTGATATCTTGGAGTCAGGGGTGGAGTGGTTCGAGGATCTCCTGACAAAGCTCTGGTTCATGTTGGGCTGACTTAGGGTCCCCCTCTGGGCGGAGAGGGGCAGGGGTCCGTCCAGTATCATCTGGGGGCTGCTGTAGCTGCTCAGAAACTGCCTCTGGGTCCGCTGGTTCTGACCCGAAACCACCATCCTCTGCTGAAGGTCAGGCACACTGCGGCTGCTGGCCCGGCTGGCCCGGCTGGCCCGGCTGTAGCCCTCCATCTGGACCTTGTTCTGGTACCTGGCCGTGGGGCTGACTGGGGGCACCCGGGGCCCGTGGCCGTTTCTTTGCCGGCCCGCCGTGGACTTGTGGGATATGGAGCGTGAGATGTTCACAGTCCTGCCGGAGAACGCCGAGTCCTGGGCCACACCCTGCTGGAGCAACGAGGAGAAGAGCGACCATTAATGTATTATTATTATTATTATTATTATTTTTTTTTTTTTAAGAAAACAGAGGAAAATCTTTTTAAAAATGTAAATGAATAAAAGAAACAAATTGAACCTCAAAATTGAAAGTACCCTATAAATGATGATTTTAAACATATTTAGGTAACTGTTTCCTCAAATAATACTTTGGATTGAAATAGCTCCACAAAAGGATTTTAGTAATCAACTAAGATCTGCAAACATAAAAGTTGTTTCAATTGGCTGTTTGGTTGTGGGACAGCAGTCTGCGGCCAATAAAGCACAGTAGCCCATTCACATCACACACACACACACACACACACACACACACACCCACACACACACACACAGACACACACAAAAACACACACACACATCACAGGCCAGTGTGTTCCCAAGCCTCCGCCTTCATGGCAAACCTGCTGATTGACCTGGATTCCTCTGGCCCTTAGGTAACGATGTGTTCCAGTGCACTTAGTGAAAGCAAGCACAGTGTTCTGTGTTGCACAACTGAGAGTGCAAGAGTGAGAAAGTCATCTCAAGCGACAATGTCGGAGGGACGCTAGCACATAGTGCAGCACAGGAGTTCAGGCTCTGGGCTCGGTATAGCGCCTTGAGACAATTTTATTGTTATGGCGCTATATAAAAAAAATTGAATTGAATTGAATTGATTTGAATTGAATAGTGTAAATCTACGAAAAAATAAAGGTCATCTCAAGCACCACTGTCAGAGGGACCCTAGCACACAGGATAAACCTACGGAAAAATAAAGGTTGTCTCTTTTTCTTCCTGTCTGTTACAGCAGAGGTCTGATTGCACCTGTCAATCAGCCAAGAGTCTCAGGTCTACGAGGAGGATGGTTTCTGAGAAACCTGCAGCCTGGGAGGAGCGCTGTATTCCCCCAAATATGTCTTCCTTCTGCGGTTGGAAACTCCCTAAATGCTTTCTGGCAGACAAACGTCCTCACCGATACCTCTTTCATTTGATATTTGTTCTCTTACTAGTTACCAGGCAACCATATTTCAGGGAAACGCTGATAAGACCACAACCTGAATCATATCCCCATATTAATTGTTTCTGATATTATATGTCACTAATATACTGTACTAAAATACTCTTCCTTTTGGATTTTAGCAGCTCTTTTTTTAATCTACACTACAGACTCACACAAATTCACATGGGGAAAGCACTCATGATCATCTAAGATATATAACACAGCAGATAGACTTCTATATATACAGTATATTCTATTCAGTGCATTCATCATTATTCAGTTGCGGCTGAGATCATTAGAACAGAGTCTTTCTGTCGATCTAGTTATGTATGACTCATGTATTATTATAGAGTATGTGAACAGACACACACTCTCTTACACACACTCTCTCTCTCTCTCTCTCTCTCTCACACCCACACACACAAACACACACACACAAACAGACTTTCTGTCTGTGTCTCTCCCTCGCTCTCTCTCTCTCTCTGTGTCTCTCACACACACACAGTATACTGTATACTTCATAAACCTTACAGACCAATCCAAGGCCAACATGAAATTGCCCCACACTGATTTCAATACACTTAACTATCCGACTAAGGGACTATATAGACTATATGATTTATGCTGTTTATTTACAGGCTCTTTTTGGAGACTGTTGCCTTTGGGGTCTCTACTGGAGAATTCACAAGAAATGCTAAAGTCTTAAAGTCATCAATAGCAAGAGATGATTGGCAGTCAGAGTCTCGACAGTCCACTTAAATGTCCACTTCTGCGCAGAATGTGGCTGTGAGCGTGTGTGTGAGCGTGTGTGTGTGAGCCTTAGGTTTAGAGTGTGTTGTGCAGGTGAGCATGCTTGTGTGTGAGGTGTGTGGTTTCAAACGGCACCGTTTCTCTGTGTGTCACTCCTACACCCAATGAGGACTCCGCTCCTGACACCGGTGAAGGACTGGGTACGTCGGTCTGGACTCTCGGGCCAAATCTCTCTCTGATCACTAACAAACTGTAGTCATTCCTAGAGTCTTGAGTTTGGACTCTCGGGCCAAATCTCTCTCTGCACACTAACAAACTGTAGTCATTCCTAGAGTCTTGAGTTTGGACTCTCGGGCCAAATCTATCTCTGCACACTAACAAACTGTAGTCATTCCTAGAGTCTTGAGTTACCTCTCCATCATATGCAGATGTGAAGCTGAGAGACCAGCTAGTGTTACTTCGCTTTATTTCATTTATTTTTTCTTACTTTCCCACCCACTAATGACTGATAGCAACCTGAATTATAGTAAGGTGTTTATAGCAACTTGACTTAAACTAAGATATTTATAACAACTTGAAGTATAGTAGGGCATTGATAACAACTTCACTTACAGTAAGGTATTGATAATAACAACTTCACTTAAAGTAAGGTATTGACAATAACAACTTCACTTAAAGTAAGGTATTGATATAACAACTTGAAGTATAGTAGGGCATTGATAACAACTTCACTTACAGTAATGTTTTGATAATAACAACTTCACTTAAAGTAAGGGATTGATAAGAACAACTTCACACTTATAGTAAGGGATTGATAACAACTTCACTTACAGTAAGGTATTTATAATAACAACTTCACACTTATAGTAAGGGATTGATAAGAACAACTACACTTTTAGTAAGGTATTGATAACAACAACTTCCATTTGTTATTTCTATTTATTCACTCAATTGTATTTGTCATCAATGTAGTGATAAACTGCTCTCTGGGTATCTATTACAATCTAAACGACTTAATGATGGCAAGCTAATGTTGAAGAATAAAGAGTGTACTTAACACTAACAAAGTATCAGAAAGAATGCCTACCATTTTTGCATGACCATTGACGTGTGCAGATCCCTTGTTAACGGAGCCATTCACGAAGCCAGATCCCTTGTTCACGGAGCCAATCACGAAGCCAGATCCCTTGTTAACGGAGCCATTCACGAAGCCAGATCCCTTGCTCACGGAGCCATTCACGAAGCCAGATCCCTTGTTAACGGAGCCATTGATGTGTGCAGATCCCTTGTTAACGGAGCCAAACTCAATGGCAGATCTATTCGTGAAGGTGAATCTTTTGAGTTTGTTGGGAGATGTTTGAAAAGACTGTACATCATAGAACACACTGTCACTTTTGGGACCTGCATTAAACAGATAGAGAGAGAGAGCGATAGAGAGAGGGAGAGAGAGAGAGAGAGAGAGAGAGAGAGAGAGAGAGAGAGAGGGAAAGAGAGAGAGAGAGAGAGAGAGCATTGGTTTGTGTTGGACTGTGACTGAAACTTAAGACCCCTAAGCCCTGCATGCATGCAACCTCTGCTCATCAATATCTGATGAATACACAGGACATGCCAGAAAGCGCACAGCAAGATAAGGGAAACCGATGGCAAAAAACTAAACAATTAAATAGAAAATAGTTTGTAAAATGTGTTCCTTTTCAGAACTTTCTTACAACAAATCCTACAATAAAGCAAAAGAGATATTTTACCACCTCCCTAAAACTCTGTTTGTCAAAACATGTTCAGTTGCCTTGGTGTCTTTTCACATATTTCGTGCATAAACAAGAATATAAAACCTACTGCCAAATAATGAATCAAATAAATATTTTTTTAAGAAAAGAAAAGTGTTACTTCATTGAAGGCTTCTATTACTGTAATGTTATACAATGGACATGGACGCTGGTTAGTTGTGCCTCCTCAGCTGGGTCATCTCCCTTACAATCTCTGTAAATCTTTAAGATTTGATTTCAAATGATTTGTTACATTTCCTGGTTTAACCATCATGTGCTTGTAGGGCCCTTTCATTTTGTATTATCCTTTCTGTTGAATAAATCCTATGGGTCTATATTTGGAATTATGTGTAAGTCAATTTATGTGTAGCTTCTCCTCTACTAGGATGGTGAAAACCACCTCAAACTCAGACCTGAAAAGATGATTAAAATTAGCCTTAACAAAAGGAACGAAATAAATGTGAAGTGTTATTTCAGTATTCAAGCAAGTATTCTGTTCAAACATCTTGAGTAATAATTTACATTTATCCGAAGACTTACTTATTGGAGACGTAATTCCGGATCCACTTTTGACACGGCTTTGGGACTTGCTTCTTGTAATAGTGTGAACTTGATCCATGACTCGCTGCTGCGCTGACCGCATATGAATGTCTGAGGGAACAGCCAGGGACGTGTCTCCCACCTGCCCGATGGACATTGCTGACCTAAAAGGCTCCAGCGTCATTTTCTCCGGAACTTTTCGCTTGCAGTCCCTTAACAAATTCACAGAGAGCGCCGTGAGAGTCCTACAGAGTGTAACTGTGTCCGGCTGTATCAAATAACCACTTTCTTCTGTTAAGGAGTTGATGCGGTGAATAAGCTATGCAGGTTTTTGGGTGGAGTACCTGTGCTCCTGTCACGCCTACATACCGCCTTTTTAGTGTGTGTCTTCGCTACTGAGTGCACTGTAATGACTATCATCCAGACGTTACGTGACCTGCAACTTATTTGGCTCACACTGCATTTTTCACACCTGTTGCGAAAGGTACATTTTCCGTTGCTAGGTTACTGTATTGCGGACGAAGGTGATGAACTATTGAATCATTCACGGCAATGAGGTCTTTATATGCAATGATCTGACGTCCTTTGCAGAGAGAGAGTTAATAGTTTAACCCTGTGACTCACAAGGACAGGTGAGCCCTGGAGAAAATCGAACGTGTCGGTGTGTGACAACAGTCCCGACAACGAAGTGAAGATTGCCTAACCATAGCCTACTTAACCCTTTAGACCACAGCGTCCAGATTACCAAACCATATAGGCTATACTAAACCATATCATATGGTCCATATGGCCATGGTAAATCAACAGTAGCCTACAGCGTCTGTACTTACCACACCCCACACGGCACGGGTGTTCATCATCTCAAGTCCATAATACCTGTCTAGACTTCACATTCCATTTCCACTGAGTGTGTTGTGGCAATGACGTAACTGTATGACCATCTCTACCATAGTCAACCTTTTCGATGTAGGCACTGAAAACATCTATGCGAAGTTACAGCACGCATACGCGCTCTCTGGAACATACAGCAATTGCATACCATTTAGACCTGTTCTGACGACTGAATTGTGTAGCCTAAAGAGCTGAAATAGTTTGCAACAGGTTTAACAGCACAGCCTGTAACTCATCTGCTTCTCCAGCTACAGGGCAGTTAAAATGTGAATATAACGCTCATGCAAAATTACATGAATGAGTTATTTGGACGCTTTTCCCTCATTGTATTGAGCTTGCACAGAGTTTAGCCTAACTGCCTGTGGGACTAGGCCTACAGGTAGTCTATATCCATTCTCGGGACCAAAGAAGCCTATATTATTCTGCTGTCACCGTTGGCAGAGCAAAAATAGTATATTTGAAAAAGTTCTACATTTTCTAAGGCCTCCCTGGGCAAGTTCGCAGTTTGGCGAGTTTTGTAAATGACGAGTTTTGTAAATGACGAGGAGTCTGTCACAGCAAGGAAGCATGACCCCCGCCTCACCTTGCGCTGGGAAAGCCAACGCCCAACACCTACGGTTGCCCATAACAAACACCCAGATACAGGGCTCTCAAGTTTTGAAGACAGGCAATATCCCCCGGTCAAGCCCCCGACCCGCCCCCATTCCGCATTCCGCCCGCCGCAAGGATCCACCAACAAGAAGGGTCTTGACTGCGATCTCTTGGCGCTGAGAGAACAGGAGCTTGTCAGAGGAGTAGCTGAGAGGGGGAATAACACTGAATTATGACATGTAAATAAGATGGGGCTTATCCAGTAGCTGTCCTCTAGGTCTAGAGAGCACGAAAGTTTTAGCGATTGACAGGATCGTAATTGTTATTCTAAGGGTCTGACAACATGGGAAGGGAATCCACCAGAGATACACCCAGGGATGGAAAACCGATTCGGCCCACCGAGCACAGGCCCAGGGGCCCATGGGCTCAGGGGGCCCCTAAGCCAGAGCCTCTCTGTGAAGTCGCTGTTATACATGTATCTCATATTTGTGGCTGAAAGAGGTATTTTGTTAATTTGCTTTAATTGAGTGTACCTGTGCTGTGTTAGAAAATGTGTGTGTGCGCTGTAAATCCTGTTGAGGTACAGGTGAAATTAGTCATTGTGCTGTTGAAAAAAAAGATTAAAAATTGATTACACTTAAGTAATGATTTGCGAGCGCACAATTTCTGCGTGCGCACAAAGGGGGGGGGGGGGGCTTTCACATGTTCAGGCCCAGAGGGGGGTCCATGGTGTCTTAATCCGTCCATGGATACACCTGCGTCTGTTACCCAATAAACGGCATAGAAAATGTGTCTGTACAGTCATATACCTTTCTCTTCTTCTCGTCTCTGAAGAAGTAGAGATTAGAGATTCTTTTTACATTTACAAAGCGGATTAAGGTGGCCTAACCCAGACTGTCAATAGATACCTCTCCATAGTCTTGGCCAACAGTGCCCCCTGCTGAGGAGTACCGGAATAGCAGCAGCCCAATATCCTGACCTTTGACTGAGCGGAAACCACAAACCAATGAAGGCCCTTGCTAAGAGGGGTCTCATTATGTTCAAGAGTAGATCTACCCCGATCCTCTTCCTCCGTCGCACATAAATAAGGGCCTGCTTCATAGATAGAAGAAATCATTATTTATTTATATGTTTTATAAATGTGTCCTTCATTACAGAAGATATGTACAATAATACAATAATAACATATTATCAGGACAATGGATTGCTTGCAACATCAGAAAAATATGACCATGATTTTTGAAGAAAATGTTTTAGTTGTGGTAGATTCTATTTTGGCTGTTCCAAGTGTTCTGCTTCAGTCACAAATCTTGCTCAGTTCAGGTAAAAATGTGGGTGTCGGCCGCTAACGAGTTCAGTTAAAATTGTGGGCGTCGGCCGCTAACGAGTTCAGTTAAAAATTAGGGTGTCGGCCGCTAACGAGTTCAGTTAAAAATTAGGGTGTCGGACGCTAACGAGTTCAGTTAAAAATGTGGGTGCCACTGACCAGTGCAGTTAAAAATGTGGGTGCCAATGACGAGTGCAGTTAAAATGTGGGTGCAGGCCGCTGACAAGTTCTCACTTGTTCTCAAAGGAGACTGTGAGAAAGAGGAAAGGCAGTGCACGCGTGACGCTTCATTTTCCCGTAAGTGCAGAACCACGATGCGTGCCAAAACTTGATCAGTTTGGTGCAAATGGAAGTAAAACAACTCTCACAGACAATGATGAGTGAACCATAAGAAGAAGCACAGGATATGATTCCACTTATTTAAAACACAAACAGAATGAGAGTGGGTATTCAAAAGTGGTCATATAGGTCATATATGATATAGAGGGGTAGAGAACGAGGAGTTCGAGGGGCACGAAGGAGGGGGGAAAGGAAGAAGGAAGACGAGAGGGGGGGGGGGGGGGGGGTGGGGGTGTGTGTGGAGGACTCTGATGTCATCAACGGTGGCGGTGAGCTTCGTAAAGAGGAAAAGATGAATAGTGCAGTAGAGAGGATAGGAGGCAGGGGAGGTCAGAGAAAGAAGGGAGAGTGTGTGTGTGTGTGTGTGTGTGTGTGTGTGTGTGTGTGTGTGTGTGTGTGTGTGGGAGGAGGGGGGGGGTAATGCTGGCTTGTCCAAAAGAGCCGCTGTCCTGCAGGGCTTTAAACAGGAAGCAGAAACTTAAGTCGAGGGAAACTTCAGGAGGCTGGTGGAAGAGGTAAAACAGTCTTGGACCATCACCACAGCAGCACCAGAGTGCTGAATAGAGGAGTAAGACAGTCTGCTTCTATCACCATGGTAACACACATCATTCCTGAGGAGGGCAGGGCTACTTTGAGCGAAAAGGTTGACAGGAGATTTAGTCCTCCAGCCTCTAAGCTCAGTCACATTATTCAGACGTCTCACTCTGCTACCGATGCAGCTTATTAAGACGTCTCACTCTGCTACTGATGCAGCTTATTAAGACGTCTCACTCTGCTACCGATGCAGCTTATTCATACGACTAACTCTGCTACCGATGCAGCTTTTTAAGACGTCTCACTCTGCTACCGATGCAGCTTATTAAGACGTCTCACTCTGCTATTGATGCAGCTTATTAAGACGTCTCACTATGCTACTGATGCAGCTTATTCATACGACTAACTCTGCTACCGATGCAGCTTTTTAAGACGTCTCACTCTGCTACCGATGCAGCTTATTAAGACGTCTCACTCTGCTATTGATGCAGCTTATTAAGACGTCTCACTATGCTACTGATGCAGCTTATTCATACGACTAACTCTGCTACCGATGCAGCTTATTAAGACGTCTCACTCTGCTATTGATGCAGCTTATTAAGACGTCTCACTATGCTACTGATGCAGCTTATTCATACGACTAACTCTGCTACCGATGCAGCTTATTAAGACGTCTCACTCTGCTACTGATGCAGCTTATTAAGACGTTTCACTCTGCTATTGATGCAGCTTATTAAGACGTCTCACTCAGCTACTGATGCAGCTTATTAAGACGTCTCACTCTCCTACTGATGCAGCTTATTAAGACGTCTCACTCTGCTACCGATGCAGCTTATTAAGACGTCTCACTCTGCTACCTATGCAGCTTATTAAGACGTCTCACTCTGCTATTGATGCAGCTTATTCATACGTCTCACTCTACTACTGATGCAGCTGGAGGGGAAAATTGGTCCCTTTGAGACACAGAATACATAGTAAAAAAGAACAGTCAAGAGAGTAGAACCTAAAAGAATTCTGATATCAAATGATCTACCAAAGTCAGGAGCTTTCACTGGGGTCTTAGAGCCGGCTTCAGCTGATTCAGTCAGAGGGTAAAAAAAAACCCTCTTAACCCCTCCCCTTAGTCCTCCTTAAGGCCGGCGTCCTGATTGGTCGGGTCTTCCCCGTGGGCGTGTTGTTGGGGCGGCGTCTTCCCCCGGAGCTCCTTACTGCAGGCGTCCTGATTGGTCGGGTCTTCCCCGTGGGCGTGTTGCGGGGGCGGCGGCGTCCTCCCCCGGAGCTGCTCCTGCAGGCTGGCGGCGGCGAGCCTCATGTGGTCATCGGCGCTCTGCAGGGCCTTGAGCTCGGTGCTGTGGAAGAGCCAGAGCACCACGGCGCACAGCAGCAGGCAGAAGCACAGCGCCCCCAGCAGGTAGAAGGAGGCGCGCGGGAACGGGTGCTGCGCGGCCGCCGCGGACAGCCAGGGCACCGCCGCTATGGCCAGCTCCAGCAGTAGCAGCGCCAGTCCCATGCCGCCGGTGCGCGCCGCGCCGTAGCGCTTCTGCTGGGCGCAGTGCACCCCCACCTTCACCTCCGTACGTGCCTCCGTCACCAGGTCCACCAACTCAGCCAGCTTACCTGCCACGGGAGGAGGAACACCACTGTCTTAGACATAATACTGTACAACCACTTAGTCATATACTACAACCACTTAGACATATACTATACAACCACTTAGACATATACTGTACAGCATCAATGTATAGTATACATGAAGTAAACATCTGCACCCATCAGATAAACAACTACTCAAAACAAAGCAAATAATGATCTTTGCTGTATGAACGGCATGTGTTTGGTTTGAGATGCTTCAGTGGTCTGCTCATGTAACACCTGCTGTGTAAATCATGTCTGTGTACTTTAACTACCCAGAAGAATGGGCCACGTTGTTGAGAGGTGTTTGCATACTCTCGATAGTATATGAACTTTGGCAGCCGGTTTATCTGGTTGAAAAGTGGAGTGGGGCGACAGTGGTACAGGAGGTAGAGAAGTCGTTTAGTAATCAGAAGGTTGCTAGTGTCCTTGAGCAAGACACTGAACCCCTTATTGCTCCTGATGAGCAGTGTGCCATCAGTGTAAATGTAAAATGTGTATACATCCTTGTAAGTCGCTTTGGATAAAAGCGTCTGCTAAATGAATAAATGTAAATGTAAATGTGATGTTCACATACACTGTTTGCTGGTCACACCAAAGCATGCCTGTGCGGATTGTTAAGCTGGCAGCACCCATGCAGTTCTTAAGTGGTGGATCCGTTCTCTGTCTAAAGTCTAGCCTGGTGGTTGGGATCACTAGGTTGAAGACTGTATTGTTTCTCTCTTCATTGTATAACCCACGGCTGTGAACTTGCATTGACATTTAGCCGTTGAGCAGACGCTTTTGTCCAAAGCGACGTACAAGGGTGGGGACAGTCAAGCTAAGAGCAACAAAAACCTGGTGTAACAATAAATACTACTTTACATAACAAATAGAAAAACGACAAAGAAAGAAACAGAAGTGCAGGAATGTAACTGCTGAAGTGCAAGTTAAGCACTTAGTCAAGGTGCCAGTTAGGAAGGGAGGTGCTCTCTGAAGAGTTGGGTGCTTTATTCCCCCGGGTGAGTAGTTGAGTACCTGTGTCCTCCTCGCTGCTCTCTGGCTCCCCCTGGTGGCTGCCGGGGTGCGAGGGCACAAGCAGGAGATGGGCACTCAGGGCCTCGTGGTCCGACAGGGGGAAGGCCCGACCCGGACACGACCCCTTGGTAGTGCTCAGAGACTCACACTTTATCTCTACACGCTTGGACCCCTGAGGCATCACACACACGCACGCACGCGCGCGCGCGCACACACACATCAGACACAGATCAATTATCAGACACTTTAATATATTAACAATTTCCAATGCCTATTGTCTATGTGTCCCATATATGTTGCTTTTACACAAGACTGTCACCGGAGGGTGCTACTTATACTTGTGGTTATACTTGTTTGGCTAGAGAGGTGCTGACACTGATTCACTGTATATATGTGTGTTATTTGGCTACTAGGAGGTGCTGAAACATTAACTCAGGATATATGTGCGTTGTGGATCTCCACACAAGCTCACCTTAAACAGAATGTAGTCGATGCGAATGCCCTTCTCAAAAGGGTGCAGCTCTTTCTCATTGATGAAGGGGTTGTTAGCTATGAGAGTGTGTCCATTCTCACAGCCCTGGAACAATGATAAAAGCATTTTACAGACGTGTCAACACTTCAATTTATAATGAAATGATTACAATAAAATGTATAAATGATTACATTAAATGATACAATTAATGATTTAGCAGGTACTTCTATCCAAAGCAGTTCTCTTAGTACAGCACAGGTATTCAGTATATCAGCCTGTTGCCTGAGGTCAAAGGTCAAATCAGTGATCAGCATCTTGCTGCTTCGCTAGGGTTCAAATACACATAAGCGTTTTTTTTAAAACGGGACGCTATGAAATGCATTGATTCCTATGATACGGCGCGCTTTCACGCAAAGCGCGCCAAACCATAGGAATCAATGCATTTTCTAGCGTCCTGTTCTAAAAAAAACGCTTATGTGTATTCGAACCCTTAGGCTGTAGGGTTTCAATTTGGTTTGAATCTTCTCTCTTCCATCTGTTGTGAAAGCAGGCTATCTGTAATCTCCTCTCGTTGTGCGACACTCTGAGAAAACTCACGTCAAAGTTGTCCGTCTCCGTGTAGCAGTCCCTCAGGCCGGTGGAGGTGCGCAGCAGACGGCAGCCCAGGTCCTGGGGGTGCATGTTGAAGTCGCCCCCCACGACCACCAGGTCGGCCCCTCTGGAGGTGTGCCTGCACAGACAGACAGACAGACAGACAGACAGACAGACAGACAGACAGACAGACAGACAGACAGACAGACAGACACACACACACACACACACACACACACAGATGAGAACTGTAGCAAAGCCCACCTCCAAATCCAGTGCAAAGTACAGATTGAGTTAGTAAACCTTATTAGTCCTGACTGGATTAGACTGGATCAGACTGTTAATATGTTACATATACTGTATGTAAGTTCCGTACCAGAACAAACCTCCAAAATAAGTGCTCATCTAGATTTATTTACATAATTTACATTTTATTTGCGTTGTAGAGAACTGTCATGACTGTCAAACTACGAAGCTGAGTGAAGTGTGTGATTGGACTGGACTGGACAGTTAATGTGATGCAACTGTCCTGTGGCCATGGTGGCCATGATGTCATGGTGACTGTGGCCATGGTTTCCGTACCGGATGAAGTGTTGCAGTTCCCAGGCCTGAACGACTCGATGGGGCAGATAGGCATCCTTCTCCCTGCAGTACTCTGCATGAAGCTGGAGGGATATAGACAGTCAGCAATGTCACATATACACGGACACACACACACACACACACACACACACACACACACACACACAGGCATGCACACACACACACAGGCATGCACACACAAACTCACAGGCATACACACACACACACACACACACACACACACACACACACCCTCGTTACACACATAGAGGGCCCTATTTTGATGGCTTAACAGCTGGCCTATTCCACATGGGTGGGTGATTTATCGCCATGAGGCGTGGACTTTGGATATTGCGTGGCGACATATTCTTCTTTGACAGGGGAACAGTTGAATGCGCCAATCATAAACAAACAATCACAGCCCAAGTAGGATTTATCCATCTGACAACAAATATCACATTCCTTTTATTGGAAGAGAGGCGCATATGCCTGATTATTTTCTGTACAAGCAAGGAAGCAGGAATGAACCTCTAATGGGTTAATGCAATCTTGGATATCCTCGAAGTTAAAAGATATCCTGGCATGCTTTTAAAAAAGAATCAAATGTTTAGGTTAAACCCCTTGAAAGACATGTGCGTCACACACACACCTCATATACAGTAGATTGCTTGTCTCTTTGCATACACACCATGTACATTTTTAAATGTTCTTTACACACACCCACACAGCCCCACTCACATGTGTGACGTAGATATGGGCCATCAACCCACCGATCTTCATCTGTACCATTCCAACAGCCTTCCCTCCGAACCAGTCTCCATGTTGGACCTATCACACACACACACACACACACACACACACACACACACACACACACAGAGAGACACACACACACACAGAGACACACACACACACACACACACACACAGACACACACACACACACACACAAACAAACACACACACACACAGACAGACACAAACACACAGACACACGTATTTTCTACCATCAAGATCACAAAACTGACCTTCCTAACCTTTCACGCTAGATTGGATGAATGTAATAGAATGGATCGTTCCAGTTCTGTCCAACTTAAGGTTCTAACTAAAGAGGACTACTCACCTTGTAGGGGTATCCATTCACAGAGAAGCGGTACAGAAATGCATCATGGATGCGGTGCTTGGAGAAGACGGCCAGCCCACTGCCTATGACTCCACTACAAAACATCAAACATGAACATTTTAATACATCATCATTGTGTGCCGGCACTGTTCACTTTGTAGCCATACCAACGATGAAATAACACTCTAACCTACCAATAAAGGTAGAGCACAAGACATTTGTAACACAGCATGTCAATGAGTTTAATTGATTTCAAACACTGCCTTGATAGCAGTATCAGTGAGCAGTTTTACTAAATGTGTATGAAATAAATGATCGGCACTCACACCCTGGGAGTGAGAAACAACATAAAGCTGATACCATTTTAAGACTGTGACCCACATGGCTTTCTATCTCTGTTGACTAAGCACAACTTGAACCCCCGTGATCCCCCACCACAGGGCCGTGTTCCTGTTTTATGACCCACGCTGTGAGCACATCCAGATAATCACTTCCTCTGTGGACTCCGGCACTCTTGCACTGTGCCAGCGGTGTAAAGCCACCATGACACTTGACAGATCGTTGTGTGTGAACTGTGATGACACAGCACCATAAAGGGGGATTTATGCTTGCCATTGCTGTCTTTGTGCAAGCCAGCGCACGCCAAAAGTGACTTTATTTCTGCTGGCGCGCACTGCGTCTTCATCGTTTCATCATTTCGACTGATCACACCACACCTCCCAGTTTCTGTAACTTGGCGCGGGTGTTGCCCGTGTCTCCAAGCATGGCTATGATCTATCAATGCAGGAACATAGGGATTATATGCCTTGACGGTTAAACTACATCATCAATATAACTCTGCAGCCACGTCGCATGTGTCAAGTTACAAAAATTGGGAGGTGCACAACTGGCAAGAAGTGACATCGAAGCGCACCAAAGCACCAGCCGCAATGGCGTTGAGCTACTTCCTTAGTTGCACATAGGTTCTACACAGAGCCCACCCCTTGTGGGCATTTGTACTTGTGCATTGGTGAGTCTGCGTCACTCTGCACACAAATATGAGAAGCCTACCTTTTGAAATGATGGGAGTATGGATGGGTACTGGAGAGAGTTTTCTTCAGGTAGAGGGCATCTTTCTCACTCCAAACCTGCAACAGTTTCAACAATTAGTCATCTGTACAACACAAACACACACACACACACACACACACACACACACACACACACAGAGACTGGGCCTGGCAAGGTCTTTGGGTGGTGAAAACGAGATACGAAGAGACTTCCACAGCAGATAGAAAATGGATGGATCATAGAAAATGCAGGATTCTACTTCACATTTTTGTGATTCAATTACATTTATTAAATGACCAAGTCATTAAATGAGCTTTAGTTCATGTTGTCCGCTGCCCGTCAATGAAATTAGGGCCCTAGATGTCAATGATTTTAATCAGTCAGCTTGCAAATGATCACTCTCCAGACATGAATTGAATATGGAGTAGAGTTCACCTGCTGATAACCCTAACTAAACCCCATACCAGAGGGGTGATCCAGTGGCCAAACCCCATACCAGAGGGGTGATCCAGTGGCCAAACCCCATACCAGAGGGGTGATCCAGTGGCCATACCCCATACCAGAGGGGTGATCCAGTGGCCATACCCCATACCAGAGGGGTGATCCAGTGGCCAAACCCCATACCAGAGGGGTGATCCAGTGGCCAAACCCCATACCAGAGGGGTGATCCAGTGGCCATACCCCATACCAGAGGGGTGATCCAGTGGCCATACCCCATACCAGAGGGGAGCTCCAGAAAGCATGGCTAAGCTGGCCTGGCATGAACTCGGAACTTGGAGTTGCATGAAGCTGTTGCGACCGTTTGTGCATTTGCTCAATCAATCCCTGTTGGTAAACCGAGAGTTGAGCAAGTTCTCGGCAAACCTGTGAAGACATCATCTATTAAGTGTTACAACATTGAGGTGCAACGGCAAAAAAAGAGAGAGTTTTGTAGCCTTTTTCATAGAGTGGGTGCTGCTAGACGAAGAAGAAGAAGAAGAAGAAGAAGAAGAAGAAGAAGAAGAAGAAGAAGAAGAAGAAGAAGAAGAAGAAGAAGAAGAAGAAGAAGAAGAAGAAGAAGAAGAAGAAGAAGAAGAAGAAGAAGAAGAAGAAGAAGAAGAAGAAGAAGAAGAACAACAAGAAGAAGAACAAGAACAAGAACAAGAACAAGAAGAAGAAGAAGAAGAAGAAGAAGAAGAAGAAGAAGAACAACAAGAAGAAGAACAAGAACAAGAACAACAACAACAACAACAACAACAACAACAACAACAACAACAAGAAGAAGAACAAGAACAAGAACAAGAACAAGAACAGGAACTGAAACGGTCCTGGAAACAAATAGCCGACCATGTAAAGTATAAATAAATAGCAGAGAAGCATAGAATATACCTAATTATATATCGATAGTAAATATCTTCCCATACATTTGATGTTACATTTGATTGCCTAATCATTTAGGAAAACATATAGCCTATAGGATGCGCCAAAAAATAAATGTTGGTGTATTTCTTTAATTAAAGTGATTTCTGCCATTAGCTGGAATAGCCCTCTGGTCCTGGGTGCAGATGACAGACCTGAAGTTTGAGCGGGTCAGACACCTCAAACATCGTGGCATTCTGGGAAACTACTCCTATTCCATGAATGCAGTGCATGATGGGAATGGGCCTGTGAGTGACAGGTGTGGATAGCCCACAGAGATTCAACACATCCGAGAGGGGGGTTCAAAGCCTGGGGGGGGGGCAAGAGAGGACACAATGGGCCGTGGTTGAAAAAAGAGGAGAGCTGGATTCACAGCCAGAAATTCAGAGGCACAGAGAAGCAGATGGTAAATTGACCGAGTTGACTCAGAGAGCACTCAAGGCGCTTTCAACATTAAGGTCTCAGACATCTATCAATCAATCAATCAATCAATCAATCAATTCAATTTTGTATAGCGCTTCTCTAAATACCCAAAGACGCTTTACAGAGTAGTCCAGTCCAGTCCAGTCATTCAGACACAGTCATACCGGAGGTGGTAAGCTACATCAGTAGCCACAGCTGCCCTGGGGCAGACTGACAGAAGCGTGGCTACCAATCAGCGCCTACGGCCCCTCCTTGCTGTGAGGCGACAGTGCTAACCACTGAGCCACCTTGCTGCCCGTGCTAGCCATGCATACACCGATAGAAGAGGCTACTATCCAAGTTGCCAACCTGCGCTTTGGGAACGGTTAAGGGCTCGGTGTCGTGCTCAAGGACACTTCGACACTTGGTGAGGAGGAGTCGGGATCGAACTAGCAACCTCGCCGATTACTAAACGACTCCTCCACCTCCTGAATTACTGTCGATGCAGATGCTTTGGGGATGTTTCGTTGCCAGTAATCCATAGGCTCCGGAAGCCCTACCAAGTACTGAGAATGTTTTAGACAACAGTTGTGTTTGACGACAGCTGTGGGTTGGTGTTGAGTGTTTGTGCGTGGTGTGAGTATATGAGGGGTGCACTATATAAGGAGAGTATGTGTGAAGTGTGTGTGTGTGTGTGACAATGTAAGCATTGCATTAACTGTGTGTGTGTGTGTATGCAAGGAGTTTATGAGCAGGGGAATGCTTTGGGACTGTGGTGTTTGTGTGTGTGTGTGTGTGTGTGTGTGTGTGTGTGTGTGTGTGTGTGTGTGTGTGTGTGTGTGTGTGTGTGTGTGTGTGTGTGTGTGTGTGTGTGTGTGCATTCCTCACCTCCTGCAGAAGGACGATGTCATAGTCCTCTCTGCTCAGCAGATCTCCAATCATGACGAAACGCTCCACACAGTGCTTACTGATATAACGGATACCCCTAGAGGACAAACACACACACACATCCTGTTAATGATCTCACAAAAACACACACAAAAACACACACCCTCTTAATGATCTTATCACACACAAACTCACACACACACACACACACACACACACACACACACACACACACACACACACACACACACACACACACACACACACACACACACACTCACACTCACACACACACTCACACACACACACACACACACACACACTCTAAATGATCTAATCTCAAACATACACATGTTCAAACACACACACAGGTTGCACCCACAGCTATGGTTGGCCTTATTAAACATACCTGAATCATTTGTGTTTAGAATTCCCTAATCACACACACACACACACACACACACACCAACTAACAACACACTTCAGCATTCACTACCTGGATGCCTCTTTCTCTTCCACATGGACACACAGACACCTAGTCTGCACTGACCAAAACATATTCTCTCATTAATGACTTCTTTACTCACAACAAAACATAAACACACACACACACACACACACACACACACACACACACACACACACACACAAACACGCACCCTGGTGAGACTAGGACAGATACACACAGACAGACACACAACATTGTCCTGTTGAGAAAACCAAAGACTCATCTGATGAACTCATAACTCACCAACAGTTGAGGGAGAAGACCCGCAGATGCATAGACTTGCTGGTTGCCATGGTGACAGCAGAAGCTGAAGTTGGCACGGCAACCCACCCTACAATGGAGCTACTGGTGCAGTTGCGGAGACGGAAATCTCTGAAATCACAGATGAAGAAACAAAAACAGCTATTACTGATATGCCACAGCTATAGACAGCCATAAGTGTCGCAATGGAAAGCTTCTTTAACCAAACAGTCACATACTCTACAGCAGCCACAGTCAATATCACCAGGTGATTTCAGTACATAGAAAAGTGTTGTCAAACTTAGCACTATCACAAACAGCCCACAGCAAACATACAAACAGATTCTGGACAAGATCTGGCTCCTTCTGTTTAAGATGAGATCTTTATCCAACACACCAAACTAGCCTTAATGCCAGCCTGCTGGGACTCACCACTTCAAATCCCATGCCTAGCAAAGATCTTCTACTTGTCCTGAGAAATCACTGGGAGCTCCCACAATGGGGAGGGGGGCGGGGTGTGGGTGGACATATTTAGCTCAGACTACAACCTCTGAGCACACACAAACACACACACACACACACACACACACAAACTCATGGCATTGCCTATTCTATCACCCTAACACCCTCGAAAAAACGCAGTCCTTAGCCTCTATGGCACCTCAACCCCCCGAGGGGTGAAAGACCTGAGAGGCTACCATGGCGACCGTGTACACAACCCTCACAGGCCTTCCTGGGGAGAGAAAAAGGCGTCTCAATCTGAGAGCAGTTGCTCTCACAGAGAACACGTATCTAGTTAAGTTTTACGGTTCTTTACAGTGTCTGGGGTTCTGTTTGGCACATGTGTATGACGTCTACACGGTGCAGAGTACAGTATCAACAATGTGTAGCTAGAGCACCTCATACACACTAGTTTAAGTCTAAGATAGCAGGTTGTCTTTGATGTTCTAACATTGAGTAACAAATACAAACTATAAAATAAAACTACTCCTGGTAGGGTGGTTCACGGTAGGGTGAAGATACATAAGGCCCGTTAGGTGAAAATTCACCCCAGTTACCTCAGGACTCTGAAGCTGCATAAAAGTATATTTATTACACAAACAAACAAACAAAAACAATTGCCATCAGGCTCCCCCTCCCAGCACAAGGCTGAAAGTGAAGCAATGATAAACCCCTCGCACAAGGTTTATATAGACAGATGTTAAGATCAGCAGGATTACCACGTGGTGGATTTCTGACGTCCGTGGCACGAATGGAAGTTTTGCACAAGATTGGAAGAAGCACAGTTCGTCCCTTCTTATCGCCTCTTGTCTAAACATGCTCTTGTACGTATAAGACTAAGTGGCAGCTAATAATCTCAGTTCAACACACAGACACACATACAGAAGAGCTATGTTTCTGCTTTCATAAGCACATGATTCATACAGGAATATATTAATACAAGGCACTTGATTCATATTCTTAAGTCATTAACAATGCTTTGAAATTATCTCCAACAAGGCCTACTTTGACTTTTGATGTTGATAGTTTGCAAACATAATTGTGCAAAATGAGTGATGACTTAAATTATCACACCATGAAATACATGTATGATGCCACTATATGTCCTGTACTATGGCATACATATCTTTATAGCATAAATCATCTTTAAAACTTCAAATAAAACAGCCCTTAGGTGAGCTGTAAGCTGAAAAGGTAGGACTTTCAATTAAGAGTTTTCACTGAAATCTATGATGCATATTTGTCATAACAAATACCTACATATTCACTTTACACGTTTCTGAATATCGTAGCCTATGGCTATTGCAGGTTTCCATTATTATCAGCTGTCAGACAAAACTGAAACAAGCGACAGGAGGTAGACCAGCCCACAACTAATGTCTAACGTTTATTTAAAGATGTTTAAAACAACTAGCTTACTAAGTAAACCAAGCTTAAAATTATAGTTTCTGTTATTATTTATCCTTAGGGTGACGACAACTCGATGTTTATCTGTGACGTAGATCATAAACAGTTTGAAAGCTTCATCAAGTTTTGCAAATTTAGCAAATTGTCAGGGAATTAAAACTGCCACGACAATGTACTGCTTAATAACACACACACAAACAACCTGTTGATCATAAAGGGTATGTTATATTTCTAATGTAAACATAAACTGTTCTGAATAGATAGCAGCATGAACTGCTGACCATCAGCTTTACGCTCCGTTGTAAGTGAATTCAAGTTTGTAACAGAAAACCTTACCGTAAACAGTTGGCTAGCTATCGTTAGCTAATCAGCTAGCAAGCTCGGCTAACGTTACAGGTTCACCAGTCCATAAAGCGAACCAAATGCCAATAGAGATTACCAACAAAACACTTTAAAAGACTTGTTTGTGGTTTATGGTCGTGCAAGTCAGTGTGTCACTTTCTTCATTGAATGGGGGCTGAAAACTCCCTTCCTCATTTTCAACTGTGTGGACAACTTGTGACGGAGCGAGGGGGCCGCAGAGGATGCTGGGATTTGTAGTCAAATGAGGTGACTGTTCCTCTGAACATATTAAGGGCTCCTTACTTTGTTAAGGCGAGACATGGCAGGTGAATAGGGTAAAAAATGTAAATACAAGGGATCACCATGAAACTTTACCAGTTGACTACATACATCATTACAAGAAAAAAATGTATTACAAGTTTTTGAATTTTGCATATTTAATTATGCTAATTAGGCTGGATCTCATTAAATATGCACGTTTTTGCATATATTTCAGGTACATGAATCTTAAACTGTGATAAAGCCAGGACCAAAATTCTTTTTTTATTTTGTTTATATATCAAATGACAAAAAATACTCAGATGGATTTTAGGATATCTGCTTTTATGACCTGGGAAATCAAAATATACTATCCGTGGCCTTAAAAACCCTATTTTCGCCATGATTTCCAGGTAAAATGACCCATAAATCTGGCCAGGAACAATTTATAAATAAATCCATCTGTAGATGTCTTCATAACAATGCTATGTGTGAAACTGGGAAGTGTGGTGTACCTAGGTTCTACATAGGCTGAGAAATGTGTACCTAAAAATGAAAAAACACTCATTTTGAGAAAACCGCATTTAAAGACAACACGTGGGGCACTGAGCGAATCACGTTAGCAGAAAAGCGCCGTCAGCCAATGAATCCCTTCAGAAAGTCAGGATTGGTTGCTGAAAAGAAAGGAAATGCCCATATTTGGATTACACAGCCTTCTGATCGAGGCTCATAGCGTTAAAGTCATTCCAGACATGACAGATGTCGTGTAAAAAGACGAAACGCTGAACGTGGTTCAAGGGAGAATTCTTGGTAAAGTTAGGAGAAAATGGATGCCGCGGCTGAACTAAATGCAGTGAAACAGACACTTAAATGTGTAATTTTGACGTTTTCTTTATGGTAGTATGAAAGATAACAAGTTAATAGGGCAAACTAGCCCAAAATCTCAAATTTGACCAGGGCATGAAAAAATCGATATTTCACCTGCCGTGTCTCGCCTTAAGTGCAGATGGCATTTGTGATGTTTATGTCAGGCTATCAAGAAACATGTATTGGCTACTGATTAGATTTAGTAATGGTGTTTTTGAGGTAACCCAGATAGTGGTTATCCAAGATCTGTCAGCATTTAAACTGATATTTCATTTATTTTTCACTCAGGTTGTTTCCTAGTACCCAGTTTTCTAACTAGACATTTCTCAGATTCTCAATCAAATTATCAGTAGGCGTAGTTATGTAGGCCTGATATGATTCCCAACAGACCATTAAATAACTGTAAATAATTGAGTATAGTCCTAACCCCAAATCTAAACAAAAATCTATTTTTATTTGCTAATGAACCACAGAGTATCTTGGCCTACTGGACCACTAAGCTTAGCATATTTTTACATTTCTATAAAATAACGAAGTCTATTTCATAAAAAAATAATGACATCAGTTCAGAGTCAGAACATTCTCTGGAGAAAAATGGCCCATGACGAACCATGCACCTTTTATTGAAAGATTATATGTATCATTATGATTATATTATACACACCCCTCACTTTGCATGTAACAGAATATACAAGATCACAATAAACAGATTGTAACCAAGGCCACAAGGAACCATAATCTAAAAAAAAAGAAGACAAACAAACCAGTACACACAAACAAACAAACAAAACAAAAAAACACCCACACCAGATTTAGATTACAACATATTTAAAATATGAACACACAGTTTTCAAAGGAAGCAAACAACGTCCATCGAAAGTCAAGGAACAAACAAAAACAAAAAATATATAATAATAATTATAATAACAATAATAATACAAAAACAAGAGCCAGTAAAAAATAGCTACACAAGGCAGCAGTCATTTAAAGCTTTTTCTGAGTTCTGATGTTGAAAATGGTGCTGAGTAGGGTGAGTCAGTCCATTCTTCTGGAGTTAAAGTCCATGACATGCGGTTTGCTACAATACGTTCATGTTACCTGTCTGTGTCTGTACACCTGTGTTGGACAGTGGATGGACGTTCTTCCACAAACATCTGACCCACTGTTCCAAAGACTCTGGCACACATAAACTTAGGTAATGGTCTCATGATAAGAATAATTAAAACAGTGCACATATTTTTATTTGTTGTTGTTTTTGTAGTTGCTGTTTAAGATTTTGATCACGGTAACAACACAAAGTTATTTTTAAGCCTTTGGTTGCTTGATATATCACTGCAGATGCATCACATATTAACTTTGGTAGAAAAGCTTTTCAGTTGCTTGATGTCACTCCAAAGGACTTTCAGGCATTCCACCCCTCAAAAAATGCGGACAAACTGTACAAGCATCTTGGAATACTTTAAGATGATACGCCCCAAACCAGTGTCAAAACATTATTTGTGACATTAACAAACAAAATGAATATTAGACATTGTTAGGCCAATTCAATGTACACACACATAGTCTGCAGTTTCTTAGATGTAAGACATCATCACCTTGACTAACATGTCCAAGTACATTCAATAAAATTCACAGTGGTTTGGCTCTCCCCCCACCATAGTCAAAAAAACTAACCATTTACCAACTTATACTTCCATGGAAACCAGTGATTCTCTCCCTCTCATTTTACACAGCATTGTCGTCGCTCTCAGTGACTGGTGCTTGGTTCAATAAGGGCCACTTCAGGTTCAAGTCAGACAACCTCAGGTTCATTTCTACACTAAAGACTGGAGAACATGTGTCAGTATTCTGCAGAGCACATCAATAATCAATTATTATTATATATAAAACATTATTAAAAAATATTATTTATTTCTAAAAGGGGAAGCCCTGAGAAGTGGAGGTTGTTAATTATCCTTGCAGTTTTAAAGTACTCAACGCAGAACAAAAGACTGTTATTTAAACACACACATCCAACAATAAAATTATCCTCGTCATACGACCAAATTTATGCACACACCACAAATAGCACAAATTCCATTAAAAAAAAAAAAAATCGAAAACGTCGAGAAAGTACCATTTGGGAGATGTATAGGGGTGTCCACTGAGGGAGGTAAGGAAGGAGTGGGCTTATGAAATAAAAGAAAACAAAAACAAACAAAAAAAGAAAACAAACTAACAAACAAAAATAAAAACCTTGCCATCACTCCAACATGAGTTTTCACATATTGGACAGAGTGGTGATTTCTTTTAGGGCCAGATGGCCAAGATTCTAAAGGTTCCCCCTCCCTTTGTCTGTTTCCATGGCAATGTTTACATTCTCTCACCTTGGCTTGTCTTCCTCCACTCTTGGCTTTCATCCAATGAGTGTGTACTCTCACTCACCCACTAAACCTACCCCGTCTTTTCCATTCCAGACAAAAAGGACGTGTTTGCTTTTCCCCAGATACTGACAGTGTACACAATGGAGCACAATGCTCATGTCATGCTGTCACTAAGCCACAGGGGTCAAAGTGTTTGGGTTTGTCCGTCTTTGAGAGAGTGGGCCCTGTTGGGCAAGGCTGAGGCTCTAGTGCTTTTGTGTGTCGGGGCCAGACAGGCCCATTAGGGCATGAGTCACTGTGATACCAGAGGGGGCAAGATGCCGTAGCAAAGTCACACCCAGGTGGATTGAGGAAAAAGGTAACAGCTGTTTCAGATCAGAGCACTGTAGAAAGATTCGCTGATGCTTGCACACAGTATCAGGCCCTGAAGAGGGTTGTGCCTAGCAAGGCTTTCGTGTTAAAGCCAGATAGAGACCAGGTCCCTTGCGTCCAGACCAATCTCCCCAATCAGCTAGTGTTGGTCATCTAGTTTCGACCAATCAGCTAGTGTTGGTCATCTAGTTCGACCTGTCTGTGAGGCATGTGCCAGCGAAGGTGAAGACGTGTGCTTGAGGGTGGGGGTGGGGCGGTCGAGGGCGACGAGGCACTTTGTCGCGGTCAGACGTCAGAAGAGTGTAGTGTGTTACCCCTCGCCTCCTCTCTCCACCCCTGCACATCAAGAGGTAGTCGAAAGGCACTTCAGAATGGCGATTCAGCAAAACTCATCTTTGGACAGAAGCATCTGCCTGTTTACATTATTACTTTAAAAAAGAAAAAATAATAATAACAAATCTACTATAACTTTGATTTTTGCCATTTTCATTATCACTATCGTTGAAATACTAAAATGCATGTAAACCTTTAGTTAGCCCCTTACCCATGGTCTGCACATTCTCAAACCTATGTGTCGCAGCATGTGTATCACATGAGGAGAAAACAAATTGTTTTGCCTTTGAAGAGAAATAATAAACATTCTTAACCATCAACTTTCAGTAAAAAAAAAGATGTAAAATACAATGTGAAACATTTGTATTGATAAGAAACAAAACCAACACGACCAATTTTGTCATTTAAGCATTTAAATATGCGTCTTGTAAAAAAAAAAAAAAAGAGGAAAAAGGAGAAGCCAATTAAGCTCAACTCAATCAATCAATTCTTCTTGACATGAAACTTCATCCATGTTTTCCTATTGTACAATGTTCTTTGAGGAGATTGAAAAAAAAATACATGTTGTTGTCAACCGTTTGCTTTGTTTTTGATGTTGGGCAGTCTGTGGTTTGGTGGCATTTATCACTAGGATGCTCCCTTAAGTTCATTCCCTCTCCCTCTTCCTTGGTGGCATTCATCACTTGGATGCTCACTTAAGTCCAGTCCCTCTCCCTCTCCCCCAGGAGCATCACTCGGATGCTCACTTAAGTTCATTCCCTCTCCCTCTCCCCCAGGAGCCTCAGTCCTTGATGAGACGATACACGTGGTATTGAGCTCCGTGTTCACTCGTTGACACCTCAAACACGAACGCTATACACATCAACGTCTCCTGGGTCTCCCGGTTCGTCACAACCTGCCAGAAATTGGACAGAATGCATATCAGCATTTAGAGTAAAATATATGGATAAATAATGTAATACTTATATAAAGTAGATGTTATAATAATGTATTAGAACATTTCTGTTTTTGAGTTGTTCACACAAAACATGCATGAATCTAAGAGCAGAATTTAGACTGCAAACTATGCCACTGTATTTTGAGTGTTTAAAAACAAAACATACTGTATGTATTCACTGTTCTGGGAAAGGTATGTACAGTTACGTATAATTTGTGTCTGTAAACATCTTTAGTATTTATTTATATCCCTGTTCAGAAGAGAAGGCGTGATTGAAAGTTGTGGTTTCTTAGAGGAGTAGGGAAGAGGACATTGAATTTGAATGCCATGCAAAGTGTCAAAACCTTGGAACTGAGGATCTAGCAACATGTTACGAAACAGCCCTGATTAGTTGATACAAATGATCACTGTGTTGACGTAAACTCGTGGCCTAGAAAGAAGGGCTGCACTCCGCTCATAAACTGGACATAAGTTTTCTATTTTAAACCTTTGTTGCTGTCGTGGAATCTTCTTTACACTTTGAATTCCCCAAATGCCATAACAATCATATAACATGTAGCTGCTGTCCTGACATGCTAATGCTAATGCTTTCATTTGATTTGTTTTCTTAAAGGTGAATTGTGTAGGATTTAGTGGCATCCAGAGGTTGCTGAATGGAAACCATCTGAATACTCCTCCATTTACAATCGGGTAGAAGAACCTACAGTGACCGTCAAGTGCCATGAACACATGCTAGTATTTAGGTTTGGCCCTTCTGTGCTGCTGTAGCAACATGGCGGCACAATTTAGTAGCATCTAGAGGTTGCTGAATTTAAACCAACTAGACGCTACAGATCAATGCAAACTGGAACGGCACGCTTCAATACCAGCTTCTTCCCCTCTGCTATCAGACTCCTGAACTCCCAAAGCTGACCTGGAGTATTTTTATTTTTTATTTTTGTTTTTCCTACCCCCTTCTCTCCCCTCCTACTGGCCTGAGCTACCTCTGACAAAAGAATACCACCAAACATTGTTGTGTGGCAATAAAGTTTTATCTATCTATCTATCTATCTATCTATCTATCTATCTATCTATCTATCTGAATACCCTTCCCTTTACAGTAGTGTAGAAGAACCTACAGTGACCATCGAGTGCCATGAACACATGAATGGCCCTCTCAGGAGCTAGTATTTAGGTTTGGCCCTTCTGGGCTGCTGTAGCAACATGGCGGCACATCATGGTGAACTCTGTGGAAGAGGAACCACTGCTTATGTAAATATGAAGGGCTCATTCTAAACTAATAAAAACACCTTTCATAATTACAGGTAATCACACATTAATGAAATCATATTTTTGAATACTATGTTCTAGAACAGATCCCCCATAATCCTACACACTGTACCTTTAAGATTTCAATTAAGATTCGACATATTATTGTAAGATAATAACGGTATGAGATCTCATGTTAACTCAATGCAATTCCAAAAATGAAAACTTGGCTTTGTCACAGGAAAGCTATTTTCATTATCCTGAGATTTCAACCCTATCCCATTTTCTTTCACGACAACAACATACTTCACATGAGGGCTCAAAAACACAAATAAATCCTTATCGTGAGTCATAACCAAAAAAAATATGTGAATGCATGCCTTTCAAGGCTTACTAAACATTCCATATTGTTACAATAAAAAGGTCTGTGAACGTGAGAAAACTGACGTACCTGTAAAATCGTGAAGTTTTCCAACACACTGTTCATCATGTATTTCTCAGGCAGGTGTTTAAGCTTGTGGATGAAGTTGATCATGTATTCACACATTGGCGAGCGGTGGATCCTGTACACATACCTCCCTCCTTCCATCCTAGCGTACTCTGTCTGAGAGGAGAGAAGTAGACGGAGAGAGAGAGAGAGGGGGAATAAGAGAGAGAGAGAGAGAGAGAGAGAGAGGGGACGAAGTGGGAGCATAAATGAGAAAGGAAGGGTAAATATAAAATAGCATAGGAACGAAATGAGTGAAAAAGAAATGAATGTAGAAACCTGGCTACAGAACAAGCTTAGACAACACAACATGATCATACCTACACAATGCCAGTGTTAAAAAATAACTAGAGCTGAAAAAAGAATGGTCCACAATGTATAGAGAGAGGTGGGATGTGTCTGACTACCTCTACTTTCTCCACCACCTGCTTGCCGAAGGAGCAGACTTTGGTGGATACGGTGATGGTCATGTTCTCATGGCTGCTGTACTGGCTGCTCACGCCGTAGAAGGAGCCGGGACCGTCCGCCATCCCACTGCTGTTCAGGTCCGC
>NC_137908.1:4382484-4389984 GCF_963457725.1 Sprattus sprattus | reverse complement strand
GGAGGGCAATAACAATACTTATCGGACCGGCAGACTACCCATTAGCCAATCAGAATGCTCATACTGTCGTTGCCGTATAATAAAACAATAATAATCTTAGGAATTTATAATATTGTAAGAGTTTTTTTTCACACAGCCTACATACTAGACCTGGGACATTACTATAGTACAGAACTCAAAGAATTACATATTAAATATTAGAATTAGAATTCAATATTTAAACTGAATATATACTTCAGAGGAGTTTTATCAGAAAGCCCAACCTTTTTTATGTACAGTATGTTTTCTCACTTTTTTTATCGGCCTGTGTCTGCATAGACTACCCACACACACACATCAGAAATGTCCTTTATAATGTCATTACTCTGGCCCCAATGAAGAGCAACCCACTTCACAATGTTCATTTAAACACTCACTACAGTTTAAAGTCTTATATTCATTTAGCCACTGGTTTTCATGACAGTTTAAAGCAGGGGCCTCAAACTCAAATTACCCGGGGGCCGATGCGCGTCCAGTCTGGTCATTGGGGGGCCGGATTTTACCCTTAACGTTGGGGTGGCCCATTTAAATCAATTGAACTTCTTTTTTTTTTTTTATCAATTGAACTTGGGGGGCCAAAATTGGCCCCCGAGCCTGAGCTTGAGACCCCTGGTTTAAAGTCTTAATACTCACTTGTTTTCATTACAGTTTAAAGTCTTATATTCATTAAGTCACTGGTTTTCATTACAGTTTTAAGTCTTATATCAATTTATTCACTGGTTGTCATGACAGTTTAACGTCTCATTTAGTCACAGTTTGTTGGCCCTGTTGTGACGAGTCTTCACAGACGAATCAACCTCACAATCGGCTCACACTTAGGCCTTTATTTTGCTCTGAAGCACAGAGACGGGCTACGTACAGGGTTTGGTATGATAGACTGACTACATACAGGGTAAGGCAGGTGGCATGAGAGAAAGGGTACTTACAGGGTATGGCATGAGAGATGGGGTACTTACAGGGTATGGTAGGTGGCATGAGAGATGGGGTACTTACAGGGTATGGCAGGTGGCCCGGGTACTGAGAGGCTGGGGTAGGATGGAGCAAAGGGCTTGATGCTAGAGGAGAGAGATGCTTATGTTACATCACTCAGACATGAGACCCAATGGGACAGATGGAGAATCTAATATGTGTAACAGGAGCCAGCGGGTGGAGAGCGCTCCCCGACACCTTAAGAGACGCGCTGGCGACAGATGCTAGCACCCATGGGTTTTTAGCTTCCTTGCTTCCACGCACACACACACACACACACACACTGCATATACTGTACATACATACATAAATACATACATACAAAGACACACACACACGCAACACATACATACATACATACATACATACATACATACTGTACATACATACATACATACATACATACATACATACATACATACACACACAAATGTACACACACACACAGAACATACATACATACAAACTGTACATAGGCTACATAATAATAATAACAATAATACTTACACACACACACAGCCAGGAACACACAAACACACGCAGATGCACACAGATAATGTAGTTGTTTACAAGGAGCTACTTACTCCTGAGAAGAGGGTCCAGGTTGTCCAGGGATTGACGTTGGCCAAAACTAAAACAAAAAAAGTCATCCGTAAGTTCATGTAATAGTACAATACCAAAAGACCAATTTCTCTGCACAAGACCATACAGTCAAGATGATAATCTCTGCACAAAACTATGAACAGTCAAGGTATTTTCTCTTCACAAAACTATATAGTCAAGATGATTATCTTTGCACAAAACTATGAACAGTCAAGATATTATCTCTGCACAAAACTATATACAGTCAAGACTGTGAGCATGAACTTTTGTGACAACAGTGTCTTGACATGAGGAATCATTGCTTCAATCAGGATAATTCACTATCATGCGACCTTTCACCCTCTACACAGCAACAGTTAAAGGTAATATACCATGAGCTTTGTAGTCTTGGGATTCCATTTGTAGTCTAGATAAACTACATGGCCCTGCACTGACTTTGAACTATAGTTCCTGGGGTATTCTCCCTATCACATATAGTGATCCTACGATATAATGTCATTTGTAAATGATTTATGAGGTGAATAAAGTGAAAGTAAAATATGCCAGTTTAGATCCAAGAAGAGGTTTTCCATCTTGCCAAGATCCTGTCCCGCCCCCACCCACTCCCGTAAAACTACGTGATGTTTTTTCCCCAGCTTTCATGTTTTGTCCCCCCCACCCCGGTACAAACTCAACTAATATTCTGTAGGTTGAGACCAAAAAAATCATTTCATAGATGTATTTATATTTTGCAGGAGTCCCGTCACTCATGTTCCTTCACCCCCTCCCACACACGCATCAGTTTCCGCAAGCCCGCACGCCACAATCAAAATGAGTCCCGCACTCTTATGTGCTGGGACCCGCGGAGTGCAGACCAGACCCTGGAGACCAGATAAGCTCCACAACGTGGCTGATGGCAGGAGCTCTGAATGTAAATGTGCAACAACACGTCCAGCCGCACAAACTAGTCTCTCCAGGTGTTTTTGCCCACATGTTTAGGCTACAGCTCTGTCACTTTGTCCTCTGATCCTTGGCAACGCGAGAGCAACTCAACAAGGCCCTTGCATCTTCACTCGCCAAAGGCCTGGGAAATGTTCCCCCAATCAAAGTATGGCCAAGCATGTTTTGTGACGACTGTGGCTGTATGCTGACTGTTTCACTATCTGTTCCGCACTGAAACCATTGAGCTGTTCTGTGGCAGAAAAGCCCACAAGCAGCAAGCCTACCGATCATGTGACTAGTAATAAAAAAGAAACATGGTCAGCTTTACATTACTGTTTTCAGCTGTCATGTCATGTCATTTCATTTGTGTTTCACCACATTAATGTGAGTTGTGTGTGTGATGTGTATATATTTTCCTTTTTTCGCAGACCAAAGGCCTTGAGGGGAGCCTGGGGCTCAGTTAGCTCACCCTAGCCGGGGGCGGGTAGGGGGGCTGGGGTAAGGGCGGCAGCTGGCTCTTGATCAGGTTTGGAGACACGATCTGGGCTGAGGATAATGCAGCCATGTTCTGCAGAGCCTTGTCTTTGGAAGCCTGGTCCTGTAAAAGGGCACGAAATAGCATCGTCATATCAAATGTCACAGCCCTCAGGCTTGGACACACATGGTCTGATACATGTGGGTTTGCCACATGTATTAGAACATATTTCAGATTGACCCAAAACAAGAAAAAGCGTTGCTTAAGCTTAATTTAATTAATCCTTTGTTTGAATCTGGAGCATCACGTTTAGAAATCTGACAGATAGACATTTGACAGAGAAAGCGTTGCTACCTCAAGACAGAACACTTCAGGAGTAACCATAGCCTGCGCTGCTAAAACTTAGAGACTAATGTAGAATAGTCTCTAACCTATGCCATTTGTAAAACAGGCATATGGCCAGGCCTGGAGTGGTCTTCTCATTGGTCAAGGCATTGGAAACAGAAGGAGAAGCAGAGGCAGTTTGAGGCTGAATGGAGCAGACTAAGGACAGGCTATAAATTCTCTTGAAGCTTAACCGCCAAAGGAACAGCGCCATGCCAAGAGCGGAATCAGAGCTTGACCAAAGATCGATGACAAGCCCCCTTGTCTAGATCCAGAGAGCCAAGCGGAGATGTGGATGCCAAAACGTTTGTGAAATATTATTGTAAATATGTCAGATACATCTAGTTTCGCGACCAGGCACATGATTGTCTTTGTCACTCTCCGATCTGCCTCTTTTGAAAGAATCTGATTTAGACATCCATTTAAATTCACCCCTAGGGGAATGTCCATCTGCTGTGGCTGCCACAGTCATGGCCGGCATCCAAAAAAGTTTCCCAGCATGCTGTTTTAATGTAATGCTACACCGTGAAATGCATGGGAGGCTCTGGGAGGCTCGTAGATGGGACCTTCTTAGCCTCGACAGGTGGATTGGCTCTCTGGTCCAGCAAGGGGACAACAGGGCTCTTTGTGGAGAGAGGAGAAGGGGAGTGTGTGTGTGTGTGTGTGTGTGTGTGTGTGTGTATGTGTGTGTGTGTGTGTGTGTGTATGTGTATACATTATGTGTATGTGTGTGTGTGTGTGTGTATGTGTGTGTGTGTATACTGTATGTATGTGTGTGTGTGTGTGTGTGTGTGTGTGTGTGTGTGTGAGGAGAAGGGAAGTGGGGGGAGCGACTCGGCAGAAGGAGAAGATTGTGAGGGGAAATGTTCTCCCGTACAGACAGTGTGCGTGTGAGACAGAGAGGAAGCCAAGGCAGTCTTTCTTTCCAACCAGCACGCTAAGCTCTCTCTCTCAGCTAGCGGGACCCTCACATTGCTAATACCTCACGTCCTGATCATTTTACAATATGGTATGACGGGGTAGAAAAGTTGCAGGGTAGGTGAGCCAGAGGAATTAACTATCTCAAACTAGCTGATGAGAGCAACTACACTGACCGATTTATGTATATAACACAAAACAGCAGCAAACAGCTACTTGTGGGTTGTCAAGAAAAAGACTAAGCAGTCACTGTATGTTGACGTAAAGTAAGCCTCCATTCTGACAGAAGCATGCATGCTTGAAGGCTGTTTAATAAGTTCACAATCGCACTATCCAACACAAGACAAGACGCAAAGCAGCCAACACAAGCTCACCTTCGGGGGCAAAACAGCACTTTCAATGTCCCTTAAATCCCTTAATGTAAGCATAAGCAGGGGAAGTGTGTCTTATTCTGATTTCCCAGAAGCATCTGTGCGGTGCAGACACGTGTCCCACACACCCAAGGGCTGCTGGGAGTTGTAGTAGAACTGGGAGTCATGCGCTAACCATTAGCATTTAGCACTAGCTTTAGCGAAGTGGGCAAGATTTGGCGGCACGCTGGCTCAGCCAAGCAAGGCAAAGCGTACGGCTAAGGGAGTCAAAACCACACTTACCAGGTTCATGGCCTGAATCAAAAGAAGAAATACATAGTCATTAGTACACACTGTCTGATTTAGACAGATTTCAGCAAAGGCCCTCAAAATACATCTCATCTCTTCATCCTCTAGTTGGTTGATTGTCACCCTCAGTAAACACCACAACAATGTAAACACATCCTTCCTTGAAATAGTCATTAGTGCCAACTGGGTACACACACTGTTTGTTTACTTATAAACCACACATTAAGATTCTCACAGCCATGACACTTTTCTTTGCTGTGCCGTTCTGTGACGACTGTGCTTAATCAGAGGCGAGATCCCGAGGCAGTCTAGGGCCTTTATAAAGGTGATGTATGAAAGGTAATGTAAGTAGCCTTCACACAAAACACGCTCAGACACAACTAAGGGGAGTTCCCAAACATGATCTTCTGACTGGACCAAGATGACAGATTTGATGAGGTTTGGGGGACAGGAGTATCCAACACAAGGCCTCTGTGTTAGTGGGCTTCATTATTTACACTGTGTGGATAGATCACAGAGCCGCTGCATTGACACAGGCTCCTATGGGTTAGGGTTAAGGAGATATGACAGTGCACTTCCTGATTTCCTACTGCCTTTCATTATAAATGCCATTGAGGTTTGTGTGTCCGATATATAGGGGACACAAGAGTGTGTTTACGATATATAGGGGACACAAGCGTGTGTTTACGATATATAGGGGACACAAGAGTGTGTTTACGATATATAGGGGACACAAGAGTGTGTTTACGATATATAGGGGACACAAGAGTGTGTTTACGATATATAGGGGACACAAGAGTGTGTTTACGATATATAGGGGACACAAGAGTGTGTTTACGATATATAGGGGACACAAGAGTGTGTTTACGATATATAGGGGACACAAGAGTGTGTTTACGATATATAGGGGACACAAGAGTGTGTTTACGATATATAGGGGACACAAGAGTGTGTTTACGATATATAGGGGACACAAGAGTGTGTTTACTCAAATCCCCAAACAGCATTTAAACAGGAAGTGATGGTTCCTCATAGTTAGATACAGGGATTAGACATGGAGGATTGGAACTGGAAATGCAGATGAGTGTAAAAAAGCGTGGATGTATGGAAGCAGCTTTAAAAAAAAATTAAAAAAAATGTCAGTGCCATGAATGAACATGAAAACTTGTTACGAACTTTGTTTGTCACTTGTACTTAGAAAGTGCATGTGGAAAAACACGCCGAGGTCCAGTCACTTGAAGTACATTTTACAAACTTGACAGAAGCACAGTATGTTACACAGGTGGTGGATGTTTAGAATGACAGAACAGTCGGCACCAGAGGGTGGAGGAGGGGGGGTAGAGATGGGATGGAGGAAGGGGAGAACAGGAAAGGCTGAAGAGAGAGAGCCTAAGGACAGACTAAAGGCAGAGCCACACAGGGGGATAGACCAGAAGAGGACCAGCAGAGGACCAGTAGAGGACCAGTAGAGGACCAGCAGCTACAGCACTGCCAACATGCACCAACATCACAGCCTTAGCACTGCCCCGCATTAATCTGTTCACACTCTAACCTGCTGAAAGCACACAGGACAACCAGCAAGAGTTCCATCTGCGACGACCAGCTAAAAGCCACCGCTTTCAGTCAGAGCTACTGGCGTCGTATCCGCCAGCTCAAGGCTACTAGTGTCAACTCAAAGCCATCCACAGCAGACGGCTACTAGACTGCGGCGTCAACCAGCTCAAAGCTAACGGCACCAATGAGCTCAAAGCTACCAGTAATGGCTAGCATAAAGCTGCCAAGCCTTTGGGAGCTCCTAGCCTTCTGAATCGTAAGCACTGACCCCAGAATGGACACGGCCCTGATATGGTCATGGCCGGATCCATCCCAGGGAGCTAGCGGTCGCTATCTCAAAGCCCTCATGGCCCTGATATGATGGTCATGGCCAGATCCATTTCAGGGAGCTAGCGGTCGCTATCTCAAAGCCCTCATGGCCCTGATATGGTCATGGCCGGATCCATTTCAGGGAGCTAGAGGTCGCTATCTCAAAGCCCTCATGGCCCTGATATGGTCATGGCCAGATCCATTTCAGGGAGCTAGCGGTCGCTATCTCAAAGCCCTCTTCTGCTCCACTGGGAGCCTCTATCTGTGTCTCCAGAAACCTTAAACAGCTCGTAAAGTGCGTGATACACAAACCTGACTCACTAGGTTTCCAGCAGCCCCGCCCCAAGCAACAACCCACCCTGATGAAGCTCATGCTTAACTACTGGCCTCTGATTCTAGACCAAGAGATGACACCTTATCATGACCGATTCAGTTTTACAATCAGTTGCAATATGGGGATTCGCTCTGAAGAATGATCTCTGATTGGTTAGCGCCAAGCCAAGCTGCCCCCCCCCCCATCCTCCCCCCGCCCCGCACCTCCCAGTCCAGTACAGCCCAGCAGAGAAGCGCATACCTTCAGCTTTGACTGTATGTCGCGAGACTTTCTCCGGGCGAGAACCTGCAAATGGCTAGAAACCTGCAGAAGAAGAGAAGAGCCAGGAAGGAGGG
>NC_137908.1:4353507-4356007 GCF_963457725.1 Sprattus sprattus | reverse complement strand
GTCACTTTGGGGAGGGGAAGGGGGCTAGGCACAGCTCACTGAGAGACTGTAAATACCTTACCTGACCACAAAATAAATATGAATAAAAAAACTTTCCAAACTCCTCCTTTAACAAAAACAGAGTTAAACAAGAGGAAGGAAACAAATTGCACCCAACCTCCTTACGACCTCCAAAAACTAGAATAAGAATAACGTATTAACAAATACATATAAAACAAATACTTCAACACTGGGGAGATATACTCCAACTAAACACAACAACAACAACTTCAACACTGGGGAGATATACTCCAACTAAACACAACAGCAACAACTTCAACACTGGGGAGATATACTCCAACTAAACACAACAGCAACAACTTCAACACTGGGGAGATATACTCCAACTAAACACAACAGCAACAACTTTAACACTGGAGATACACTACAACTAAAAACAACAGCAACAACTTCAACACTGGAGATACACTACAACTAAAAACAGCAACAACAACTTCAACAATGGAGATACACTACAACTAAAAACAGCAACAACAACTTCAGCTCTGTGGCGATGTATATTACAACTAAACACAACAGCAACAACTTTAACACTGGAGATACACTACAACTAAGAACAACAGCAACAACTTTAACACTGGAGATACACTACAACTAAAAACAACAGCAACAACTTCAACACTGGAGATACACTACAACTAAAAACAACAGCAACAACTTCAACACTGGAGATACACTACAACTAAAAACAGCAACAACAACTTTAACACTGGAGATACACTACAACTAAAAACAGCAACAACAACTTTAACACTGGAGATACACTACAACTAAAAACAACAGCAACAACTTCAACACTGGAGATACACTACAACTAAGAACAACAACGTCAACACTGTGGAGATATTCTAACAACCAAAAACAACTTCAACACTGGAGATGTACTCAAACCAAAAACAACAGAACTTGGGGCAGGACCACTGAATACATTAACACGGCACAGGACACTAAAGCCAACAAAACAACATACACACTTTTATAATTGATCTTAATCTATAACGGCATATGCCCTTGCTGAGTAATCAGAGGGGTGCACCACTAACAGTGCTCTTCTACCACCCCCCTACCCCAACCCCCGCCTCCTGCCCCCAAAAGCCCTCCTGCCTGCAAAAGTCTCCCATCCCCACACCTTCTCACATGAGCTTCAGATGCACACACACACACACACACACATGCATATACTCACACACACACATACACACACACTGAGGGATTCACTACAGAGGTCAAAGGCTCCTCTCCATGTCCTCTCTTCTCCGTGTCTCTGCTGAGCAATCAGAGAGGTTCCAAGACTTGTTGACTGCCCCCCCCCCCCCCCCGCCCCTTAAATTTAGAACGGTACTTCTAAGACTCCCCCCTTCCCCTCCACCAACTCATTGCTGCAAGTCACCCCACCCCCATAACCCTTCTCACATGAGCCTGTTGGGGTGGGGTGAAATATATAACTATATTTCACAATGATGCCATCTTTACCAGATGCTAACCAGCTATAAGGCTAGCAAGCTAAAGCTCGTAGCATGAGAAGCGATAGACTGGAGCTCATCTGAAACAAGCAGACAAGACAAAATAATTTCAAAGAACAGCGTTGCAGTTATGCACCTGTAAAGTGTGAATGGTTGTAAAGTTGTGTGGCGGTGTGATTCTATGAAGGTTGTATGGCTGTGGAGGCTAGTAATGGTGAAGTGGTCAGGTTGGTGGTCAACTGTAGAGGGGGAGGGGGCGGTTGAGTAACTGTCGGCTGTAACGTTGTGCTACTGTAATTTGTGTGATTGTTACGTTGTGCGACTGTTACGTTGTGCGATTGTTACGTTGTGTGACTGTAACGTTGTGCGGCTGTAACGCTGTTCGACTGTAACGTTGTGCGACTGTAATGTTGCGCGGCTGTTACAATGTGCAACTGTAACGATGTGCGACTGTATCGTTGTGCGACTGTAACGATGTGCGACTGTAACGTTGTGCGACTGTAACGATGTGCGACTGTAACGTTGTGCGACTGTAACGATGTGCGACTGTAACGTTGTGCGACTGTAACGATGTGCGACTGTAACGTTGTGTGACTGTAACGATGTGCGACTGTAACGTTGTGTGACTGTAAAGTTAAAATAGCTGTGAGGTTCACCGTCTGCTGTCAAGGCACTGTCAGAGGAAGCGGCTGATAAGACACTTATGCCCCGTCCCAATGCCAACACCAGACTGAACTCCCAGACAACGGTTTACACTAGAACAGATCTGGCACTAATCTGGCCCTGGTTTGGCCCTGGTTTGGCCCTGTTTCGGCCCTGGTTAGGCCCTCGTTCGGCCCTGTTTCGGCCCTGGTTAGGCCCTGGTTAGGCCCTGGTTTGGCGCTGGTTTGGCCCTGGTTTGGCACAGATTTGCCCTGCAGTGCCTATCTGTGGTGAGGCTGAGCAGGGAGTGTCCAGAAGATAAGAAAGACTAAGAA
>NC_137908.1:4346007-4348507 GCF_963457725.1 Sprattus sprattus | reverse complement strand
AAGTGCATAAGAAGTGTCTGCTTGTGCTGACCTCATTTTGGCCATGCAGACCCAGATGAACCTGTGTGTGTGTGTGTGTGTGTGTGTGTGTGTGTGTGTGTGTGTGTGTGTGTGTGTGTGTGTGTGTGTGTGTGTGTGTGTGTGTGTGCCTTATCTGGAGTCAGAGTTACACATGTGGGTCCGTAAGGCTGATCTGGAGTCAGAGTTACACATGAGGTCATACATGCCCATATTCCAATCCAAAACTCTTTTTTGTCGAGTACATCAAATGGCCGTCTGTTCAGTGTTTGCACACAGTCCTGGCTCTGCACACGGGAACCAATGCCTGCTCATCAACACCTTGCTTCAGGAGCACTGAAGGGAGGGGTGTCATTCGACTGTTGAGTTTAAATATCAACAACCCTCGGCTAGATTTGCTGACTCTGTCTTCAACTATCTGGAGGAAAGTTTTGAAATGTTGCAGCACTCGATGTGATAAATGGATGACTTCATGTAATTGTTTTTTTTTCATGGAGCGTCCAGATGAGTCTTCCTGACTGCTAGATGAGGCGGTAGTTTGTGTGTGTGTGTGTGTGTGTGTGTGTGTGTGTGTATGTGTGTGTGTGTGTGTGTGTGTATGTGTGTGTGTGTGTGTGTGTGTGTGTGTGTGTGTGTGTGTGTGTGCGTATATCACCCAAAGCGATGTGCAGTGACTCTGCCAGAACAGCACTGGAAATACTCGAATCCTCTCAATTTAACTTCCATTTTTTTACGATCCTCCTTTGACTTAGTGTGCTCTGGATTGAAAAATAGAAGCCTTCAGGCACAGCTATGTCTTAAACACTACGTAAACATAGAACTGAACTAGTGTGAAACCCCAAAACAGCCCTTGCAGGGTTTGTAGTCCACTGATCTCTTCCTCAGTGCAAGTCTACACTGTGTTTATGCTTCTATTTAGTCCCAGTGCCACTTTGAAGCCTACAGCATCCACCTTAACCAGGACACAGAGAGTTTGGCGCTAGTCATACTATGAAGGGCACCAACAACAGACTGAGAATCTCAAAAGAATGCATACAATGTTTGCAGTATGCAAAGTATGCATACTACACCCTCCATAGACTGGGAATAATGGAAGCGGGGCAAGTGAGTATGGGAAGTAAAAATAAAGGGGGGAAATCCACAGAGGAAAAAAGGAATATGTGCACTGGAGAAGGGCTGAGGGAGTCTCCAGATTACGGAGGGACAGTGAGGGACTTTCCATCCAGACAGGCCCAAACGTGCAGCACAGCCCAGCCCAGCACAGCCCAGCCCAGCCCAGCCCAGCCCAGCTGAACCCAGAGCCTTCTGGCGCTACCAGCTCCTGTCAGGAAGAGACGCTGGACAAGGAGAGGGCAGGAGGGAGAGAGGGAGAGGAAGATGGAAGGAGAGAGGGAGGGTGGGAGGACGGGAAGGAGGGAGAGAAGGAGGGAGGAAAGGAGGGAGGCAAAGAGAGAAAGAGGAAGAGAAGGAGGGAAGGAAAGGAGGGAGAGAGAGAGGGAGAGAGGGAAGGAAGGAAAGGAGGGAGAGAGAGAGGGAGAGAGGGAGGGAAGGAGGGAGAGAGAGAGAGAGGGAGGGGAGGAGGGAGAGAGAGAGAGAGGGAGGGAAGGAGGGAGAGAGAGAGAGAGGGAGGGGAGGAGGGAGAGAGAGACGGAGAGAAGGAGGGAAGGAGGGAGAGAGAGAGGGAAGGAGGGAGAGACGGAGAGAGGGAGGGAAGGAGGGAGAGAGAGAGGGAGGGGAGGAGGGAGAGAGAGACGGAGAGAAGGAGGGAAGGAGGGAGAGAGGTCTTCACGCTTCCATGGTGCAGAAAGATGAGAGAGAGGAGGGAGTGGTCACGCTTGTTTGGCACTCAGCCAGAGCAGGAGACTCTGCCTTTTGTTCACATTTGTGTGTGTGTGTGTGTCTGTGTGTCTATCTGGTCTGGTGACCCAACCCCATCCCCCCACTATCCCAAACCCACCATAGGGACATGACCCGAGTCCAAAATGAGGCGGCACAGTGAATCATTCCTGGACACACAGAGACGTCAGCACCCAGGCCCTCAACACCTCATATCAAGTCATTGCTTCAAGCTGCTGAAGGAACCTCACCACCTAGCAAAGCCTCTTAACTTCACACAACCTGCTGAAGGAACCTCACCACCTAGCAAAGCCTCTTAACCTCACACAGGCCTATGACAGAGACCTCACCACCCCAAAAACCATCCACGCCATATACAGGCTCATCACCCTGGTACCTCAACCCTGTCCCCAAGCTCCGGTGCCGGTCTGATTCTAGTGTTCATCAGCTCGTACCCAAGCTCCGATGCTGGTCTGATTCTAGTGTTCATCAGCTAGTACCCAAGCTCCGATGCTGGTCTGATTCTAGTGTTCAGTGCTGTCTGAGGAGGCTGTCTAAAGAGGCTGCTGGAGGAGGCTGCCTGAGGAGGCTGCCTAAAGAGGCTGCAGGCGGAGAATGCCTGAAGAGGCTGCAGGAGGCTGCCTGA
>NC_137908.1:4293507-4338507 GCF_963457725.1 Sprattus sprattus | reverse complement strand
TGACGGGCCACATCACCATAGAAACACACAGTACTGACGGGGCCACATCACCATAGAAACACACAGTACTGACAGGATCACATCACCATAGAAACACCCAGTACTGACGGGGCCACATCACCATAGAAACACACAGTACTGACAGGGACAGATCACCATAGAAACACACAGTACTGACAGGGTCACATCACTATAGAAACACACAGTACTGACAGGGCCACATCACCATAGAAACACACAGTACTGACGGGGTCACATCACCATAGAAACACACAGTACTGACAGGGACAGATCACCATAGAAACACACAGTACTGACAGGATCACATCACCATAGAAACACACAGTACTGAAGGGGCCACATCACCATAGAAAAATACAGTACTGACGAGGTCACATCACCATAGAAACACACAGGACTGACGGGGCCACATCACCATAGAAACACACAGGACTGAAGGGGCCACATCACCATAGAAACACACAGTACTGAAGGGGCCACATCACCATAGAAACACACAGGACTGAGGGGGTCACATCACCATAGAAACACACAGGACTGAGGGGGTCACATCACCATAGAAACATACAGTGCTGAAGAGGTCACAGTGACTGTGCTCCTGCTCCTGTCAATGCGTCTCTGGATTATGCAGGTCACAGGTCATTGTCTGAGACACCAAGGTGTCTAACAGGTGTAATATGTTGCCGTACTTCTAACTGTGAGGGGATCAAATAGGGGTTGGACCAAGATCTCAACCAGAACCAATTTATTCATTCTTTCATGACGCTGTCTGAACTGACTGGGCTGACCTCCTCACTGCAAATGAACCTTAAACCCGGGCGCACCAACACACTAACACACTGCCTGGCATGACCTCAACCTGGAGGCACCAACACACTAACACACTGCCTGGCATGCCCTTAACCTGGAGGCACCAACACACCAACACACTGTCTGGCATGCCCTTAACCTGGAGGCACCAACACACCAACACACTGTCTGGCATGCCCTTAACCTGGAGGCACCAACACACCAACACACTGTCTGGCATGCCCTTAACCTGGAGGCACCAACACACCAACACACTGCCTGGCATCCCTGGGCACACCAACACACCAACACACTGACTGGCATCCCTTAACCCGGGCACACCAACTCACTGCCTGGCATGATCTCAACCTGGGCGCACCAACACACCAACACACTGCCTGGCATCCCTGGGCACACCAACACACCAACACACTGACTGGCATCCCTTAACCCGGGCACACCAACTCACTGCCTGGCATGATCTCAACCTGGGCGCACCAACACACTGACTGGCATCCTTTAACCTGGGGGCACCAACACACTGCCGTCACCACACTTTCAGGAAGAACTGGACGGTTTAGCGTCGACCTAAAGACCAGGAAACAAAGACTAGACTGTTCTCGCCCTGCGGCTGGCTCCTCCCCCCTGCGACTGGCTCCTCCCCTTGAATCAAAGCAATCCGCTCCGCTCCGCTCCGCGAGCACGGCGCTCTTATCTGGCAGTGCCCGTTAAAGAGGTGACACACATAAACGAGTGTGTGTGTGTGTGTGTGTGTGTGTGTGTGTGTGGAAGCGCCCGCTAAAGAGGTGACACACGTAAACAAGTGTCTGAACTCTGCAGGGGCCAGCTGGTAGAGAAGAATGGGAGAGGACAAGAGGGATGAAGAGAGAGAGAGGGAGTGGAAGAGAGAGGGAGTGAGAGAAAGAGAGAGGGATGAAGATCGAGAGAGGGAGGGATGAAGAGAGAGATAGGGAGTGGGGGAGAGAGAGTGAGGGAGTGAGAGAAAGAGAGAGATAGGGAGTGGGGGAGAGAGAGAGGGAGAGAGAGAGAAGAAGAAGAAGTCTGACTGAACGCTGGAACTGAGGAGTTGGGCGTTATGAAGTCACCCTGTCAGCTGTGGTGGCTCCTAATTTTAAAAGGGAAAAAGGGATGATTGTTGAAATTATAACGGAAGAGAAAAGCACTAAAGAAATACTTAATGAGCCGCAAATATAACACAGGGGTGTGAGAGTTGGATGCACTCTCTACTTCCATTTCTCTCCCTCTCTCTTTCCGCTCTCTCTCCCGACCGCTCTTCCTTACACCCTCTCTTACTCCCTCTCTCTTTTCTACTCTCTGACTCTCTATCTATCTCCCTCTCTCTCTCTTCCTCCCTCTTGTCCTCTCCCTCTCCCTCTCTCTCTCCCCCACTCCCCCTCTCTCTCTCTCTCTCCCCCACTCCCTCTCTCTCTCTCTCACTCTCTCTCTCCCACTCTCTCTCTCTCCCTCTCTCTCTCTTTCTCTCTCCCTCTCTCTCTCTCTCTCTCTCTCTCTCTCTCTCTCTGCACAGACACTGTTTGTCCAGGGGGCTCTATAGTCTGTGGGTTGCGCGGGCACCATTTGGATAAGCACTTGTGAGAGAGGTGTTAAGAGCAGACCTAGACGGCCCAAATGGGGCGACCTCATTAGACATTCTCCTGTGGCTTTAGCACAAAAGGGTGAAGGAACTGCCAAACAGCCAGCGATGCAAACACAGCCAGGCCAGGGCAAACACCCTCAGCCCACAACACACACACACACACACACACACACACACACACACACACACACACACACACACACACACACACACACACACACACACTCAGCCCACAACACACACACACACACACACGGAGGAAAGGCTCTCTGCTCAATGCCCACTTAAATGCATTGTATACCAAAAAACAAAAGACTTATGATTCTTTTCACTGAGATTTTTTTAACAAATGTTGTTAGTTAATAGTAACGGCATCCGTGGGTGTGGATGTCATGGCATTGGGAGACGAAGGGTTATGAGAAGCCACAGAGTTCATTAAAATGCATTTGTTGACTCTCTACACACTAGGGTCTTTTAGCATAAGAAAGCTAAGGGCTTTGGAGAACAGCGTACAATCACTTCAAGTCAATATGCCAACAAACAAGAGTCTGGAGCCACACAGCAGAGCAAACAAATAGAAATAAAGTCAATTAGAATTTACTTTTCAGAAAAGCTATTCAGAAATGTTAACAGAAATCAATTTATAATCAAGGAATGAAGTGGTAGATTTGTTTACGACGATGCAATAAAAACAAACTGTATGGTTTTACTGAGCCTTAAGGGCTACATAAATAAACATCAAATAATGACACACACCACACAGACACACACACACACACACACAAACACACACATTTCCCTTCAGCTGAACAAAAGTCTGCAGGTTGGCATGCTGTTGGAGTTAACAGGTTAGGTATGTTATTATTTCAATCAGTAACCTGGGTGTGTGTGTGTGTGTGTGTGTGTGTGTGCGTGTGTGAGTGTGTTGGCGTGTCCTGAGCAGCTGGTGAGACTGTGTGTGTGTGTGTGTGTGTGTGTGTGTGTGTGTGTGTGTGTGTGTCTGGGGTGTCCCACTTCATGAACACTTAAGCAGTCAACCATCCACCAGCCCTAATCAAATCAAGCGCGTGCAATATAACCGCTACGGCCCACGCTCTCCAGCATAAACGTAGTGATAAACACAAGAGCAGCCTGCAGAGCCAGATGAACCTGTGTGTGTGTGTGTGTGTGTGTGTGTGTGTGTGTGTCTGTGTGTGTGTGTGTGTGTGTGTGTGTGTGTGTGTCTGTGTGTGTGTGTGTGTGTGTGTGTGTGTGTGTGTGTGTGTGTGTGTGTGTGTCTGTGTGTGTGTGTGTGTGTCTGTGTGTGTGTGTGTGTGTGTGTGTGTGTGTGTGTGTGTGTGTGTGTGTGTGTGTGTTTGAGTGTGTGTGTCTGTGTGTGTGTGTGTGTGTGTGTGTGTGTGTGTGTGTCTGTGTGTGTGTGTGTGTGTCTGTGTGTGTGTGTGTGTGTGTGTGTGAGTGTGTGTGTGTGTGTGTGTGTGTCTGTGTGTGTGTGTGTGTGTGTGTGTGTGTGTGTGTGTGTGTGTGTGTGTGTGTGTGTGACACACGGCATCCTCACCCGGCCTGCAGACCCAGATGGGGAGCAGAGGGGCTGGGAAGAAAGAGGCGCTTGTACTGGGAGAGGCTGGCTCCATTAATGGGGTATAAACGCTGCCTAAGAAACTGCCTGCGCAGCACAATCTTAATCCTCCCCAGACCTGCCTCCTCCTCCTCCTCCTCCTCCTCCTCCTCCTCCTCCTCCCCCGAAGAGCAAGGGGCTCTGGCGTCGACCCGGCCCTCATCCGGCGCGGAGACGCGAGGGGAAGCGCTAATATTAGAAACTCTTGTGTTTCCTTAGACCACAAGGGATATGGAGCCGGGTTTGTTCCCGCACACACACACACAAAGACACACACACACACACACACACACAATGACAGAGAGAGTCTGAGTCCGGATTGCTCCACACGCTCTAACAGCACGCCTCTTAATCATTCGAAAAAACGCCAGGCAAGAGGGGAAGACGTCCAAACCCTCCTGCTGAAATATGTGCTTCATGAGCTGATGTAATGGTCCTGTGTGTGTGTGTGTGTGTGTGTGTGTGTGTGTGTGTGTGTGTGTGTGTGTGTGTGTGTGTGTGATCTTAATCATACTGTGCTGTCAGTGAATCACATAACAACCTTTACATAAACTTCACATCATATTATATCTCTTATAGTAAACCCTGCTATAAGAGACCTGAACCTACAACTAACTGTGTGTACATGTTACTGCACCCCCCCCCCCCCGTCCCCACTCACACACACACACACATACACACACACACACACACACACACACACACACACACACACACACACACACACACATACACACACACACACACACACACACACACACTGCCATTGCATTGCTGTTTCTCTTGTATGTTTTGCCTTGTTGTAACTGGTCTTGGAACAGTGGAGTCAATACAAAGAATCTAGAGTGTGCAGCTACAAAACCTCGTCGTTCAGAAACAGGTCCTCCCCAAGCTGAGCTGCATCCCCCCCCCCCCCCCCCCCCAACACACACACACACACACACACACTCACACACACACACACACACACAGCCGAGCTAAGGTGAGGGGGAGGATCCAGCCAGACAGCTCAGACTGTGCATGACTTCAGCTGCAAGATTGAGGGAAAGAGAGACATTGAGAGAGAGAGAGAAAGGGAGAGAAGGAGAGAGGGAGAGGGATGAAGAGACAGGGGGAGAGATAGAAGTATTATGAGATAGATGGAGAGAGAGAAAGAGAGAAAGAGAGAGGGAGAGAGAGGGAGAGAGAGAGAGAGAGAGAGGGAGAGAGAGGGAGGGGTTGCTGAGGCCTTCAAGCACCTAAAGTAAATCAGACTGACAGAGAGTAAGAATCAGGCGATCTGCAAGTGCACTCCACCTCCAACAGCTGAGCTGAGGTACCACTCACACACACACACACACACACACACACACACACACACACACACACACACACACACACACACACACACACACACACACACACACACACACACACACACACACACACACAGACAAACACACACACACACACACACACACTGGAAGAGGATCCAGCCAGTCAGCCCATCCACTTCACTTCACACCACATCAGAGTCTAGTAAGCAGAGTCTCAATGGCAGCCTGCTGGACCAACTGCGACCCAACGCAGAGGTTTGGTCAAACGCTTAGTCTCGGCTGAGAACTAACAGCCAGACACGCAAATAAAAAGAAGAGAAAGGGACAGAAAAGGAAGGAGAAAAAAAAAGAGAATGACTCACACCGGTTATGTGTTCTGTCTGTGCGGTGAGGTGATAACGAAACGAGACCAGTGCGACTCGTCGTCGAGGCGATTACGTTCACTTATTAGGGGGTGCTGGGGATAGCTGACCGCTTCTAAAAACATCACAGTGTGTTCTAGTAACAAATACCAACAAAGAAAGCTCCCATGTTTGCAGGTTCTCCCACTCAAACTCATCCTGGCTCTACAGAGCTGTGATACCATCACACACACACACACACACACACACACACATCTTCCCCTACAGGAGATATGCAGCGCATGTTTTACGTGAGTCCAATGGGCTGTTACTAAGTCTCAACACAAATTTACAGCATTTTTATTATCAGCATGAGGCCTTTGACAGAGTGTTTCCAAACGTATTAAAGATATTACAGCAGCAACATAAAACTGATGCATCCAGATTTAGCATGCCAATTCAGCAGGTAGATACCATGCAACTTCAGCATGTAGTTTAAGCATGCAACTTCAGCATGTAGATTAAGCATGCAACTTCAGCATGTAGATACCATGCAACTTCAGCATGTAGATTAAGCATGCAACTTCAGCATGTAGATTAAGCATGCAACTTCAGCATGTAGATTAAGCATGCAACTTCAGCATGTAGATACCATGCAACTTCAGCATGTAGATTAAGCATGCAACTTCAGCATGTAGATTAAGCATGCAACTTCAGCATGTAGATTAAGCATGCAACTTCAGCATGTAGATTAAGCATGCAACTTCAGCATGTAGATTAAGCATGCAACTTCAGCAGGTAGATAGCATGCCGAATATTACCACCAGCAACAAAACACACACACACACACACTCTAGCAGTTAAAAGTAATATCCACTATGTGTTGCTCACTGCGTGTGTATGACCCCGAGTCACTGTCCACTAGACTAGCTGAAGGCTGGAACATACATGACCTTAATCTCTGTGTGTGTGTGTGTGTGTGTGTGTGTGTGTGTGTGTGTGTGTGTGTGTGTGTGTGTGTGTGTGTGTGTGTGTGTGTGTGTGTGTGTGTGTGTGTGTCTGTGTGTGTGTGTGTGTGTGTGTGTGTGTGTGTGTGTGTGTGTGTGTGTGTGAGTGTGTGTGTGTGTGTGTGTGTGTGTGTGTGTGTGTGTGTGTGTGTGTGTGTGTGTGTGTGTGTGTGTGTGTGTGAGTGTGTGTGTGTGTGTGTGTGTGTGTGTGTGTGTGTGTGTGTGTGTGTGTGTGTGTGTGTGTGTGAGTGTGTGTGTGTGTGTGTGTGTGTGTGTGTGTGTGTGTGAGTGTGTGTGTGTGTGTGTGTGTGTGTGTGTGTGTGTGTGCGTGCGTGCGTGCGTGCGTCTGTGTGTGTGTGTGTGTGTGTGTGTGTGTGTGTGTGTGTGTGTGTGTGTGTGTGTGTGTGTGTGTGTGTGTGTGAGTGTGTGTGTGTGTGTGTGTGTGTGTGTGTGTGTGTGTGTGTGTGTGTGTGTGTGTGTAAGCAGGTCTACCCTCTGAGGTACACCATACACTACAAATGTGTGGATTCTTCTCTGTAGTGTTAAAGAGGGCCAACGGGAGTTTTGCTCTATCTTTCAAAGTGAGATTGAGAAGACATGGGACCACAAAAGGCCTGTGTCAAAGCCAAGAGTATGAGATCCCATCCCATCCCTTTTCTGATGAAGCTAAAAGGAGCCCACCTTATGAGCTGATGTAAATGACACCCGGCCAAAACATGATCAAAGTCCCATTTCAGACACAAAAGTGTTATTTTATGGTATAATTATGGAGCTATTATCATCAGGGTTGTTGGGGGTAAACAACCTATAACTTTTCATCCCTACATGCTGTGTAGCCTGACTAACCTGCAGGACAGCATTCTACCCTGTTCCACCAACTAGTGAGCGCAGGTGATGGGGTTACTCTAGACCGCGGTCGTAAGGGAGGTAGAAGGTCAGAGGCAGAGGCAGCAGCTGTTATGTTTTAAACAGGAATATCCTGTCTCCCCAGCTTAACCCAAGAGCGAGATTTCACACATAGGGACACATACACACACTCACTGAGACACACACACACTCTCACACAACACACTGACAAATTACTTTAAGGTATAAAACTAATAATCAAATTAATTAACATATAGGCATGTTAATTGCACATTTATGAGGTCCAACATCTCTTAATCATTTTGATTCTATTACACTGAGATTCAGATTTACGGGGTTCAGAAGATGACAGAACATCACAGCACATTCAGTGGAAAAGTTCTTACTGCAGTGCTGTCACAGTTGTAACTGGTTTATTTCACAGTCGAAGTAGAAAACTACAGAAATTCATATTTGACATAATTAGCTAATACCCTAGGATTAATTGGAATATATAATTGATCTGTGTCAAAGATTCAGGCATTTATGACAAAGAATCTCTACATAAATATCAAACCTTCACCTTACGGGTAAAATCATTATTATATGTAATGGTGACACCGACACTACTTTAACATTAAACTGTGTCAACAGCCAGCATGGATTTAAAACCACGGTCCATTTAAATTACTCTTTTAATCACCTCCTCTTGACTCAATCAAGCTTACCGGTAAATCAATATCGATAGGCCTAATAAAGACCGTACCATCTGATGTTTTGAATTTATTTAATTAAAAGAGCGCCAATAAAGAGCAAGATAACATCGAAAAAAAGTAGGCACCGGCTACAAACAAGAATATCAGCAACACTTTTTTTTGGGACAAAATTCATGATTAAGCACTTACCTTTTGAGCGCGCTTGGGGAGTTGGTGAAAGTATTCCTCTCGGCGTCTTATCCCGCTTTCTCTCGCTGTCACTGTTCTGACAAATCAAAACGTCTTGTTTTATTCCCAAAAGGAGTTTAAGGGAACTTTGAGGGCCAGACCTCAGTGGCTGTACGAAAAAATAAAAGTACATGTTGGACAATTCGGCCGTCAACACTGTATGCAGTTCGCAAACACGCGGAATGTTGCAAAGTTAATATACATTTACTGGAACCTTTCTATACTTAAATTTCCCGCAAGCACACAGTGAAAGTCCTGGTCTAAGTAAGGCAAACACAATATAGCCCATCAATCTGCTTCTCTTTTCAGTATCCCTCCCTACGCGGGGAGTTCCGAGAAAAAATGCAAAATATGACAAAGATCTGAAAACTTCAGACGAGCTGCTTGAAAACTTCAGCTTATAGCACTAAGACAAAGAGAGCGGCGAATACACAAACACTCACCTTATTTTAGTAATATGTTCAACTCTACCGAGTGATCATCCAGAAGAAAGGCTTAGTTTTCAAACTTATATTTCTGGCGCGATTTTGCTATCGGTAATATTTCTCCTGGTTTGACAGTAAAGGTGGTATGCAAAGAATGACTTTGGTATGAAATCCACGCACTTCACTGGAAACGAAGGGGAAAAAAAAGTTTCAAGGAGGAGCCATTGCTGAGCGTCAATCAACAAAGTTGGGGGCAGAGACTTCTCCTAAATCCCCACCCCCACGATTTGGAATGCTGCACGTACAGTACAGTAAAATGTAACGAAGTGTCTTGAGAAAGTAAAATGTTTGTGGTTGAGCATATCAGTTAACTTCAAATATGCATTGAAAATCAGGGTTATGATCTTGTCGCGCATAAGCCTATGTATTATTATATTCTGCAAACAAACTTCAGTCTACATATTTTGGTCATAAGGAGGTTATGTACACAATGTGCACCTCTTTTAATAAATGCAAATGCCTATTATTTTCACACCAATATCATTTTACATGTAAACCTATGCAATGCAGGCTAGCCTATATGTCATAAATCGCCTAAACAATAAAACACACACAACCACACACACACAAAACACAGAAAGAACATGATTCGGGTGCTTAAACAAAAGTCATAATTAGAGTAGGCAATTCATGAAGTGAAAGATCGACATTAGGTTCGCTCGAATTCCAGCGTCTAAAGGAGTTCATTGTTGTGGAATTCATGAAGAATGTCTCCACATTCCACGGCAGTGAGCGCGAACAGTGCAACCATCTCACCGCCACGCTGTCTCAAGGGAACAGAAAAGCCCAATGCTGTGATGTAATACTCTGGAAAAAAGCCTAAATTATTATGATCATTTCTGTGAGCGCTGCTTTTTATAAGCACTCGTCTTCTGTCTACTTCTGTATCCTTAAGCACTTACTTCAAGCATACGCGCCTCTCCACTGCAGTAACTCGTGGGACTGCTCGGTTTGTCTTTCTTTCTACCGCAGTGCAGAAATGTACCGGACCTGCAAGTTGTTGTAGCCTATTTTGCTCTTTGGGCTGGACACAATAATGGTGTATTCCTCTAGACACAGCACAAACATTAGGCAATTAAACCATAGAATGTCTAGATAATGTTTGGATTACTCCAAGATCGAGTAGAGAGTTAAATGATGCTGTAAAGTTGCTAACACTTGATTTATGGCTTCATGGCATTAGGCCTACTTGATATTAAATGTAGATACCAGCACTACTGTGAAATTGCCTGTATTTCATCTGATATCTTGGATATCTCGTTCAGTTCACTGTAAATTGACATTCATTTTGCTTTACGCTATTCACCACATAACAGATACAATGTATTCTGGCTGGTTTTAAATGTGCTGCTTGTCCATGAACGGTTCTCTGACTGGGACGCCTTCCTAATTGGCCCTTTCAGACGATTTTCTATTTCCATTGCAGAGCATGAACTACAGAGCTACAAGTGTACAAGTGACGTAATATTTTGCTCTTAAATCGCAACAAAATAATTATATATTGCTCCAGGCAGCAGCAACTTTACGCTGTAAAACCAGACATTTTTACGATAATGTTAAGATTTCCTCAAGGGCGAGTTGACAGTTGAATTTTGCCTCAAAGTTGTACACACTTGATGGTTCTGGCATCAAGCAATCTGCCTTTTTTAAACTGCCATTCTTAGGTTTACGGTGTCCATTGACTTAACTTTTATAATAAAGCACCACACCTGAATGACTGTACAAAAAGTAAACAAAAATCGTTAGAGAAAGCAAAGGACATCAGTACATTAGGTCGGTTAAGGTCAGTTTTTCAGGGCTCCTCAGTGCTCAATACTTATTTTGCCCCCAAAAATGGCCCTGAAAGAGGTCCTACAGCCAGGGGTGGTTCCTGTGGTCGAAACATCCACAAATGTCCCCCCCCCCCCCCCCCCCCCCCCCTTAAACGAGGTCCTCCATATCGGCCACCAAGGTCAGGACCTCAGGATCTTTAACCAAGGTGCATGTTATAACAGACGCCATGACTGAGAAATAAGACAGCATCAACGAATGCTCAGCTTTCGGAATGGAAGTGAGGAAAAGAGATATGATGATGGAGATGAGAGAGGAAGAGCAGGCACTGCTTACTGTGGGCATGTGTGTGTGTGTGTGTGTGTGTGTGTGTGTGTGTGTGTGTGTGTGTGTGTGTGTGTGTGTGTGTGTGTGTGTAAAAAAGGGAAGGTGACGTGATGAGGATGCGAGAGGGAGGAAAGGCACTGCTTATGGTGGGCACGTGTGTGTGTGTGTGTGTGTGTGTGTGTGTGTGTGTGTGTGTGTGTGTGTGTGTGTGTGTGTGTGTGTGTGTGTGTGTGTGTGTGTGTGTGTGTGTGTGTGTGTGTGTGTGTGTGTGTGTGTGTGTGTGTGAGAGTGTGGGTGTGTGTGTGTGAAGGAAAGTCACAGCTTACGGTGGCCCGGATAGCATCAGCATCCCTGTGCTGTTCAACAAAACCTGACAGGCCTGATCACATTTAAACATCGTAGGCCTAATTACCACATAGATATAGGTTCTTTGGTAATTACAGTGCCACCTACAGGCTCAATTTATCAACAACACTAACCTAGCACAAAGGTGAAATAAAAAAGGTGCATTTCATTTGACTGAATTATTTTGAATACTTTGGCAAGAGAGGCAAGTGCAGAGTCACTGAGACAGGGCCAGGTAGTAGCTACAGCAGGAGACAGCGAGCAAAGAGAGGAGGACAGAGAGAGAAATTAACACAAGGAATGAGTAGAGGACAGAGATAGTATAAAACACAAAGGATGTAATGCTGAAGACGGAGTGACAAGAGGAGACGAGAGAGAGAGGGGGGGGGAGAAGATGACCGTAAGCTGACCGTAAGCAGAGAGATACAGAGAAGGAGGCTGAGAGAGAAAGCACAGGAGTCACACAGGTAAGACACTCAGAGGGACAGACCACACAAGCAAATCAGTACCAGAGGAGACCAGACTGGAGGAGACTTGGAGTGAGATGAGAGGTGAGAGCTGATGCCTCTCAAAGGCACATATTTCTACATGAGTAAAGGAGTGACGCTACAGCCCAAGCTGTTGTTATCCAATTATTGCCCTCCAAACACACTTATGTTTTATGTCCCCGAGCCTCCCAAGCCCGGTTTTTAGACCTCGGTATTTCTAAAACCCTGCGTACGGCGCGTTGGCGTTTAGTGGTTAAACGCTACGTGAGTGGAAGACAACCAAAAGTGCAATTTTTATAACCAGGAAGAATATTTTGTATCAGTTAAGCCGTGAATCGGGTGAAATTAATTAAAGTTTACCAACAGCTCCGTCTGGGGGCCAGACAGAGCCATAACATCACAATCCACTAATGTTTGAGTGGATCGGAACACGCTGATAAGAGGCCGATAACGGACCATTACATATTTAATGTTGCTGAATGTGTACGTTGGTGGGTTGAACACTTATAGACATCTGTACATAGCACAAATCTGGAGTTGTTTTTCCGTTTTAACCTGCAGCATATGTGCGAGTTGAGGCAACTACCGGAGCAGGTTGAGGCGGCCCACTCTCAACCTCTCTGCGCTCCAGGCAAGAAAACGCGAACTGGTTTTTCATCTTTGGCTCGTCCTCCGCCATAACTTGGGCGAATCACTGCATGGCGTAAGACCTTCTATGTTTGTTTGTTTTTATAGGAAGTGGGGCTGCATGTATTAAACATACACATGTGGGTACAACTCATACAAATCAGACAATATCAATAACATTTTAATTTTAACTAAAATCTAACACTCCAGTTTTGTCTGTGTGTGTGTGTGTGTGTGTGGTGTACACGTGGGTCAGATGAAGATGAGTGTGTGTGTGTGTGTGTGTGTGTGTCAACTGGTAACTGCAAAAGCACATTATGCTACTGTGAACATTGCTTTGTTAACACCACAATAGTTCTACAAGTAAGCAACATATTTGCATCTTTGCTTTGCAAATGTTTTGAATGCATTTTATAACGCTCATGTTGAATTGTAGTGAACCGTCCCTATTTGCTTTGATTTACATTTTCCTACCACATGCAATGTGAAGAATCTGACCTCAAGAGTTCGGGCATCAAACAGAAGGAATCGATGGATAACCGTCTGTTGTAATTACACATCTTCCTCTTACAAAGACATGATGAACAAAAAAAAAACTTGTCACATATAAGAAGAAACTGAACATGCTGATGAAGAAGGCTGGCTCTGTGCTGTGATATACAGGCCTAATGACTCCACTCTGTGCTACAGTATTCAGGCCTAATGACTGTGCTGCGATATTCAGGCCTAATGACTGTGCTGTGATATACAGGCCTAATGACTGTGCTGCGATATTCAGGCATAATGACTCCACTCTGTGCTTCAGTATACAGGCCTAATGACTCCACTCTGTGCTGTGATATACAGGCCTAATGACTCCACTCTGTGATGCAGTATACAGGCCTTATGACTCCACTCTGTGATGCAGTATACAGGCCTAATGACTCCACTCTGTGATGCAGTATACAGGCCTAATGACTCCACTCTGTGATGCAGTATACAGGCCTAATGACTCCACTCTGTGATGCAGTATACAGGCCTAATGACTCCACTCTGTGCTGCAGTATACAGGCCTAATGACTCCACTCTGTGATGCAGTATACAGGCCTAATGACTCCACTCTGTGATGCAGTATACAGGCCTAATGACTCCACTCTGTGATGCAGTATACAGGCCTAATGACTCCACTCTGTGATGCAGTATACAGGCCTAATGACTCCACTCTGTGCTGCAGTATACAGGCCTAATGACTCCACTCTGTGCTACAGTATACAGGCCTAATGACTCCACTCTGTGCTATAGTATACAGGCCTAATGACTCCACTCTGTGATGCAGTATACAGGCCTAATGACTCCACTCTGTGATGCAGTATACAGGCCTAATGACTCCACTCTGTGATGCAGTATACAGGCCTAATGACTCCACTCTGTGATGCAGTATACAGGCCTAATGACTCCACTCTGTGATGCAGTATACAAGCCTAATGACTCCACTCTGTGCTGCAGTATATAGGCCCAATGCCTCCACTCTGTGCTGGGAGACAAGGCTTTTCCAGGCAATGCATAATGCACGTTCTACAATTAATCAGTCTGAACTTTATAGACAAAAGAAATTGGGTTTCTTGTATCTATTAACATAAAAGTTTTATATATACATTTGTTAATACTGTGTTTAATCTGACTCAGTATCTGTTCTGTGTAAGTCATGTATGTTTGTTTCTGTGTATTGCTGCTGCTGCAATACTGCCATTTCCCTTGAGGAGTCAATAAAGTAATCTATCTATCTATCTATCTATCTATCTATCGACACACACAAAAGGCAAGAGACAGGACACAATATAAGTACTGTTTATATATAGTAAGGACTAGAATAATAGGATTATAATAATATATATAAGGACTGTTTATAATATAATAAGAACTGGTTAAACAAATGTTGCCTTAAGCTTAACAATTCCAAAACCGTTGCTATGTTTTCTCACACTGAACCAGATGTGTTTATTTCTGAACAAAGAATAAAGATTGTGAAGGAATACAAATATCTTGATATCTTGATTGATAATCAACTTACTTTTAAAAAACATGTAAAAAAAAAAAAATATGCAAAAATTGAAAGTTCACCTTGGCCAACTTTAGGCATCTTAGAAATCACATGTCCACCAAGGCTGCTTGAATGCATATGTTCTCTCTGATTTTATCTCACATTAACTATTGCTTACCCAACTGGTCTACTGCCAACTCCACTACCCTTAAACCAGTCATGTCTCTTTACAAACAGGCTCTCAAAATACTTGACAAAAAACCTAAATCACACCATCACTGTTCAGTCCTCCATAAGTACAGACTTTTAAGTTGGGACAACCTGATCACATTTAAGAACTGCTGTTTTATGTTTAAAATCCAGTTTAACCTGACCACTATGCAGCCTAGTCAAGTTTAGAACAGCAGCAACCAGTGATACTCAAGGGGCAGCAAGAGGAGACTGTGATATGATATTCCTTAAAAAAAAAAGTGTATTTGGACAGTTGGTTTTCTCCGTTAGGTCAGCCCGGGAATTGAACCATCTCCCACAGAACATTAGAGAATCAACCTCATTCAACTGCTTTAAAATACATCTCAAAGCATGGTTGATACATAACCAATAATGTTGTCATTAGTGAGTAAGCAGTAGAACTTGCATATTGGTATTTTATTTTATTTTTGATTTATTGTGTGATTTTGATTTATGTTTGATATATACGTTAATGCCTTTTTTTTAGGTTGTATAGCCTTTTTCACTCTGGCAGGAGGACTGCCAATGGAAACTAGCCTTTTGGCTATAATTGGGTGCATTTACATCTTAATGTTCATGAATGAACACTGTCTCTCTTGATCAAATAAACTGATCAAATAAATTGATTGAATTGATAATGCTAACACTAACCCTAGCCCTAGAATAAAACACCTAGGTTCTGTAATACTATTCTAGTCTATGACCGGCCCATAGTTGGGTCGTACGCGTATCAGGTCGATGGCTGGTGAGACAGTTCCTTCCACTACATGAGAGAGTGTACAACCAGGGAACAGGCTTTTTATTATCCCACTAACATTTAGACCACCCAGTTACAAACACTCACACACACACACGCACACAAACATGTCTAAACACACAGCCTCTGAGCAAGGGAATACATTTTCAAACACAAGCATGAACAGAGAACAAAAATAAATATGATCAAAATGTCAAAATAAAGACACATGCTTCTCATAAAATAGATCAGCAGAGGAATATTCCTCTCAAAATGGCCGCACATTGATGACCAGTCATGCAGTTAGATATCCATGCACTACATATAGAAGAACATCACATTATGACTCTGCAGAATCATAAGTTTAACTGAAAGAACAAATTTGTCAGAATAAACCACATATTATCTAAGGTAGGTGCAACAGGCATCGAAATGCTGAGAGATTGATGTAATCTGCCCAAACTCCATCTGAATTCAGCACAGGCATGTCAGTCCAATGGACATAAGATTCTGAGTCAGTGCGAAGTCCCTTAGCAACCCCAGTCACTGAAAACAGGGCATTAACTGGTTGACATAACCAGCAGAACTCCTGGTTACCTCTCTTTCCTCCATTGGTGAGAAAGGATGAGCATGTCCCCTTATGTCCACTAGGGGTCACTAGTGATCCATCTCATACATTTTTCTTGATCTTGGTGTGGAGCGTGCAGACCTGAGTTTAAAAGGGCTCTTCTACTGTGTGAGTTCAGGGTTAGGGGTTAGCTATGGAAACTGTGCATGGGTAGATGGGGGCGCCTGGCTCACTCGCAGCCTATCTTGCCATCAAAGCTGGAGAGGGCGATGGCAAAGGCCTGTACCGCGCACAGGGGGTAGTTATAATCCAGCGTGAAGGCGTCGTCTGCCACCCTCCCAAACTGCATTACAATGTAGTCCACTGCAAAACAAAACCGATTTATCAGTCATACCTCAACTCTACGTAGCACAGTAGCCATATTATGTTCAAAACAGTGTACTTAATCCGAGGCAGACTACTACAATGCTAACGGTTTTGGTCCAATTGGCAGGAAACGCTTATTAAATAAGTGTGACGATGCCTAAACAATTAATATTCATATAACTGAATAGCTGTTGTAAAACCAAAGTAGAATCACCTACACTGACAAAATGATATGGTCATCAACATTCAGAGAATAACTGTCATGGTGGACATGGTGGACACTGTCACACTGACTTTGGACATTGTGTTAGGTTACACTGGCATGGAATACTCTGTCAGAGTAAAACACAGTTTTATGAAGCTATTTATATGCTTAATTATAACACGGGTAGATGGAATCCACCATTCTGAGAGTTAGTTCCGGGGTGTGCTATATTCAACGGTATAGTAACTGTACGACCTGTTTACATCTACCTGAGCGTTCCATATCAGTGCGCACTCAAAAGGAAATATCTATCCAAGATGGCGGCGTGTTGTGGCTAATGTAGTGGGGAATGTTTCATGTGAATAAAGCTATCTATACGACTTTTTATATGTCTAAATTGACTCGGTTAGTTGTTTTTGTGCTACGCGAATGTTGCAGAGTATTGAAAGTCTTTACCGCTTAGACCAAAAACCCATTGAAACACACGTAGCTTTTGTGCTAGGTCTAACAGACGTGAAGTTCCCAATGCTATTTGTCTGTTGCATAGCAACAGCCACACAAAGGGGGACTATTTTCTCTTGGCTACTGAAATGCGATACACAACGTTTGGTGTTTACAACTTTTTTTGTGCTGAAAGGCAGCTTACTGTTTACTTTAATTGTACTTAATATTTATAAAGTCGCTGGCAACCGTGTTATAAAAGCAATAAGGTACTCGAGTCAGTACGGTATCGTCAATAATGTACTTGTTCGAGGGTTTGCCGGCCCTCCGCTGCGCGTCGGGCCTAACAACTCCCTCGAACAAGTACATTATTGACGATACCGTACTGCCTCTCGAACCTTATTGCTTAAGTATATAACATCCAAATAAATATGTACGGTATATGAAGTTGTCCTTACCGTCTTTATTGTGGACGATCTGGAAGTTCTTGATGGAGGCCTGAGTGACGCGTCCGTTGAAGTTGAGAACGTGAGAAGCCGTCTCGTCGTTCCACACCGGTGTCTTGTTGTGGAGCTCAATCATGTTGTCCGTGTTCCGGTTCTGGTGTCGAATTATTAAGCCATCGTTATCCTGGCGTTAAGGGAGAGAGAAAGCCGAGTCATGTTAAGCCTCGTGCCAGGCCACGCCTCAAGCACACGCTCTGTACATGTGGTGTTCTCATACACACAGACACTGACTCAGCAAACCATACACCAATCACAGGTGCTGTGTCCAATACTGAGACTTTTATATCAAAATGCATCTTAATCAGCTGTGTGAGTGTGTATGTGTGTGTATCTTACAAGATCTCATAGGATCCAGCATGGAGCCGGTAATCTCATTCATACTGTAGTTTGTGTGTGTGTGTGTGTGTGTGTGTACTTTAGGTGCTGTGTGTGAGTGTGTGTGTGTGTCTGTGTATGTGTGTGTGTGTGTGTGTGTGTGTGTGTGTGTGTGTGTGTATACTTTAGGTGCTGTGTGTGAGTGTGTGTGTGTGTGTGTCTGTGTGTGTGTGTGTGTGTGTGTGTTGTATACTTTAGGTGCTGTGTGTGAGTGTGTGTGTGTGTGTGTCTGTCTATGTGTGTGTGTGTGTGTGTGTGTGTGTGTATGTGTGTGTGTGTGTGTGTGTGTGTGTGTGTGTGTGTGTGTGTCTGTGTGTGTGTGTGTGTGTGTCTGTGTGTGTGTGTGTGTGTGTGTGTGTGTGTGTGTGTGTGTGTGTGTGTGTGTCTGTCTTACATGGCGTGGTCTGACGGGCGCGCGGCCTCCATCTTTGTCCATCCCGGGGACGAGGACGGTCATCCTTCTTGGTCCCTTCATCCCCAGCACGTTGGTCTCCTGAGGACACACACCACACGGCGTTCAGCACAAACCACTTCCTGGGCCCTTTACACACCGGGGGCCAGTGGACGTCCTGGACGTTTTTAGTGTATAACATCTGCCATATTTATTTATCTCTTGATCAAATAAACAAATTGATTGAATTGATAATCCTAACCCTTACCCTAACCCTAGAATAAAACACCTAGGTTCTGTAATACTATTCTAGTCTATGACCTACCCATAGTTGGGTCATACGCGTATCAGGTCAATGGCGTTTTTAGTGTATGACATCTGCCATATTTATAACATGGTTATGTCAGTCTAATGAAGCAGGGTTCAAAGGCAGTGTTACTGTAAGTTCAACGCTACAGTATGTTAAAGTAGCATTCCGGATCAATTGCTAATCGCTTACGATATGCTAGCGGCTAAAACGAACCAAATCTCTTGAAATAATGCTTCTTTAAAAGAGCATTTGAAAACCTGTAGAAGAACATATGACAAATGAAGTACAAACATGGTGCAGTTTGAAGCCATGTTTTTGAGGGGATAAGGTGCTTGTGAAACAGTAGAACAGTTTTCAGTTGAATTTAGAAAAAGTAAATAAATCAGCAAAAAAGGCGAGAAACTAAAACTTTGACTCAGCCATGGATTTATGCAAGCTCCACTTCAAAGCATTACTACACATTCACTTACGTAAACAATGGCAGCCAGCTCTTGCCGAGCATTGGACAGGTCTGGTAGCGCTCTGTCTGGATGCAAGGCGTTGTCAAACACGGTGTATTTGGTTCCCATGGTGTTGGATCTGAAGATGAACAGGAAGCAGACAGGTCAGACACTGACCTTCACAGCAATACATGTGGTCCATTGATTCACAGCATACAATGAAATGTGTTCTCATAAACTTTAAAACCGGGTTTTAATGATGTTAATAATTCTATGATATTGAGTGTAAATGAATACATACAATTTGGAATGAAATTCGTAGGTCATATACCAGTGGATGTAGGTCAATTAACAGAATTATTTATACCCCTGTCACTGTGAGTAAATGTCTGTTTGTAAATGTATGAGACAAGAAGAAACCCACATTTCCCTGGTGGGTTATTGATAAAATAGCTCACACCGAACCTTGACCATATTCTTATTGGCTGTTATACACTGTTAAATCTAGTATACATATCTAGTCTCTGACCTTAGTTTTATTCAAACGCTGTTAAATCTAGTATACATATCTAGTCTCTGACCTTAGTCTTATTCAAACGCTGTTAAAATAAGTGTACATGTCTAGTCTCTGACCTTAGTCTCATTCAAACGCTGTTAAATCTAGTATACATGTCTAGTCTCTGACCTTAGTTTTATTCAAACGCTGTTTAATCTAGAATACATGTCTAGTCTCTGAACTTAGTCTTAATCCGATGCTGTTAAATCTAGTATAGATGTCTAGTCTCTGACCTTAGTTTTATTCAAACGCTGTAAAATCTAGTATACATGTCTAGTCTCTGACCTTAGTCTTAATCCAATGCTGTTAAATCTAGTATACATGTCTAGTCTCTGACCTTAGTTTTATTCAAACGCTGTTAAATCTAGTATACATGTCTAGTCTCTGACCTTAGCTTCCCAACGAAATTCTCGCCCCCTCGGGAGAGGTCGGTAGCGTCGATGGAGATCAGGTAGTTTGATGTCGTGCTCTTCTTCCTTTTCCTTCCCGCTAGTAAAAATACCTGCTGAAAAACACAAAAACACTCAGATGTGTTTGCACTCAGAAAAGAGAACTGTATGGTTCATGTCCTCCTGTGGGGAGTGAGTGGGTATCTCTGTATCACAACGGGTTCAGAGTGAGTGTGTGACTGTAGTAGTATGGACTCAGAGTGAGTGTGTGACTGTAGTAGTATGAACTCAGAGTGTGTGTGTGACAGTAGTATGGACTCAGAGTGAGTGTGTGACTGTAGTAGTATGGACTCAGAGTGAGTGTGTGTGTGACAGTAGTATGGACTCAGAGTGAGTATGTGAGTGACTATAGTAGTATGGACTCAGAGTGAGTGTGTGACAGTAGTATGGACTCAGAGTGAGTGTGTGACTGTAGTATGGACTCAGAGTGAGTGTGTGACTGTAGTAGTATGGACTCAGAGTGAGTGTGTGACTATAGTAGTATGGACTCAGAGTGAGTATGTGACTATAGTAGTATGGACTCAGAGTGAGTATGTGACAGTAGTAGTATGGACTCAGAGTGAGTGTGTGACTGTAGTAGTATGGACTCAGAGTGAGTATGTGACAGTAGTATGGACTCAGAGTGAGTATGTGACTGTAGTATGGACTCAGAGTGAGTATGTGACTGTAGTAGTATGGACTCAGAGTGAGTATGTGACAGTAGTAGTATGGACTCAGAGTGAGTATGTGACTATAGTAGTATGAACTCAGAGTGAGTATGTGACTGTAGTAGTATGGACTCAGAGTGAGTGTGTGTGTGACTGTAGTAGTATGGACTCAGAGTGTGTGTGTGACAGTAGTATGGACTCAGAGTGAGTATGTGACAGTAGTAGTATGGACTCAGAGTGAGTATGTGACAGTAGTATGGACTCAGAGTGAGTATGTGACTATAGTAGTATGAACTCAGAGTGAGTATGTGACTGTAGTAGTATGGACTCAGAGTGAGTATGTGACAGTAGTAGTATGGACTCAGAGTGAGTATGTGACTGTAGTAGTATGGACTCAGAGTGAGTATGTGACAGTAGTAGTATGGACTCAGAGTGAGTATGTGACTATAGTAGTATGAACTCAGAGTGAGTATGTGACTGTAGTAGTATGGACTCAGAGTGAGTGTGTGACTGTAGTAGTATGGACTCAGAGTGAGTATGTGACAGTAGTAGTATGGACTCAGAGTGTGTGTGTGACAGTAGTATGGACTCAGAGTGAGTATGTGACAGTAGTAGAATGGACTCAGAGTGAGTATGTGACTGTAGTAGTATGGACTCAGAGTGAGTATGTGACTGTAGTAGTATGGACTCAGAGTGAGTGTGTGACAGTAGTATGGACTCAGAGTGAGTATGTGACAGTAGTAGTATGAACTCAGAGTGAGTATGTGACTGTAGTATGGACTCAGAGTGAGTGTGTGACTATAGTAGTATGGACTCAGAGTGAGTGTGTGACAGTAGTAGTATGGACTCAGAGTGAGTGTGTGACTATAGTAGTATGGACTCAGAGTGAGTGTGTGAGTGTAGTAGTATGGACTCAGAGTGAGTGTGTGACTGTAGTAGTATGGACTCAGAGTGAGTGTGTGACTGTAGTAGTATGGACTCAGAGTGAGTGTGTGACTGTAGTAGTATGGACTCAGAGTGAGTGTGTGAGTGTAGTAGTATGGACTCAGAGTGAGTGTGTGACTGTAGTAGTATGGACTCAGAGTGAGTGTGTGACTGTAGTAGTATGGACTCAGAGTGAGTATGTGACAGTAGTATGGACTCAGAGTGAGTGTGTGGCTGTAGTAGTATGGACTCAGAGTGAGTGTGTGACTGTAGTAGTATGGACTCAGAGTGAGTATGTGACAGTAGTATGGACTCAGAGTGAGTGTGTGGCTGTAGTAGTATGGACTCAGAGTGAGTGTGTGACTGTAGTAGTATGGACTCAGAGTGAGTATGTGACAGTAGTATGGACTCAGAGTGAGTATGTGACAGTAGTAGTATGGACTCAGAGTGAGTATGTGACAGTAGTAGTATGGACTCAGAGTGAGTGTGTGACAGTAGTATGGACTCAGAGTGAGTATGTGACTGTAGTATGGACTCAGAGTGAGTATGTGACTATAGTAGTATGGACTCAGAGTGAGTATGTGACTGTAGTATGGACTCAGAGTGAGTATGTGACTATAGTAGTATGGACTCAGAGTGAGTGTGTGTGTGACTATAGTAGTATGGACTCAGAGTGAGTATGTGACTATAGTAGTATGGACTCAGAGTGAGTATGTGACTGTAGTAGTATGGACTCAGAGTGAGTATGTGACGAGGCTGACCTTCTGTTCGTTGTCCAGGTGGAGGTAGTAGGTGGGGTAAAAGCCACGGTCCATGCCTCGCTTGTCACGTGTCACCTTGCACTTCACCGTCACGCCTTGCTGGGCTGGTTGCAAGACAAACTCCTCCAGGTCATCAAACTCAATGGGGGGCGACGGTGCTCTCTCCTCCTGAAGAGAGAAGATGCTCATCAGCTCTTTTGGAAACATTTCGTTCACAAAGTGCTCCACTATTTTGCCACTTGTAAGGAATGAATGTGTCCTGCTTTGTGACTTGTGTGGCTATAATTGGCCCACATGTCACAAAATAATGTACACATTTCTCTAGCAGAGATTTTTGGACACCCAAATAAATGTCAATTACAAATATACCCTCCATTTCCAAGGTGTAACTTAAATTTGTAACATTAACAATTGGATAAGAAAAAAAAAACAGTCCAAATAAAAAACGAGATAGTCCAAATTGCTGATTGGAATGCTGAGTACAACAAATAGGGTGTGTGGAGATCAGACTCAACTGAGGGACGTCTGTGTGTGTTACTGGGAATACCCTTAAGCTTCCAAAGGTAAAGGAGTGACTACCACACTGAATTCCACAACAAAAAAAAACGTTCCTGGTGAAAGTGCTGTTCATAGCTGTCTCCCCTTTACCTATGGATTCTCAGACCAACGCACCCACCCATACTAAAGATAGGTATCAGTATCAAACTCCCCAAAATGACCCATACCCAGCGACACGTGTCAAACCTTTTTCCCTTTCTTCCCTTTGCCTTTCTTCTTTTTCGTGGTGACCTCTGACTCCGACTCCGAGTCACTCTCGTCCGCTTTGGCTGTGAGAGAGACCAATCAACCAATCAGAATAGCCCAAGGCCCACTTATCGCTAAGCACCTGGTAGTTCAACATTGTCCACAGGACCAACGTTAGCTTGCTGACATTAGCCTACTCAAAACCTATTTTGACCTAATGTAGGCAGATGAGACACATTTTAAAAAATATGCAATTTCTGACTGTTGTTTTTTAATGTTTTGTGGGTTGATTTGAACAAATGTGTCTGCCAAATATCATAAGAATAAACATAAACATTCAGAATGAGAAATACTCATGAAGAGAAACAAGAGGATACAGCCATGATCATCATAGCTTAATCATTCCTCTTGGCTAAAGTCACTCTCCTTCTTGCTTAACATCTGTTAGTTAAAAAACCAAAGCAGAAACATAAAGAAATAAAGATCCGGATGAATTAGCAAGAGATAAACTCACACTTTTTCTTGCTCTTCTTATCCTTCTCCTTGTCTTTGCTCTTATCCTTGTCCTTGTCTTTGTCCTTGTCTTTGCTTTTGTCTTTGTCTCCTCCCGTCTGGAACATGGACGCAGGATTGGCGTTGGAGCTGGACTTCTTTTTTGTCTTACTGGATTTGGTCTCGGGTTCACTTTCATCACTGCTCTCAGATTTGGCAGCTATAGTGTAGCACAGGAAAGAATGTACAGATTAGTAAAGTAAAGATCAGTAAACTTTACGCACAGCTTCGTGCAACTCAGGAGAGCAGGCTAACTCGCCCGAAGGCCAGCGTCCTCATAAGGTCATTCTGCGTCCTTTAAACTGAATTAAGCACGGCGTTCGAGGAATCTGGCTATAGTTCTAAATCACGGCTCTCACCTTTCTTCTTGCTCTTACTCTCCGGCTTGTCCCCGTTTATCTGAAACAGGGAGGCCGGCTCTTTCTTCTTGCTTTTTGATTTCCCCTTGTCTGAATCTTTGTCCTCTGAAACAAGAATGAGTTAATACGTTTTCAACTTACGGTGAAGGAAATTAATACAAATCAGAAAAACAATCATACAGACAGACAGAATACAAGATTACAGGTATTCTGAAAGACTAGAACAGTTATGAAGTGTGTGATAACTTGTAGAACACAAATTAATGTCTGAATTTTTGTTCACTGATAACCATTGTGTGCTTTCAATACTTTGAACAGTGAAGGAAGTAATCACTTAGGGCATTAAAGTGAACAAAAACTTGAGGACATCACATTGGCGACCATTGAGAATGACCATGTTTATAATACAGACGAGGGCTCTTTAACCCTGCGGGCTGGCGTTAAATAATGGGTCAGGCTATTTTTAATTAAAGTGGAGCAGGAGCTATTTCGAGCCTTATGGATGCTCAGTATTCTGGAAGTGATTACTGCTCTTTGGTCGGCTTATTTTTACCCCGCGACGTGCAGAAGCAGTGACTGGTTTCACTCCTCTTCTCATAACACCGTAAAATCAGCAGCCTAATCTCATTATGCTAGCTAGCTAGCAGAGTCTGGCGTGCACGGGCCCAAGAGACCCAGAAAGCCAGCCATAGACGAAAGGAGAGGAGAGGGAAGAGGGAAGAGGGGATGGAGAGGTGAGGGAGAGTGTGATGGGACAGTCGCACACTCATGAAAGGGCTTACACTGAGGGAACTCCAGCCAAGAGATAACAGGGACTTAAACACACACACACACACACACACACACACACACGGACAGACAGCAGCTCTCTAAATGGTCTGCCCTGATTATGTCATGTCAGAGGCTAGGGTGAACCACGACAGGTCTGGTCTGACTGAACCCTAACTGAGGAATTGCAAGGGTCCGCCTTCATAAAAGTCATGTCAATTAGAATTTCAGAGACTTTATCAAAAGTGTCCAAATATTATATATATTATATATATACTGAAAAATGTCAACTCCACCACAGCCCTTAGCCCACCTTTAGATTTAGGCTTCTTGTCCTTCTCCTTGGAGTCCTTCTCAGTGTCCTTTGAAGTCTTTTTCTTGGTCTTCTTCTGAGGAGACTCCTCTTCATCGTCACTGTCATCATCATCGTCGTCTGATAAACCTGTTTGACCAAGAGCAACAGTTAGGAGCAAGCCCTGTATCATGGTGTTCCTAAACCATATACTATAACAACATGACCATATATTATTACTATATAGCTAGCATACTTTATCAGTAGATAACAACGATGTGCTTTTTAACAAAGAGCAGCATTTCAATAACTTATATTTAGGCTTTGCTTTGCTACTTACAAGGGGTCATGATTAATGCTATTAAAAATAATAACAACAACAATTCAAATAATAATAAATCGCTAATAAGAAATTTGTTTTTTCTGTCATTAACTCCTAGAAGAACTTCACCAGTTGTCTGTCTTCTTATTTTATTGTCTGGTATGTTCATTTTCACCAGAATGATATGAGCTGCAAGTGTTTCTGCAGTCATCTGTACAAGTGTGGGACATGACAGTGTTCCTTCTTACCTTTTTTCTTCTTTGGTACACTCTTTGCTTTCTTTTTGGGTTCTGCCTTCTCTTTAGTCTCCGCTTTTTCCTTATCCTTTTCTTTTTCTGGCTTCTTTTTCTTCACTTTCTCTCCATCTTTTCCAAAGATAAAAAAGAAAAAAGTCATAAGTCAACGCATGGATGGATGTTATCATTACTGCTGAAAACAAGACAACTAATGCTAATGCTATGAACTGATTGTACAGTCAGCTAATGCTAATGCTAATGCTATGAACTGATTGTACAGTAGGCTAATGCTAATGCTATGAACGATTGTACAGTAGGCTAATGCTAATGCTATGAACTGATTGTACAGTCAACTAATGCTAATGCTATGAACTGATTGTACAGTAGGCTAATGCTAATGCTATGAACTGATTGTACAGTCAACTAATGCTAATGCTAATGCTATGAACTGATTGTACAGTTAACTAATACTAATGCTAATGCTATGAACTGATTGTACAGTCAACTAATGCTAATGCTATGAACTGATTGTACAGTCAACTGATGCTAATGCTAATGCTATGAACTGATTGTACAGTTAACTAATGCTAATGCTATGAACTGATTGTACAGTTAACTAATACTAATGCTAATGCTATGAACTGATTGTACAGTTAACTAATACTAATGCTAATGCTATGAACTGATTGTACAGTCAACTAATGCTAATGCTATGAACTGATTGTACAGTTAACTAATACTAATGCTAATGCTATGAACTGATTGTACAGTCAACTAATGCTAACGCTAATGCTATGAACTGATACAGTCAACCAATGGTGTGAACCGATTGTATACACAGTCAGACTATCCAGCCAGCCGTGTTGCCCAATGTTGACCCTTACGTTGAGTAACATTGACTTCTTCTAGTCAAATAGACAGAAACAGAAACGGTGTATCTGGGTAAAATTATAAGGCCTACTCTGGACGGCTGGACTCTCTGCAGTCAGATCTCCGTTCTTCTTGCTCTTGATCTTCTTGGGTTTGGCTTCTGTCCCGTTAGACTCGGCAGGCACGGACTCTGGCTTCTTCTTCTTTGGCTTCTATAGGATGGACGTGCGCTTCAGAGGACAGAACAAATGTAAGACTACAAAAACTACACCACACATATGAGAAATCTACGTAGAGCTAGTTTGTCTAGAGCTATGTATCAGAGAGATTGTAGAAGCTAGAGCTAGAATTTAAAAAGCAACAGAAATCCAGCGACTTACCATGTCAAATCCAAATGAGGAGCGAGAAGATTAAAATAAATATGTTAAGAGAAGTCAAGCACTTCTTTTATGTTTTCACAAGTTAACACTGTGTCATAGGAGAAACATAACTATGTCATACACAGCATGGTGCAGATGCCATTGACAAACACAAACAGTGGTCATGGCATTTCTACATCTATTGCCACTAGTTGTCACAACAGCTTATGACAGAACATGTCCCTTACCATGAGATATTGTGGTAATACTTCTGTATCTGGTGAACATGGATTAACTCATTGAAGAATGTACAGCCTCACTTAAAATGGCTGACAAGAGAGGCAAAACACCACAGAGGGAAAAGAGGTGGGGAGTGGACAGGAGAAATGACATCAGGCCAGAATCGAATGTGGTCGGGGCTACTGGTGGCGCCACAGTGCCCCCCACGGAGTTAGTTCTAATTGGCGATAAGGAATAACCATACGCAGATAGTTAGAAGAACTAGGTTCCTTTAAGGAAGATGGACCAGCGATTCATACTGGGTGATCATCCACTGACCATCTTCTGTTGTGGCTTTTAGTGACTGCAATAAATATTCAGATCTACACATCCAGCCTCTTGACTTCTGATTGTGATATTGCAAGTAATTTGCTCTTTTCTCTCCAACAATATTCATGACATGGTTTAGTCAGTCTTATGACATGGTTGTGTCAGTCTTATGACATGGTTGTGTCAGTCTTGTGACGGAGTGTTCAGAGTAAAGTGCTACACATTTCCAAACATGCATTAAAAGACAGCTTATACACTCTAACGAATGAATGAATTTCACAATTATTTGCCCATACTTTCATTTCACACTTTGAACCTTATGTCATGTAAACCTAAGTTGCATGCAGGTAGGCCATCAGTAGATCTGTAGTGAGCCTGACTGTTTTACATAACCTGCTCAAGGTTTGGCACTATACATTACTGCAGTCTAGTCCTGCACTGTACATTACTGCAGTCTTGCACTGCACTGCACATTACTGCAGTCTAGCGAGTCCTGCACTGCACATTACTGCAGTCTAGTCCTGCACTGTACATTACTGCAGTCTAGCGAGTCCTGCACTGCACATTACTGCAGTCTAGTGAGTCCTGCACTGTACATTACTGCAGTCTAGTCCTGCACTGAACATTACTGCAGTCTAGTCCTGCACTGTACATTACTGCAGTCTAGCGAGTCCTGCTCTGTACATTACTGCAGTCTAGTCCTGCACTGTACATTACTGCAGTCTTGCACTGCACTGCACATTACTGCAGTCTAGTCCTGCACTGTACATTACTGCAGTCTAGTGAGTCCTGCACTGTACATTACTGCAGTCTAGTCCTGCACTGTACATTACTGCAGTCTAGTGAGCCCTGCACTGTACATTACTGCAGTCTAGTGAGGCCTGCACTGTACATTACTGCAGTGTAGCGAGTCCTGCACTGCACATTACTGCAGTCTAGTGAGTCCTGCACTGAACATTACTGCAGTCTAGTCCTGCACTGCACATTACTGCAGTCTAGTGAGTCCTGCACTGTACATTACTGCAGTCTAGTCCTGCACTGTACATTACTGCAGTCTAGTCCTGCACTGTACATTACTGCAGTCTAGTGAGTCCTGCGCTGTACATGACTGCAGTCTAATGAGTCCTGCACTGTACATTACTGCAGTCTAACGAGTCCTGCACTGTACATTACTGCAGTCTAACGAGTCCTGCACTGTACATTACTGCAGTCTAATGAGTCCTGCACTGTACATTACTGCAGTCTAACGAGTCCTGCACTGTACATTACTGCAGTCTAACGAGTCCTGCACTGTACATTACTGCAGTCTAGCGAGTCCTGCACTGCAGTCTAGCGAGTCCTGCACTGTACATTACTGCAGTCTAGTGAGTCCTGCGCTGTACATTACTGCAGTCTAGTGAGTCCTGCACTGTACATTACTGCAGTCTAACGAGTCCTGCACTGTACATTACTGCAGTCTAACGAGTCCTGCACTGTACATTACTGCAGTCTAGTGAGTCCTGCACTGCAGTCTAGTGAGTCCTGCACTGTACATTACTGCAGTCTAGCGAGTCCTGCTCTGTACATTACTGCAGTCTAGTCCTGCACTGTACATTACTGCAGTCTAGTGAGTCCTTCACTGTACATTACTGCAGTCTAGCGAGTCCTGCACTGTAGATTACTGCAGTCTAGTCCTGCACTGTACATAACTGCAGTCTAGTCCTACACTGTACATTACTGCAGTCTAGTGAGTCCTGCACTGTACATTACTGCAGTCTAGTCCCTCACTGTACATTACTGCAGTCTAGTCCTGCTCTGTACATTACTGCAGTCTAGTCCTGCACTGTACATTACTGCAGTCTAGTCCCCTACTGTACATTACTGCAGTCTAGTCCTGCACTGTACATTACTGCAGTCTAGTGAGTCCTGCACTGTACATTACTGCAGTGTAGTCCTGCACTGAACATTACTGCAGTCTAGTCCTGCACTGTACATTACTGCAGTCTAGTCCTGCACTGCACATTACTGCAGTCTAGTCCTGCACTGTACATTACTGCAGTCTAGTCCCTCACTGTACATTACTGCAGTCTAGTCCTGCACTGTACATTACTGCAGTCTAGTCCTGCACTGTACATTACTGCAGTCTAGTGAGGCCTGCACTGTACATTACTGCAGTCTAGTGAGTCCTGCACTGTACATTACTGCAGTCTAGTCCTGCACTGTACATTACTGCAGTCTAGTGAGTCCTGCACTGTACATTACTGCAGTCTAGTCCTGCACTGTACATTACTGCAGTCTAGTCCTGCACTGTACATTACTGCAGTCTAGTGAGGCCTGCACTGTACATTACTGCAGTCTAGTGAGTCCTGCACTGCACATTACTGCAGTCTAGTCCTGCACTGTACATTACTGCAGTCTAGTGAGTCCTGCACTGTACATTACTGCAGTCTAGTCCTGCACTGCAGTCCAGTGAGTCATGCACTGTACACTACTGCAGTGTAGTGAGTCTAAAGTCTGTCTAAAGATGTTGATGTCCCATCTCTCATCTCGCTCCATTCACAAAAAGACAGGCTCCAGAGCCGCTGCGTTTGAGATGGATTTAGGATAGCTGCAGCCATGTGTTGTGTACTTTCATTCATGAATACTGATCTGCTTACCTGTGATTAATACAGTGTACTGCACAGGACAGTTATAATGCTATTTCCTGTGGTATCTCTGATAGCATTGCATGACAAACAGACTGACACCATTTTCAATACAGGTTATTTGAGTATTGGTGAGGTTATTTGCCCACCTATGCAAAGTCAACAACTTTGCATTTTGAAATATGCAAAGGTTATGGAGAACGCTATGAAAACTTGAGTCAATGAATGAACTGCAAAGGTCATACAAGCAGGTTACAGTTGTAAAGTAGGGGGTGGACTGGATTGAGTAGATAGACCATACAATCCATCCAACTCCATTCACATAAGACAAATAGTGAGCTAGACAGTTGCACAGCTTTTTTGAGCACATTGTGCAAGGATGCTCATTGCAGATTGCAGTGCATTGTGAATAAATCAAACTTGCAATTCAGTGATTGTGATATTGATACACCTAGCAAAATGCTAGACTATGAGTTAAATACTGAATGAAACAGGTCATTTCTATGGCATGCTTTCATGTCCATGATTTTTAGGGGGTATCTGACAGCAGAAACCAGTGGACCTGTTATTCTGCAGATGGACCTGATACAACTTGAGCCGGAGCCAGTAGTCTGCCTGGATTGGTATTCTTTGCTAACGGAATTCCTCGCTCATAGCATCTGAATTACCATGCTATATCTGTGTTATATGCTTGCAACACCTGCATCTTTTGCTAATAGCCTTGATGCAAAGGTAACTCTTGCTGAAAATAATAATATGAAAGATTATTTTTTATGTCTGAATCATTTAAAAAAAGTAAATCTAATGTTAATGTTGATTGGCATTGTTGTCAATTTCCTTGAATGTTAACTGTATGCTAGGTGGTCTTGATTTATTTGAAGAGTAAGCAAGTCTCCTGCTAATTTCAGCTAAGGAGTATAGTTGTTCTGTGTGCTGTCAATCTACAGTCTCCACATTTGTCTTCTGTCCTTGCCCATTACTGGACCAAGATGCTAAATAATCTCATGGATACATATCTTAAACGGAGGCAGGTCTATCAAACACAGACACCTTAGATCTTAGTCCTGTGTCTGTAAGATTATACCCACCACCCTTAGCCAAACTCAGGAACAGATATCATTAATGTCTTAATAAGGGTTTGAGCAACAGCATTTTTATGAAACTCAGTAGACTTTACAATCTTTACTAAATAGCAGCTGACGCGGACATATCCAGGCCTGAATCTCAGCATGAATGAACCTCTCAGTAGGCTACACCTGCTGTCACTCACAGTAGCTGACTATGGCACCATACTGGCATGGATCAATTCCTGACTTAGATGCTACTGGGGTCATTAAGCTGTGACCAATCTCTGACACGTGGATCAATGAAGTCCGTAGTCCGGCTATACTGCAGTTCACACAAGACGTGACAGCGGTCATCCAATTAGAAGGCCATCGCTATTTATAGCCTCGAGTCTCGACTGGGTTCCGGGGCCATGGCAGTGACTGTAACCCAGACGACGCCTGAGCACACTGCCCCTTCACCCACCGACTGCCCTCGCCACCCAGACTCCAGACCACACTGCCCGCTCACCGGCTGCCCTCGCCAGCCTAGGCTAGAAGCTGCAGATCCGTAGCTCAATTCACTTGAGTTTAAAATAAGAGTTAAAATATCACATCTCGGGACAAAGGGTCACCATTGTTCTTTTGTGAAAGCAAGGTATTTGCGATACCTACGGCATCGGAGTGATTCCCAGGGCCCTCGTATGATGCTAAAATGCATACCTTACCTGTCCTATTACATATTTTGGTGGAGACATATCCTAACACATGATGGGACACACTTTCAACCTTTGAGTAATTACCCAATGAAGAGGAGTGTTCTTAGCTGTGTCTTAAATCATTGTGATCCACTGACTCTTAAGCATCTGTGGGCAACAACCCAGCACCTCCTTCCTAGACTGTTACAACACACCAGAATACCACGCAACAGATAAGCCAAGCCATGGCATGCAATGGGTGAATGCCAACCTGTGCCAACTCACTATGAACTTAAACACTTAAGTAAAATATAGTCCTGCTTGAAGAACCATATGCTTTCTTCTGAGGGATTCTATTAACAATGCATAGATAATGCCTGAAAAAGTGTTAAGTAATTTGTTGGTTATTTGCTATCACAATACATTTCCACGCAGCCTATAGGGGGCAGTATCCCAATCCATCACTTACATAAGTTGTTACCCCATTTCTTGTCCATTGTGCCAAACCATTCATTATGCTGCAATTCTCACATGTAGTAGCCAGGACTGTGTATTGTGTGAACAGCGAGAGTAACATCTTTTTAAATGACCACACACTGAGAAACTGATTTTAGAATCTATAAACAACTTTGTGACACACAAGATGGCGTCACAAGATGATGCCATGGTATTATGAATGGTAACCACCTGTTGGGTCATCAAGACAAAATAAATATACCCGAAATCACACACAAATTTCATAAAGGGGGTTACTAGAACATAAAATGTTCTCACTACAATAGGCACCTAAACATATACAATCTCAAACTCAAAGCCTGAACCACAGCCATGACAACCTCACGACGTTCCTGTGACCCAGATACTTCAGAGGCTTTACCTTTTCTGTCGACATGGTCAGGCCTTGTCAATCGTAGCAAAACTAAGCAAGTCACCGTCAAATCCCCACCCAAAAAAGGGTCACATGAAAAAACGGATGCAGTGTCGTAGCCTTGAGAGAAGCTAGCCTGAACTGGACCGGTGAGAAAGTATACAAGCTTCACTCAATGAATTGCCATCAGCAGAAAGTTGCTAATAGGATTAGCACAGAAAGCCATCTGTTGGGGCGGACACAGCGACAGGATGAACCAAGACGGGGGGGGGGGGGGGGGGGTAGTAGAGTGTGAGGAAGCTCTCTGGGCCTCTCTGCACTGAGCTCCTTGCAGGAGTAAAATACCCCTCCTGCCAGGTCCCACTGAAGCACCAGCATGACACATGCTAGCTGGGAGAGAGCGGACAGGTGATAACCTACCCGAGGGTGATAGCCTACCTGAGGGTGATAGCCTACCTGAGGGTGATAACCTACCTGAGGGTGATAACCTACCTGAGGGTAAGAGCCTACCTGAGCAAGGCTGATACAGGTGATAACCTACCTGAGGGTTGTAGCCTACCTGAGGGTGATAACCTACCTGAGGGTAAGAGCCTACCTGAGCAAGGCTGATACAGGTGATAACCTACCTGAGGGTGATAGCCTACCTGAGGGTGATAGCCTACCTGAGCAAGGCTAGCCAATAAACAAAAACAAAATAGACAGAACGGAGAACATGGACACTGCATGGGTGCTCTAGACTTTGCATTTAAAATAACCTTTCTAGTGCTACTCTGAGAATTACACATTCTGTTTCATCAACCATTAGACCAAACTCTGTGTATTCTGCTAGAGGTTAACCCTACGCTCACTTAAATGATTTTTAAAAGGTTCCGTTTGCGCAAAGGTTAAGGTCAAGCAAGAGTACAGTGCATCATAGCCTCAATTATAAGTGTGGAGGATAAAGATGTCATTCTGATGGTTATATTCAAGATTGTCTGAAGAGGTTGCTATGGCGGACACATTACATTATTAGACTCATTGTGACAAAAGGGTTGCTATGGTGACAGAAGAGAAAGGGCCATGGTTGACACACTGACCTGTTGCTCTTTCTTTTGGAGGGAGGCACCATCTTGTCTGAAAATAAACAAACATGAAGGTGGACACCAGTGATTAAATCTCTATGGCAACCATGATGCACAACATGAACATTACAATGTGAACATTTCGTTTTTGGGTCAAAGTCTTTGAACAGACCACCACATAAAATATTAAATTCTTATCGCCATAAGAGTAGAGAGTTGGTTCAGTCAGATATATTCTCAGTCAGTGTGCATGTTCAAAGACTGTCATGGTTGCATTGTACCTCTGGCATTAGGTGCAGTGTAATGCCATACAGTAATTATAAATGAGTTACAGCAATTAGTTAAAGCTAGTTATAGCTAAAGTTATTACGTTATGTTTTCATCATTTAAAAGTTTTGCACCTCTTCAACCTATATTTCCTCCATTACCTTTCACATCCTATTGTGTATGTTGTGATATATAATGTATATGAAAATGCCTCAGTGACATGAATCTGTTCAAATCTATAGGCCTAGTGATCTTCAATCATGGTTACCTCCGCCAAGGAGGTTATGTTTTCGCCTCTGTATGTTTTTTTGTCTGTTTGTCAGCAGGATTGCGCAGAAACGCATGGACCGATTTCCATCAAACTCTGTGGGTAATATAATGGCAATAATTGATTAGATTTTCAGATGTCAAGGTCAAAGGTCAAGGTCACAAGGTGGAGGTTTGCATTCTCTGAATGCTCCCATTCTTGTTTTTCTATGGAACTAAAAAGGGTAAGTGAAGACATCTGCTGCTAGATTGTGCTGTATGCGCCAGTATAATTGCCTTATCACACAATGGTAAACTGAGACCTCATGCGCTGCTATATTGCTATCTTATGATCAAGTGTGATACTTCCTTGTTCCAACCCTCCCCTATTACTTGCGGGGCCTTTTGTTGACCCTGTGTGTTCCTGGAAGTGTAATTTGCCCAATCTCTTTTAGCCTTGGGCACTATGTCCAGCAGCTGGTGTTTCAGTGGCTCTCTCCAGTCGTCCCCGCGCCCTGTAGTCTGTCCCTGGAGGAGCTAAAGTGTGTCACCAGGGCGTCGGAAGGGCTAGGCAGGCTCTTGAATGTCATCCAGCTACTAACAATACAACTTTCCCTCACCACTGATCGGTTTGGCACCGACGTCCGCCCTTGACGCTGTGGAAAAACCAGGCCATGTATTTATAGTCATCGCTAAAAGCGTGAGCGCTCGGGCAACAACAGCTGAGGGACCTACTAGCCCCAGGGATTGGGTCTATCGCAGTGGTTCTTAACCTGGGTTTGATTGAACCCCAGGGGTTCGTTGAGTCACTCTCAGGGGTTCGGCAGGGGTCAAGACACACACAGTATAGCCTGGTTCACACTAGCAATGTTGTGCCGTTTTTATACATACCTACGTTTGAAGAAATCATATTTTATTTTTCAAATTACAAAGGGTTCGGTGAATGCACTGATGAAGTTTGCAGGGTTCAGTACCTCCAATAAGGTTAAGAACCACTGGTCTATCGGCCAGAAAAACGCTCTTTGTTGTTTCATGTCCAACACTGGACCATGACAGCTATGTCCGACGTGTGACAGTGAACATGACCTGACGTGAGATGATGCTTACTCACCTGTCCTCTGTCCAGACTTGTGTCAGGATGTCCTTTTGCAGAGGCATCTGGAAGCTGTAGAGCCCAACCCAGGTGGACAGTTAATGGTGAGGAGATGTGTAGAGAAAGGCTGTTCAACAGCAGCTGTGGGAATCATTATGGATGTCAATATGTAGTTTGATCACAAGTCCTCGGTCAGATAATTATCCTCAATACACTGCAATTGTACGGCACACTGTACAATTGCAGTTCTTCAAAGGTCAAGCCTTTCCCTAAACACACGTGAAAATAATAAAGATTAAAGTGAAATAATAATGAAATATCGACCGGTAAATGAGGTGTGTAGTCAGTAGGTGCATAGACAGATCTCCGCGTAGGCTCTTTCACAGCAGAAGTAGCGTCTCTCCCCTCATTCCCCTTCCTGCCTTCCCAAGAATAAAAACACAACGGGGGTCATTTAGTCTGTTGTCGTTAAACAGCAGAAAAGGGGCACGTGTTTGTACGAGTGATTAGATAAGTCTGAGCTGAACTATTTTCAAATCTCAAAAGTGCTAATTCAGGAGTAAATCCATGTCAGTGTTTGTCAGAGTGTTGCATCCTGAACTTTGTGTGCAGATTTGTACTAGCATTACGAAATTATTCAAAATTACGATAAAAAAAAAAAAAAAGCTCAACACAGTTTACGCAATTACGCATGTATACACCCTCACTGGCACACACACACACACACACACACACAAATACGCATGCGTACACATACCCTCACTGGCACACACTTACTCACACACAAACAAATATGCATGCGTACACATACCCTCACTGGCACACACATACACACACACACACACACACACACAAATACGCATGCGTACACCCTCACTGGCACACACACACACACCAACACAAATACGCATGCGTACACATACCCTCACTGGCACATACAGTAAAGCCACACGTGTGACTCACACAACTCATGACAGACGTACAGGCACACATACACACACACACTCACACAAGCACACACACACACACACACACACACACACACACAGTGCAAACATCTAATGGGACATGGTTCTCTAGGATGTATAACCTCCTCCCCTGACAGTAACGTTGTATCACAGTTGCACAGTTGTGTCCATACCTGTTGATCCTCGGTCCCAGAGAAATGGATGGTCTTTAGCTCACCGAACTAATATGAGCAAACTCACAGCAACCCTAGACTACCCCCAACCAGCATGGACAGGCTTATAGACATACTACACTCTCAGTCACCAACATGGGCGAGCTTATGGACACACTGAACCCAGCTTACACACTGCACCCCCCACCCCCAACCCTCCCTCCCTCCCTCCCTCCCACCTTCTTTTCATAATAGGATTTAGATCCTCGAAGAACTGCACACAGGTGCTGCTTTCCCCCCGCTCTGCAGAGAAACGGTGCGCGACCTTTCACCTTAGGCTGCTAAGCACTAATGTGGCGGCCATCTGGAGCTCTCCTCAATCTTGCTAATTAATGGAGTTCATTTTGTTGTTATGTTATTTTGCTTCAAAAAAAAAAAAATCTGGCTTTTAAAAATGAATTGTAGGACTGCATAGTTAGTAGCCATAATAGGGTGAGGGTGTGCCAGTGATTTCCGGGTGTAGTCTCCCAGTAACCAGTATGGGAAAACTTAAACACTTACACACTTGCACACCATCTGTAGTTCTCGTGCCTCTTGTTTATTCTCTCAAACACACACTAACTGTTTAAAAGTGAGTTTAGTAGCCTGCTGTCAAATTAGTGGACAGATCTTATAATCCAAGAGACACGTTTCAGGGAGATGAGCTTCCAAGAATTTAATTTTAAAAGCCACAGAGCCACAGAGGAAAAAACGTAATGCTGTGGTGATAAGTGATGCACTAATCATGTATTATTTATTATTTAGAGTTAGCTGTACGAAATGTTGTGGTTGTAAAAAGTGTAGTAATGCATAACATAATGTTAAAGAAGGACACAGATCTAAAAGAGTCAGCTGATAGTCTGGTGTTGTCATACATGTTTCTTTTCACGTAACTTTTTATGAATAAACGTACATATTAAACCAGCCTAGCAAAAACAGACAGGAATCCTTCAGACTGGAATAGGGAACCGGTGGCAGGATTACACACACACACACACACACACACACACACACACACACACACATACACACTCACACACACACGCATCACACACACACACACACTCACACACACACGCATCACACACACACACACACACGCGCATCACACACAGGCACGCATCACACACACACACACACACACACACACACATACACACACAGAATGAAAGAATGACACTGACCTCTCTTCCTCGAGGGAAATCTGGGAAAGGCAGCTTTCAACTCACTGCCTGTTGTTCCCTTACTTGGTGGAGCAACTGCAGAATATAGCCTTCTCTTTTTAATAGTTTGTATTAAATGAGTGACTAGACATCCTTGAAGATGAATTGATTTTAAGAAACATGTCAATGTTATATGTTATAGAGTTATAGTGTTATATGCTATTTTTGGTATATGTTACTTTGTTACCTGTATGCCGTTTACTGCTTAGATGTTGCTGGCCAAGTCTTAAGAATTTTGCTGTGCTGAATCAATTTGGTGCATGCGACAATAAACACTTTGACTTTGACATACTGGTTGACTTTTTCTGAATAATACACGCATATGTGGGTAGAACAAATCGATTATTTGGGCTTTCCCGAATAACATATGTGCATTCGGACGCATCCCTACCACACACACTCACACTTACTGTATCTCCCTCCTTAAGAGGTCAGGGTGCTTTGGAGGATGTGAATGTGGAGCCAGAATCAGTTTTGCAGTTTCACTTTTTGACCAGCAGATGTCACTGTTAGTCAAGCCAGAGGGGGCCAACCTCCGGGGCAGTGTCAGTAAAGACAACAGAGCTGAAGAAGTGACGGTGTCAAACAGGAAGTCTCACATACTGTAACCGTTTCTTCTCTCCACATCTGAGAGCAATAACGGCTCCAAAGGTCACCAAGGACACAATCCTGTGTGGTGGGTGGAAGTTCAGCATTCCCCGACGTGTGGGCCAAGAAGCGAAGCTGTGTAGATATGGTACAAAGTTTTGAAATTCTGGCAAAGTGATTGGGGACAATCTACTAATTCTTTTAATTCTTTTCACCCTAAAAAATTAGGTCCCATTAGAATCCTTGGATCAAGTCGAGTTTAACGCACCCTATGACATTTAATTCCACCATGTTGGATTTTCTGCCATAAGAGGATTTTATGAAAAAGTTTTAAACTTTCACCAAATTTGCTTCAGGTGACCTTCTGACAAAGCTTCATCGACACTATCATACAGATTTTAGATTTTCAAGAGGGTCCATCTGTCACAGCTAATCGAAATCAGCAGCAAAGCCGGCAAAGAGGAAGTGAGGTCATATCTTAGCAACACTTTGATGTCTCAAAACCAAATTTGCTACTTTTATTTTCAAAACCGATTGTCCGTTACAGCTTATCGAATTTTATGGCAAAGCCGCTAAACAGGAAGTGAGTTATTATCTTGGACAAAAATTTGAGCTCCTGATCTCACTCAACTTTAACCTGTTCCGTGCTGACTTCCACTCAACTTTAACCTGTTCCGTGCCGACTTCCACTCCCTCATTCTGAAGGGCAAACCACTGCTAAATGATCCAAAGTACTTAACTGAACATGCATGTAATGTTAGTGACAAACTGAACATGCTCTGTAGGGCTATTCATTATGGAAAATGTGGAAATAGCTGTGACTCCGGTAAACATAAAAGAACGCAACAGCTCATTATTTAGAGTATAATAGACTATGGTAAGGACATATGCATCACTCTATTGCAAAAAGTGTGTTGTGATCATACTGTGACAGAAACTTGACAAAAGCGAAGCCAGGTGGCTTTGTTATGTGTGTCAGCTCAACTCAGTTTAACTGTTGCAGTTTCCCTGTAGCTTAATAACATGTGTGCACCATTGACTCTGCAAAGGACATACTGATTGATGTTGAGTGACTATGGTAATGTAATGGTGACAGGTGCCTCTTTTCATTGATATATGTGCATTTTGTCACAATTTCCTGTGCACTACTGTCATTCCCTTGTCTCATGCAGTTACTGTTAGTGACCTGGTGCTGCTGTTGAACAATCACACTCTCTCTGTCTCTATGCCAACAGGTCTCTCCAGCTCTATCTCTATGCCAACAGGTCTCTCCAGCTCTATCTCTATGCCAACAGGTCTCTCCAGCTCTGTCTCTATGCCAACAGGTCTATCCAGCTCTGTCTCTATGCCAACAGGTCTCTTCAGCTCTATCTCTATGCCAACAGGTCTCTCCAGCTCTGTCTCTATGCCAACAGGTCTCTCCAGCTCTATCTATATGCCAACAGGTCTATCCAGCTCTGTCTCTATGCCAACAGGTCTATCCAGCTCTGTCTCTATGCCAAAAGGTCTCTCCAGCTCTGTCTCAGGTCTCTCCAGCTCTGTCTCTATGCCAACAGGTCTCTCCAGCTCTGTCTCTATGCCAACAGGTCTCTCCAGCTCTATCTCTATGCCAACAGGTCTCTCCAGCTCTGTCTCTATGCCAACAGGTCTCTCCAGCTCTGTCTCTATGCCAACAGGTCTCTCCAGCTCTATCTCTATGCCAACAGGTCTCTCCAGCTCTGTCTCTATGCCAAAAGGTCTCTCCAGCTCTATCTCTATGCCAACAGGTCTCTCCAGCTCTGTCTCTATGCCAACAGGTCTCTCCAGCTCTGTCTCTATGCCAACAGGTCTCTCCAGCTCTATCTCTATGCCAACAGGTCTCTCCAGCTCTGTCTCTATGCCAAAAGGTCTCTCCAGCTCTGTCTCAGGTCTCTCCAGCTCTTTCTCTATGCCAACAGGTCTCTCCAGCTCTATCTCTATGCCAACAGGTCTCTCCAGCTCTATCTCTATGCCAACAGGTCTCTCCAGCTCTGTCTCTATGCCAACAGGTCTATCCAGCTCTGTCTCTATGCCAACCGGTCTCTTCAGCTCTATCTCTATGCCAACAGGTCTCTCCAGCTCTGTCTCTATGCCAACAGGTCTCTCCAGCTCTATCTCTATGCCAACAGGTCTATCCAGCTCTGTCTCTATGCCAACAGGTCTATCCAGCTCTGTCTCTATGCCAAAAGGTCTCTCCAGCTCTGTCTCAGGTCTCTCCAGCTCTGTCTCTATGCCAACAGGTCTCTCCAGCTCTGTCTCTATGCCAACAGGTCTCTCCAGCTCTATCTCTATGCCAACAGGTCTCTCCAGCTCTGTCTCTATGCCAACAGGTCTCTCCAGCTCTGTCTCTATGCCAACAGGTCTCTCCAGCTCTATCTCTATGCCAACAGGTCTCTCCAGCTCTGTATGCCAAAAGGTCTCTCCAGCTCTGTCTCAGGTCTCTCCAGCTCTGTCTCTATGCCAACAGGTCTCTCCAGCTCTATCTCTATGCCAACAGGTCTCTCCAGCTCTGTCTCTATGCCAACAGGTCTCTCCAGCTCTATCTCTATGCCAACAGGTCCCTCCAGCTCTGTCTCTATGCCAACAGGTCTCTCCAGCTCTATCGCTATGCCAACAGGTCTCTCTGGCCCCACTCTATGTCTCTGCTCCTCTACATCTCTCTGTCTATCTGTATCTGCTTCTGTATGTCTCTCTAGCTCCGTCTCTATGTCTCTCTAGCTCTGTCTCTATGTCTCTCCAGCTCTGTCTCTATGTCTCTCCAGCTCTGTCTCTATGTCTCTCTAGCTCTGTCTCTCTGTGTTTCTCCGTGTCTCTTTAGTTCCCTCTCCGGCTCTGTGTCAATGTGTCTCTATGTCTCTGTTTCTCTCTGTATCTCTGTGTCAATGTGTCAATGTGTCTCTATGTCTCTGTTTCTCTCTGTATCTCTGTGTCAATGTGTCAATGTGTCTCTATGTCTCTGTTTCTCTCTGTATCTCTGTGTCAATGTGTCAATGTGTCTCTATGTCTCTGTTTCTCTCTGTATCTCTGTGTCAATGTGTCTCTATGTCTCTGTTTCTCTCTGTATCTCTGTGTCAATGTGTCTCTATGTCTCTGTTTCTCTCTGTATCTCTGTGTCAATGTGTCTCTATGTCTCTGTTTCTCTCTGTATCTCTGTGTCAATGTGTCTCAATGTCTCTGTTTCTCTCTGTATCTCTGTGTCAATGTGTCTCTATGTCTCTGTTTCTCTCTGTATCTCTGTGTCAATGTGTCTCTCTGTCTCTGTTTCTCTCTGTATCTCTGTGTCAATGTGTCTCTATGTCTCTGTTTCTCTCTGTATCTCTGTGTCAATGTGTCTCTCTGTCTCTGTTTCTCTCTGTATCTCTGTGTCTCTGATTCTGTGTCTCAATGTCTCTGTCACTATGTGTTTATATGGCACTGTCTCTCTGTTTTTCTATGTCTCTGTGGTTCCCTGTCTCCATGGTTCTGTGTATGAATGGCTCTATGCCTATATGTCTCTCTATCTCTGTCTCTCCTCTGTGGTTTTGTGTGTCTATGATTCTGTGTCTGTCTGTATCTCTGTGTCTCCATGGGTGTGTATGAAACAAAAGATTGTTCGAGTGAAGGCATCTTCTAAGGAAGTTTTGGTTTCGGACGACCTTTTAAGACAGCATTTACGGTAATGTATGACGTCAGCAGGATGAAACAAAGTAAGGTATTCGGCCAACAGACGCATTGCAAATCACATCAAACGTTATGGTTGGTTACAATGACAATGTTATCAGATGGTGCAGTGTCAATTTCTGGGTAAAGGGAAAGAAAGCCAAGCTAATTACATTTATATACAAACAGCCATCTGCCGTGTTTTGGTCAACCATCTTTGTTTATTCTTTCCAGTTGCTTGACAGAGCTGCCACCCCACATTATGGGTAGTGGGCAGCATTGACGAAACACAGATGCCGCCTTCAAAACCAAATGTTCTGGTGGCAGTTTGAAAGCATTTCAGGAGTGAGGAAAGAGAGTTTGATCAGTTTCAAATGGTACTTGATGCCCCACTGTCATTTTAAACAGCCTCCTGAGATAGCACGTTAAACAGCCTCCAGAGATAGATAGCATTTCCCCCCATTCAAATGCCCCCTCTGACTCTCTGTGTCCCTGCCTGCCTCTAACTACTGGCTGCCTGTAGCTGTGCGAGCTGCATATGGATAAAGGGGGGGTCCAGACTAATAGCTCCTCTGGCATTTCTGTGAACTCCCTCACCGCCCCCCCCCCCCCCCCCCCCCCTGACAGCAGCAGCACGGCTCTTGGCACCTGTCCTAAGGAGGGCAACAGGCCTGGGGGGGGGGGGGGGGGGTGGCATCGACCTTTTAAAGTGACAGACCCCATCTTAAAGGGACAGAAAAAAGAGGCAGTCTAAAGAGGCAGTAAGGAGTCTAAGACTAGCACAGTACCTAGCCAATAGTCAACAGTACTGCTAAGATTAGCACAGTAACCAACCAATAGTCAACAGGCTTGCTAAGACTAGCACAGGAACCAGCCAATAATCGGCAGGCTGGCATTTCAAACAGCAACAATGGCACAGCCGGCATAGACAAAAGGTAAAGCTCTTGTTGATCCAAAGATAGATTTGGTGCCGGGCGGCATGCTGTAAAACCTCATTTTCATGGGATTTTGCGGTTGCAACCACAGAACTACAAACCAAATCGCCTTGGTGACTGAGGACGAATAGCCTCTCTGCTTTCTTAAACACAGGAAACTGATGTTTAAAGTGATTAATGATTCAGTGCACAGTATACAACATGCCATCACGCTTCGCTGCCAAAACTCTGGGATTGAAAACACTGACTAAATTGAGTCTGGAATTCTGCATTCATTACTTTCCTACGAAGGCATCCATTCAGTCAGTTTTCAGTCTGCCATTTCACAATTACTTCAGCCTTGGTTGAGCTTGCTCCCAAAGGGCACTGATGATCATTATCAATCATTACAGGAACAGATGGAGAAAGAGCAGGCCGTGGCAATTACTCTTGATTTACAGAACATATGAATCTTGACATGGATATAGACACCACATCTGTGCCGCTGTGTACACCCAGGGCTGGATGAGGAACTCTAAGGGGCCTGGGCTATTCAAAGGGCCCTGGGCTATTCAAAGGGTCCAGACCTATTCAAAGGGCCATATTTTCAGGCCATCTATGACACGGATCAGTTTGCAAACCACAATGAGATGCTACCCTACTGTCAGTGGTGTAGTCCAAGGTATACGCAGGTATACAGAGTATACCCACTTATTTTTTCAGTCAGCATTGCGTATACTTCTCATAACAGGGTGTTTATCTTGTGCTGTGTGGGCTGCTTACAAAAATTAAGAGTATACCCACTTCTCCAGGGACCACTACACCACTACCTACTGTCAGCGCTTAACACCACACAACACCTGTATACTTTGCTGCCATAGCAGCATCTCATTGATGACAACTCGGCTAGACAAGCAACATGAGATGCTAATCAGAACATCAAAAATGCACCACTCAATAATCCCCACCAGAGCGCCCTGTAATAGTGAACAAGCCACGTAGCTATGAGTAATTAGCAAACTATTTTATTTTGATCAATTATTTTCAAACCTGTAAACCTGAACAAGTTCAGAGAACTCAAAACTTTTGATGTAACCGATTACATAAGAAAATTTGAGTACATATATTATTTTTTTTAAGTAAACTTAACTAAAAAATTATACATCGGCTATTCTGATTTTTTGTGTTATCATTTTCATAATTTTTGAGTTCTCTGAACTAATATTATTCCAAAATCGTAAAGGATTTAGCCTCGTCAGATATATGTGTTTCTCTGGGTCTTTCTCAAACTAGTTATTAAGCCCTTACAAGTTTTTGAAAGGGTACCTTCCTTACGTTCCAACTTCTTGCGCAAGCTCTTACTGTAGAGAGAACTGTCATTGGTCGACCGCCTTCCCAGTGTTGCCACTGCATTTACATCTGTGATTTAGCAGACACTTTTATCCAAAGCGATTGACAAGGAATTTTGCATTTATAGATCATGAGGGTTAGGGTTAGGGTTAGGGTTAGCAACCTTCCAACCTCTGGATTTACAGTGTGGGACAAGGGCAAAATTAAGGCTAAATGTACAAAAACGGCTCAACTATGACATAATGAAGACTACATGATTATAGGCATACAACACAATTTACTAAATGCTAGCTCTCCACAGAAAAACAACACAGACACATGTTTAGTCTTTATCATAGAATATAATAGAAAAGCCTTTATTGTCATTGTATTTACATGGGAGTACCCTTATTGTCATTGACAGGGACTGGTGATTTACATTGAGGAGAATACCATACCTTGGTCATTTACACCATCTATAAACCCTCAGTAAAGTTGGGATGGAATCCGAGCCAACAATAGTACTTCCACATTTAGATACCAGACTTCCATTGACAGTATAGATGCAGCATTGACATTTGTTGTGTCTGACATGCTATGCCATGCTCCTGAAGGGAAAGGACCCTGTGTGTTTGTCAGTGTGTGTGTGTGTGTGTGTGTGTGTGTGTGAGAGAGAGTGTGAGAGAGAGAGAAAGTGTGTGTGTGTGGTGTGTG
>NC_137908.1:4283507-4288507 GCF_963457725.1 Sprattus sprattus | reverse complement strand
CAATCCTGGGCCGGGTGAACTAAAAGAGAAATAGTATTTCTATTTCTATTTGAACGGGCGTAGAGGCACATCAAAGCAGGTTTAACCATGCACACTGGAAATAAAGATGACATGACTTGACTCAGTAACCTAATTTTCCCAGGATGTTAAACGGATGTCTCTATCCTGACCTCATGCATGTGTGTGTGTGTGTGTGTGTGTGTGTGTGTGTGTGTGTGTGTGTGTGTGTGTCACTGTCTTTAGCCTGACCTCATGCATGTGGAACTCCCATTTAATTGTGACCTCACTCCCACTAACTGACAAAACTCTCCCTCCCTCCGTTGCCAAACATACAGAGCGCTCTGTACAACATTATGAAGCACATCATGAGGTCACAAAAATACCAAAAGCTTGGCTGACGGGGGAGGCACCGTGCTGGGAGTTTCAGGAGTGGCCGCCAACATCACTGCACTTCACCTGGGAGCTGACTCTAGCAATGACCATGAAGATGAGAGAGAGGAGTGGAGGAAGAGAAGATGAGAGAGAGGAGTGGAGGAAGAGAAGATGAGAGAGAGGAGTGGAGGAAGAGAAGATGAGAGAGAGAAGTGGAGGAAGAGAAGATGAGAGAGAGGAGTGGAGGAAAAGAAGATGAGAGAGAGGAGTGGAGGAAGAGAAGATGAGAGAGAGGAGTGGAGGAAGAGAAGATGAGAGAGAGGAGTGGAGGAAGAGAAGATGAGAGAGAGAAGTGGAGGAAGAGAAGATGAGAGAGAGGAGTGGAGGAAGAGAAGATGAGAGAGAGAAGTGGAGGAAGAGAAGATGAGAGAGAGGAGTGGAGGAAAAGAAGATGAGAGAGGAGTGGAGGAAGAGAAGATGAGAGAGAGGAGTGGAGGAAGAGAAGATGAGAGAGAGGAGTGGAGGAAGAGAAGATGAGAGAGAGGAGTGGAGGAAGAGAAGATGAGAGAGAGAAGTGGAGGAAGAGAAGATGAGAGAGAGGAGTGGAGGAAAAGAAGATGAGAGAGAGGAGTGGAGGAAGAGAAGATGAGAGAGAGGAGTGGAGGAAGAGAAGATGAGAGAGAGGAGTGGAGGAAGAGAAGATGAGAGAGAGGAGTGGAGGAAGAGAAGATGAGAGAGAGAAGTGGAGGAAGAGAAGATGAGAGAGAGGAGTGGAGGAAGAGAAGATGAGAGAGAGGAGTGGAGAGAGAGGAGTTCCAGGAGTGGCCGCCAACATCCCTGCACTTCACCAGGTCACTCCTGCGGGGTCAGGGGTCATGCAGCGCCAGGTCACTCCTGCGGGGTCAGGGGTCATGCAGCACCAGGTCACTCCTGCGGGGTCAGGGGTCATGCAGCACCAGGTCACTCTTGCTCTGAAGGGGAAACTGCGGCAGGTCTGTATCGCCCTCCTACCAACAGAGCTGAACGGTCATTGAGGGGTCACTGCAGCATCAGGTCATTGAGGGGTCACTGCAGCAGCAGGTCATTGAGGGGTCACTGCAGCAGCAGGTCATTGAGGGGTCACTGCAGCATCAGGTCATTGAGGGGTCACTGCAGCATCAGGTCATTGAGGGGTCACTGCAGCATCACCAGGGGTCACTGCAGCAGCAGGTCATTGAGGGGTCACTGCAGCAGCAGGTCATTGAGGGGTCACTGCAGCATCAGGTCATTGAGGGGTCACTGCAGCATCACGAGGGGTCACTGCAGCAGCAGGTCATTGAGGGGTCACTGCAGCATCAGGTCATTGAGGGGTCACTGCAGCATCAGGTCATTGAGGGGTCACTGCAGCATCAGGTCATTGAAGGGTCACTGCAGCACCAGGTCAGCCGGCGGATGTTTGCAGACGCCGCCAGAGATAGAGAACTGAGAAATAGAGCCTGGTCACCTGTTCTGCTGATCACCTGCACTGCTGATCACCTGTGCTGCTGATCTTCGCCTGTACGTCCAGCATAGATACCCCAACGTTGCTGACATGAAGCAGGGCGAGCTCGTGCTCAACTGAATGCTTCGGTAGTTGGGGACAACTGACCTGCTGGGCGGGGGCTGTATAACATGCAAGGGGTATTTCGTCCATCTGTAATGCTGTGATTGCTGTGATTCCTGTGTGTTAGTCTCTGTGTTAGTTAGAGTCAGCATCTGTGGTATATCAAAGCTAGACCTGCCTCCCATTTCTGTCAGCATGTAAGTGTTTCCAGCCCGTAGGCTTTTCAAAAACGTCAATTCAATCAAATCAATTGTAGTGTCTCCCCTACTCATTCTATGACACCAGGTGAGAATGAAATGCTTACCCAACCCCTGGGCTAAAGGCTGGGCTAGCGAGGCTAACCCAACCCCTTTGCTAAAGGCTAGGCTAGCCAGGCTAACCCAACCCCTGTGCTAAAGGCTGGGCTAGCAGGGCTAACCCAACCCCTTTGCTAAAGGCTAGGCTAGCCAGGCTAACCCAACCCCTGTGCTAAAGGCTGGGCTAGCGAGGCTTACCCAACCCCTGTGCTAAAGGCTGGGCTAGTGAGGCTAACCCAACCCCTGTGCTAAAGGCTAGGCTAGCCAGGCTTACCCAACCCCTGTGCTAAAGGCTGGGCTAGTGAGGCTAACCCAACCCCTGTGCTAAAGGCTGGGCTAGCGAGGCTAACCCAACCCCTGTGCTAAACGCTAGGCTAGCCAGGCTAACCCAACCCCTGTGCTAAAGGCTGGGCTAGCGAGGCTTACCCAACCCCTGTGCTAAAGGCTGGACTAGTGAGGCTAACCCAACCCCTGTGCTAAAGGCTGGGCTAGCGAGGCTAACCCAACCCCTGTGCTAAAGGCTGGGCTAGCGAGGCTTACTAAACCCCTCTGCTAAAGGCTGGGCTAGCGAGGCTTACCCAACCCTTGTGCTAAAGGCTGGGCTAGCGAGGCTAACCCAACCCCTGGGCTAAAGGCTGGGCTAGCACGGTTTACCCAACCCTTGTGCTAAAGGCTGGGGTAGCGAGGCTAACACAACCCCTTTGCTAAACACTGGGCTAGTGAGGCTTGCTAGCAAGGGGTATTTAATCTCGGCTTGGCCTATTGTAAACTGTAGCATGGAAACAGCTTTAAACTGCGGGTCCCATCAGATATAACCATAGCCGTAGAACACACTGCTGCATGGTGACATCATCACATCCTCAACCACTGGACCTCAAAGGCACTGCTGGGGATGGTGAGGGGAGAGGGGGATAGAGAGACAGAGCGAGAGAGAGAGGGAGAGAGAGAGAGCAAATTAGGAAGAGAGGAGGTATCAGAGAGCGAGAGAGAGAAAATGAGGAAGAGAGGGAGTGGGAGAGAGAGAGGGAGGGATGGAGAGGAGGGAGTGAATCAGGGGAGGGATCAGAGACAGAGAGAGTGAGAGAGAGAGAAAGAGAGAGAGAGAGGGAGGGATGGAGAGGAGGGAGTGAATCAGGGGAGGGATCAGAGACAGAGAGAGAGAGAGGGAAGGAGCAGAGACATAGAGAGTGAGAGTGAGAAAGAGAGAGAGGGAAGGAGCAGAGACATAGAGTGAAGGAGGGAAATAGAGTGAAGGAGGGATAGAGAAGAGAGTGAGAGAGTTAGCGAGAGCGTCTTTTGACAACTGGCGCCAGGAGGGTGATTAAGCGCCTCAATCCTCTATGCTGTCGCACAACAAACACCCCCCCCACACACACACACACACACACACACACACACAAACACACACACACACAAACACTCCCCCTGCCCATTTTGAGCAGAGAGTCATTAAGTATCATTAGGCCTGCAGGCCCCAGCAGTACTGTGGGATGGCATCTGGACAGAGGGTTGATTAGCCAGCCTTCAGCTGCAGCTAGTAGCCAGGTGCCTGAAGGAAGGATGATCAGTCACTCACAGGTCACCTCAGGGTGGGGGGTGGGGGTAGAATGGATTGTTATTTTACAGTATTTTTGTTTCGCTCTATTTCACAAATCACTTTAATAACCAGGGGTCTGCCAACACCACACCAACCGAATTTAAATGATGTATTATATACTGTATCTCGTTCCACTCCCTAATGGTTCAATTCAATTCCTTAAATGAATGTTGACTCAAATACTCAACATCACACAGTGTTTCAAAATGATAAGGGGAAACTGACTTTCAAAAAGAATATGCCAGCTAGATTGGCTCACTGATGGCCTTTTGTCAAATACAGTAACTAATATTCACTTTCCTGTATGGGGACATTGCTTGGTGTATGATATTGAATTACAGCCTTTCTTTGCACTCATGTCTTGGCCTGCATAGTTAAGTGTGTCTGTGTGTGTGTCTGTGCCTTTGCGTGTATGTGTGTTTGTGTGTGTGGGTCGGGGTGTGTGTGATCTAGGAGAGGCTTGCCTACTCGTATGGTGGCTGTATTGAGGCACGCCTGGAATGACTCAGATGAAAGACACTCAGAGATAAACATCTCCTCCCCTATAGACACACAACAACCACACAACAACCACCAGCATCAATGAGATAAACAACACCTCTATTAAACACTATCCAATCAGCAAACCAACAACCAGCTCAGCGATGAGATAAACGACACACCTATTAAACACTAACCAATCAACAACACCACAACCAGCTTAGCGATGAGCTTAACAACACCTCTATTAAACACTATCCAATCACAACCAGCTCAGCGATGAGCTAAACAACACCTCTATTAAACACTAACCAATCAGCAAACCAACAACCAGCTCAGCGATGAGCTAAACAACACCTCTATTAAACACTGTCCAATCAGCAAACCAACAACCAGCTCAGCGATGAGATAAACAACACCTCTATTAAACACTATCCAATCAGCAAACCAACAACCAGCTCAGCGATGAGATAAACAACACCTCTATTTAACACTATCCAATCACAACCAGCTCAGCGATGAGCTAAACAACACCTCTATTAAACACTATCCAATCAGCAAACCAACAACCAGCTCAGCGATGAGATAAACCACACCTCTATTAAACACTATCCAATCAGCAAACCAACAACCAGCTCAGCGATGAGATAAACCACACCTCTATTAAACACTA
>NC_137908.1:4211007-4278507 GCF_963457725.1 Sprattus sprattus | reverse complement strand
CAGGAGGGACAGACCAAGGCGGGCAGGAGGGACAGACCAAGGAGTCCAGAGGCAGAGCCCCGCGTCAGGCACTAAGCACCCGGGCCAGATGCCAGCTCCTGACAAAAGCCTCCGCCGCTCCGCACACTCCTCTCACAGAGACGGCGTCGAACTCTGGCTCTCCTGGACGCTTCTCAATCCCCCAATATTGCCGTGGAGATCGCCGTCATTGTCGGACATTTCAGTAAGTATTTTGATTTTTCTTGTTTTTTTGCTTTCTGTTTGTTTTTTTTCAGTCATGCTTGGCTTGTGAGTGTTTTGTGTTTTTTTTTCTTCTTCTTGTCTGCTCGTGTTCTTTTGGCCCGCTCTGGGCGTGTGGGGTTGTGTTGTGTTGAAACGTCTTGTTGTGTTTTGGAGGGAATCCGCTGCCTCTCCCCTCCGGGCCTGAGAGGGTGAGCGGGTTTAAGCCACCCCGTCTGCCCTCCGTACACCCAAACGGAGCAAACAGGCTAAACTACTCCGTGAGCCGCCGGCTTCCACTATCACCACAAAAAGACACCAAGCGACTGCCCCAGCCTGCTGTTCACACGCACTCTCTCCTGTCCTCTTCTCCTCTCCTCTCCTCTCCTCTCCCTCGCTCGTTCGTTCGTTAGTTCTCTCGCTTCTTCTCTTTGTTTTGGCGCGGCATGGCCAATCTGGGCAGGGATGAAGGGGGGGCACGGCCAGACCTGTGGGCAGGGGGGCGATGCCAGCTCATGCCCTCTTCTCCCCTGGGCTTGTTTCCCAGCGTACCTCTGTCTCTTTCTTGTCCCGCCAGCCGCCACTCAACCCAACGTGGAAACGGACGCTCCTCTCCTTCTTTTTTCCCCCCCCTGCTCCCCCTTTTTTTTCTCTTTTCCCTTCACCAGCTTTTTTCGCCATTGCTGCCCGTTCGTTCCCCTTCTGCTCCTCGAGGCTTCGAACTCGCCACTCCGGCCTGGTAGTCGACGCCCCGCCAGGTATTTTTTACATTTTATCTCCGCCCGAACTCACACACTTTTATTGTAATGCCTTTGTTTTGTTTCGTTGTTCGCTTTTATACTGATATCTCCTTCACTCGTATCCTGCTACTCTTCCTCATGCCTCTGCTCCTCCTCATCCTCATCTTCATCGTGTACACGTGTCTGACCAACCCTGCGCCATTTCTCCCTTACTTGTTGCATTTATGCTACGCAACCATATTGGCCATATTGATTTTCAGACAGATCAAAACTGTTGTGTGAATGTGCAAGAGGAGAGCGATATGTTGACCAGACAGTGATAGGTGTGTGTGTTCAGAGTCCAGCTCCACAGACTCCAGAGTGTATATGCAGAACGCATAGCAGGTCGAAAAGAGGGGAGGACTAGCGCGTGTCTTTCATGGCTAAATGTGCTCGTTTGAGAGCCGACCTCTGCTAAGAAATAAGTGCGTTATCGTTTAGAGGCGAAGGGAAAGAGACTGATCTTAAGATGGACCATGACTTCTATTCCCAAGGCCCCAAAAACAAGCATCTAGATAAATGCCCAAGTCATTTTCCACAAGTTGGAACAAGGATTAACTTTCAGATAACAAACGTGCTGCCTAAGCAGCCAAAACGCTTTGTCTTTTGACTCCTTCTATCTTCGTGTGGTGTTGTAGTGGAGTACAGTACAAACTTGTTCCTTCCCTCCAAAAAAACCCAGAACTTTCTGGTATCAATTTGACAACAACAAAAATATTCATATTGCTTAAAATCATTCTCCAAACGGTGTCCCAGAGATTATGAATTTTAGGGCCACATTTTGACTCATTACTTTAAAGGTGTTGATATCCTGCTATTTATTCTACATGACAAATTTAACACATCGGACCAGTACTTTAAAACTGACTTCAACTTTAACTAGTTTTAAAGCTGTCTGTCTGTGTTGTACACATAAAACTCCTAAAAATGTATTACAAATTCAACATACAGATTCAAATCCATATTCAGATTATACATTTTTATTTGAATGTGCAACTGTGCTAGTAGGTTGATATGGGTGACTGCTAAAATCAGTCTGAGCCGTTTCAACTGATATGAATCAATTTGAAACCAGTCTAAACCAGATCGGACTGATTACGATTATGTCCTGTGATCGCAAGCTCCATATCAAGATTGTGTCTCCAAAAGACGGAATCACTACTCCGACTTCTGAACCAACCATAAACCCAAACTACCTACCTAGCAAATAAGCTTTTTCTCAGTGTCATATAACCCTTTCCTCGTTATGATAAGATGCAGCAGGCATCTCTTAGGCGTTTTTTGAACAATATATCACAAATCCAAATCAAAACAGGCAAAGTCTACACAGTTTTCCTCCGTGTTTTACAAACAGTCCAAAGGGGGAGGGCCCTAATGTAATGTAACGAGAGGCAAGGCGAAGAGAGGAGTTTCTAACAGAGGGTGGAGTGACAGGGCGAAAAATTTGACTACTTCCTCCTCCCCTCGTCTCCTCAGATGAACCCGTCACGTTACTAGATATTTTTCTCCGGCACGCCATTCCTGCTTCCTGCTATTTTCGTCCCTTCCCCCCACGCCACCCGCCCTTGTCCCCTTCCTCGCCCTGTGTGGTTGTGGTTACCAGGAACAAAGCCGGTGGTGCTTTTATCAGGAAGTATGGGCCGCACAAACACTCTCAATGGATTGCAGTCAAGGCCAGGCACAAGATAGCCACTCAGAGATAAACATACTGGCCTCACTGTTGAATCAGAAACAATATGTGCAGACGCTCAAATCTCTTTAACCTTTGCAGTTGGTTACAATGCCTGGAGCTTAGCTTAAGTACCCTGATACACAAGCATGGTTAGGCAAACACAAAAAAAACAGCCTATAATTAAGCAATCATGACAGTAAGTTCAAAGTGTAAAGCAGCAATATATTTCTGCTTTAAAATTGTCGATATAATATATTATATTAATATTAAATTATCGCATAACAACCGTGTTACACTTTACTTGGCACGACTTTTAACTTTGGACGAGATTACATCTTCATGTGGTTTCATGTGTCTGTGAGAGATGTGTGCTTTTCCTCAGCCGCACCAGGTCACAAACAGCCCTAGTACAGACCCCCCCCCCCCCCCCTCCCCCATTTCAAAAGCTGTTTAAGAAGGGTTCAGTCTTCAGTGGGTCAGTGTATTTCAGATGAAAGGAGGAGAGCGAGTGAGAGAGAAAAGGCACCATGTGTCGTATCACAAATCAAGATGGCCTGATTCTTGCTCTTTGAGGAGTGAGTTTGTTTTTTTGCAACTCATTACAGAATTGTTCAGCATAGATCTAGAATTTCCATTGGCTGTCATTCATAACGGTCGCTTAAGTCCATTATTACATGTTCCAATGGAACCCTCAGCTGGCTTGGGTCCATTCCAGAGTCGACTGCTATCAGGATGGCCTTCAGCAGACCTCACACGCCACAGGAAGAAGTCAAACAAGGTCAAGCTCGAGCAAACTTCCTGTTTAGCTTTGCTATTTTAGCATACGGGGCGTGCTCCTTGAGCTCTGCGCACTGACATGAGTTTGAGAGAGAGTGTGCTCGCTAGAACAGCGAGGCCAAGACAAAGCTATGACACGTAGATCAATGGTTTGGCTCACAAAGCACACTGCTTAACGTCAAACTATCAGGGACTTTCTGAAACAGGAACATTTTAGAGCAGCTCGTTTAGGAGTGCTGTGTAAATATATTGTATTTCTGAATTTTTACTTCCAGTAATATATTAAGGATTCCTTTCATTCAAGAAGTTACACTTGGTGATTAACACCATCAATAATTCAAATTAGTGAAATATGTATTTTATTCAGGATAACTAATGCGATCAATTAGGTTAGGGTATCTTTATAGTAGCCTAAATGTATGCATCAGTTAACAGGAAATAACAAACTACAACACTAAAGGCCGATTTAGGGTCGTTTTAGACGCAGAGCCGTAAGCACGTAAGATACATAACCCCCCCTTGCACGGTAAAATACCCCCCCTTACGTGCTTAAGTGCGTCGCCCAAAATTCCTGACTATGCGACTAAAACACTACGGCTCTACACAGCTCGCAAAGGCTGTGATTGGCCGGCTACCACAGCCTTTCACAGAGTCTCACGTTTCCGGGTTAATAGCATACTACAGTCTTTTTTAGACCAAGACATTTTTTTAAATCATGAATACCCTGCAGACCGTCTCACAAGCCTTTTCTTATGGATTAGGAACAAACATAACAGAAGAGGTCCGAAGACATGAACTCCTTTACAAATCCTCTTTAAACACTTATAAGGACGCTCAAATTACCGCAAATTTATGGAGAGAATATCCCATTCTCACCCGCGATTGTTTGGAGAGAATGTGGTCATTCACGAACAAATAGGTACTTTCATATTCATTTTCCGCCACTTGTGAGTCATGGTGATATCTTTCATCTTTCATATTGACGTGAATCCATCAATTGCACCAGCGAGTTTGATAGAATGAGCCCGGTCTGCTCATATACAAAAGTTAACAGTAACCTGCCGTTACCTTGTGGCCAGCACCATTGTAGTTACAAGCATTGACAACATGATGAGATTCTCTCGCCGTTTACCACCTCATCTTTGAATAATGTAACTAATAAACACATCGTTTTAAAGCCTGTCGCAGTCATTAAAAGATGTGTCAATAAACAAACTTTTGCGTCATGTGCTGTCTTTTTCGCCACTGGTACTGAATTGCCAACATTTGTATTTTGTGTAACACATGTATTCATAACATCAAGCCTTTCGCCCACTACACTTTCATGCTCCGGTAAGTTTTTTTCCTTTGTCCTGCTGCAATAAATAGGCTTACTTACCTCAAAATAAATCTACAGTTCTGGTGTCAATTTGCTTTGCAACACGCAACACGGCTCACAAGCCTTGCAACACGGCTCTGCGTCTAAAACGAACCTTAAATCAAAACTTGTCTTAAACAAGTTCCTTGTGTAAATTACGTGCTTACGGCTCTGCGTCTAAAACGACCCTAAATTGGCCTTAACATTACTCCATTCAATAATGTTCAGTAATTTGTTCATGTTTGTGGCATGTGGCATCAAATGAATATATTAGTGCTGTCAGTTTAACGCGTTATTAACGGAGTTAACGCGAACCCATTTTAACGCCGTTAATTTATTTATCGCGCGATTAACGCGATTAAATATTTTGAGTTAACTATGACAAAAATGCGATTAATCGCAATTAAATATTTTAATCGTTTGACAGCACTAGAATATATCATTTATAATCAACTTATTGATTAAGTGCCATTATGCATAAAAGTGTTATCTGTAGATGGTGCTGTTGAAGACCTGTTTGAGACCTGCTTTAGACCTGTGGTAATGTTACAATCCTAGGCATGAAGAAGAAGTATGCTCGTTTGTCTTGGTCACATTAGTCAGGAGGGGAAGTCGAAAAGAAACACAACAAAACCTAAACAGGAAGGAGCCGGACGCAAACAGTTAATTCTGCCTATAGAACTCAGAGGTGGCGCCAGATCTAACGGCATATTTGACTAACAATAAAACCTCCCATATTGAAGCTTTTCTGTGTGTACACACACACACACTGCATGCACACACACACACACACACTGCGCTAACAGGAAGTGCCGGTGCAGGGACGTGGGGGCATTGTGTGTAGGTGACGTGGAACACAGTGCAGAGGGCACGGCAACGGATGCCTCACAGATGGCAGAACCACACGCCATGCCAAACTTCCCGAGCGCCGTGCCAAAACCCCTCCACCACAAACAGGAAGCTTTCTCCACACTCCTTATAGCCTGTGTGACACTGGAAGGCAGGGGGGTAGCTGGTTAAGAAGTAAACAGCTTCGCTTCACCTGCTATTTATCTCCTGAATGCTAACAAGCTAAATAGCAGTGAGATGATCCTCACATTAACACATGTTCTCTAACAGAGTCCGCTTTTCATCCCATTTAGCCTTTAAATACTCACAGGTAACAGTTACAGGCCAATACACATTCAAATGTGTCATCAATTAACTTTCACTTTCCTTGTTATTTAGCATTGGCATAGTCACAGGCTGAAAAGCAGTGAGATGATTATCATATCAACACTTTGTCTCCAGCAGGGTCTGCTTTCCGCCCTAATTAGCTTTAGCTTAGAGATCATACATTAATAACTTGCCATCAAACTACTTCCACCTCCCCCATTATTCAGCATTTGAATGTTGACGGGCTTACCAGTGAGATGATCATCATGCTAACACCATGTTCTCCAAAGGCTCTGCTCTTTAGCATTTGAAAGGTCATAGCCAGCATAGCATTACATGCCACCCAACAGCTTTGTATCGCCTGCTAATAACCACTTAAACGCTCAGAATACAGACCATACCCTAGATCAGGGGTGATAAACTCAAATACACAGAGGGCCGAAATAAAAAAAATGGGTGTAAGTCAAGGGCCGGACAGTGGAGCAAGCGCTCCCTAAATTGACGTATGCTACCAACGCGGGGACAGTGCATTGTGGGACTTACCAGCGGCCGCGGGAGACAAGCTCTGATAGATAAATAGATTGATACTTTATTAATCTTGAGGGAAAATTAGGCCAACCAAATTCAATTTTACCGTTGCTCATTCAAATCATTGGAACTTTTTGCAACATTCTGAGGAGCTTGCGGGCCAGATTAAATGGCTTGTCGGGCCTGATCAGGCCCCCGGGCCTTGAGTTTGACACATGTGCCCTAGATCATCATAATTTTTTAGCAAAGAGGTCCAACAACTTCCATTTTGGAATTTGAATAGTCTGGAACTAGAGAGCTGGGTGTGTCATGTCATCTCCCTCTCGACTCTCCCCTCTAGAGACCACATGAGACTCCCCAGGTCGTCCAACACAACCAGAGAGCTGATCATCATCATTTTTAAGCAAAGAGGTCCAACAACTTCCATTTTGGCATTTTGTAACAGGTACCGCAGCACTTAGCTGACAGATAATATTCTGAAATTTCAGCAAAATAATTGAAGAGGCAGGACAACAGCTTCTTAACTTTTGCGTTCTCCGCAGTTTCTTTATTGAACTTGAGTTCACCGATTACCACACGTTCTGCAGATCACCTCATCACTTCCGCCCTGCTGGCATCAAACACTTTATTTCCCTTCAAAATAAAATACCTTCTTAAAATCGATGAAAGCAGTATTATCAAAATAAAACACCATTTTGAAAAACACAAAGATAACACTTTTGTGGATGTCACAATTTGAATAGTCTGGCACTAGAGAGCAGGGTGTGTCATGTCATCTCCCTCTCTACGCTCACCTCTAGAGACCACATGAGACTCCCCAGGTCGTCCAACACTTTCCATCTTCCCCATCTGTGTTCATCTTTCTTTGGTGAAGATCTCTGCCACTGGAGGTGTCTGTTTACAGCTGTCTGTCTGTCTGTCTGTCTGTCTGTCTGCCTGTCTTCCTGTCTGCCTGTCTGTCTGTCTGCATTCCAAGATCCTCTCTCCAGATTAGATTTGGAGGGAGGATCTCGGAATGCCAACAGAAATACAGACAGAAGTAGGCCAGGTCATAACCTCAGCTTTCACTGGGATAGTTAGTAGCAGGAGATCAGAAGTAGTCGAAACTCGCTAACATATACGGTAGCAGTCAGGCGTAATTATTTATGTGGGAAGACATACTATACTGTTAATGAAGCAAATTATATCTCACCTAAAATTAAAAAAAGGCAATATGATCCTGCAAAGATGAATTATTGTTAGCGTTGTACCACATAGTTGCAATTTCAGTACAAATACAAAATATGATGGGGAAAAGGACTATCTGGCCCCTCATACACACACTCGCACACACACACTCACACACACACACACACACACACACACACACACACACACACACACACACACACACACACTTTCTCCTCTGTGTCATCTGAATGGGTATCTGTCCCTCCATCTCATTCTGTGGCACAGGATCCTGACACCATTTACCGTCTAATTAATTCAACGTCTCAATTAAGGACTCTAAGAGAGCCTATCCTCTGTCCTCTCCTCCTTTCCTCCTGTTCTTCCTGTCTTCTTTGCTCTCCTCCTCTCCTCTCATCCTTTCTCATTTCTGTTCCCATTTTAAATCCTCTCCTCTCTCTTCACCCCTGCTCTTTCCTGTTCTCTCCTCTCCTCTCACTGCCCTGCTGTTCTCTCCTCTCCTCTCACGGCCCCTCACTGCCCTAATGCCCTGCTGTTCTGCTGGTCTCTCCTCTCCTCTCTCTGGCCCTGAAGATCCCTTACTGCCCTGCTGTTCTCTCCTCTCCTCTCACGGCCCCTCACTGCCCTAATGCCCTGCTGTTCTGCTGGTCTCTCCTCTCCTCTCTCTGGCCCTGAAGATCCCTTACTGCCCTGCTGTTCTCTCCTCTCCTCTCACGGCCCCTCACTGCCCTAATGCCCTGCTGTTCTGCTGTTCTCTCCTCTCCTCTCTCTGGCCCTGAAGATCCCTCACTGCCCTGCTGTTCTCTCCTCTCACGGCCCCTCACTGCCCCAATGCCCTGCTGTTCTCTCCTCTCACTGCCCCAATGCCCTGCTGTTCTCTCCTCTCCTCTCTCTGGCCCTGAAGGACCTCAATGCCCTGCTATTCTGCTGGTCTCTCATCTCCTCTCTCTGGCCTGTGAAGATCCCTTACTGCACCAATACCCTGCTGTTCTCCCCTCTCCTCTCACTGCCCCTCACTGCCCTGTTGTTCTCTCAAATCGTTCCCATCGGCGTCCGCTGTCATCAGTTCAGAGCGCAATCCTACATGCAAATGACCTGCCCTGCCGCCTTTCAACGGCCTCTGCTTCACATGCTAATTTATGCAAACCGACAAGTCCTTCTTCACACACACACACACACACACACATATACACACACACACACAGACACACACAGACACACACACACATAACTCTCGATCTGACCCCGTCTAGCAACCCAGAGGAATGGAGGCAGTCTGCCAGCCAGTGGCATTGTCCTTAGCTCTCAGCTGGAACTTTAACACGACTCAGCACCACCATTTTCAACCATTACTCACATTTAAGTTTGTTTAGGTGAGCTGACGAGTCGTATTCCTTTAGGACACATACAATATTGGAGATAGCAAATATGGGGTTATATTTTTGCTGCGTCATGTCAATGAATCAGCGACATCCTGGTTAGGCTGGTAACGAGCACATGTTCGTTTCACCAGCCTGGAACGAAAACTGCTTCTATAACTTGTGGCAGAGAATTAATGTCATGTAACTAACATACAGACACGCATTGCTTTTATGTTGTGTGACACAAGTCAATCTGTATTGTGATATGTTGGACTGCTTATCAGCTGTCTGGTCTGTGTTGCGGGATTTTGGTGTAATCGTCGTTAAGTTCTAGAGGAAATATCCTGTGTCTCCCCCTTCGTGTTGACTTGAGAAAGCTAAGTCCTTCCCTAAAATGGCCGAAGAGCGGCCATTTTGTTTGGTCTTCTCTCTCCCCTCTTTGCATTGGTGGCAGCAGCCTATATACGCATGGCTTTGTGCAGGCTAGCGGGAGTCAGCTGGGGGAAGCCATGTTTAAACTCTGCTCTTTACTTCTGCCTGTTAAACAGCAAGCTTGCGCTGGTTTGTGGGGCGGTAAAGAGCCAAGTTTGTGAGAAAACGGGCACTCGTTCCTCCTGGCGCTGCTTGCCTCTATTTCACGCCAACCTCTCTGGATGCCAGTGAGTTACGCTTAAGCCTTCCAGAAATTAGCACACTCTGAGAAGCCCATCGCACCGCTTCATGATGGTGTTGTAATGCTCTGAAGGGGAAAAAAGCCACTGCCTTTGTAAGTACAACAGGCAGCCTTTTTCATCCTAATGACCCACCTGTGTCGGGTGCTAGGACGCTGTCAGCTAATTCCTTGGGACAAAGTCAGCATTCAAGTTGAACATTTCTGAGGTGGGCTGTTGTATGGATTCAGTTGGGAGCTTAAATGGAACGTCACTCCCTGTTTTTTTTTTTAGACAATCAAATTGTTCCTTGGGGGGGATTCCCTGTAAAACTGTTACCAGACTCCCTCCTGTGATATTCAAGATAATGTCAGGCAGAGAACTCTCATCCCATCAGCAGGCTAAGGGCTGAGAGGAGCCTCGGACTCCCCCACCAGTGGGAGGCTATAGCCCTGACCTGAGCCAGTCCAGGTTTTAGCAGGCGTGGATACACTTTCTATTAGCCTCAGTGTAACAGGCGTGGATACACTTTCTATTAGCCTCAGTGTAACAGGCGTGGATACACTTTCTATTAGTCTCAGTGTAACAGGTCGCTTAACCCTTCAGCAGGCACCATCACACCAGAGTTTGTAGAATGTTGAAAGAACGCTCTAAAGAACATTTGGCTCCGTCTAATATATCGTGGAATTTCAGAATCTTACATTGTGTGATGAAATAAGAACGTTTAACACTCCCCTGCTGAAGGGGTTAATGTGAGGTCATTTGGAGCTGGGTGTGTGTGCATGCTTGAAGCACTGATGCATGTTCAGTATATCCACTTGTCAACTGGTTGATGTATTTTCACTCAACAGGTCCCTCTGTGAGCTGTTTGCATTGGCACATTTGAACCCTTCCTCCTACATCCTGGAGAGGATATTTCAATCGCAATGCTCAGACTGCAAATTACACTTTACGTCTTAAGCCATCATTCATGTATACGTTACATTACTAATAGAGTGCCTTATCTCTCTCTCTCGATCTCTCTCTCTCTCTCGCTCTCTCTCTCGCTCTCTCTCTTGCTCCTTCTCTCTCTCGCTCTCTCTCTCTCTCTCTCTCTCTCTGTCTTTCTTCTTCTCCAGGTCATTGTTCTGCTGTGCTGCTACCAGGCCATTCCTGACAGAGAGACGGCTACCTGCAGAATGACGGCTGTCGGGCAAGAAGACGTGTTGCCGCTAGAAGATGTATTGAAACCGGAAGTGGGTGATTTACTCCGTTTAATTGCCTAATACCAGGACCTTTACTTTTTCGTTGAGAACTTGTGTTGTTCGCCTGACCCTTAAACGATCGAACGACAAACGTGTTATTTATTTATTTATTATTTTTGTGAAGTTATATACGGCTCAATACTCAACTGACTTGTTTACCGAACTTTTACAAAGTCATACAACTAAACACACAAGTAACTTGTTAACCGAACGTAAAACTTGTTTTACGTAACTATATGACCAAAATACACAGTAAGCGTGCTAATCAAACGTTTACACCGTGTCAGATTAGTAGTTTTTAATTAATACATTTTCTGTTCAGGTCAGATAACAAGGTTTAACCAACCAGAGACCGGAGAGAAGTGACGACGTCTTCTTGCCCGACAACGGCTGTCCTTGAGGTTGAGGTAGTAGATTGAATAGTTGTGGGGTAGGAGCCCCCCCTCTGAGATAACTATACAATCTACTGTCTTTCCTAGAGAGACAGACTGACCTCAACAGAGAACTCTGCACATCCAGTGGACAGTCCTCTTGTGTGTGTGTGTGTAACCAGTGGACAGCACTCTCAAGTGTGTGTGTGTGACCAGTGGACAGCTCTCTCTCGTGTGTGTGTCCAGTGGACAGCTCTCTGAGATAACTATACAATCTACTGTCTTTCCTAGAGAGACAGACTGACCTCAACAGAGAACTCTGCACATCCAGTGGACAGTCCTTGTGTGTGTGTGTAACCAGTGGACAGCATTCTCTCGTGTGTGTGTGACCAGTGGACAGCACTCTCTCGTGTGTGTGTGACCAGTGGACAGCTCTGTTGTGTGTGTGTGTGTGTGTGTCCAGTGGACAGCTCTCTTGTGTGTGTGTGTGTCCAGTGGACAGCACTCTCAAGTGTGTGTGTGACCAGTGGACAGCTCTCTCGTGTGTGTGTCCAGTGGACAGCTCTCTTGTGTGTGTGTGTATGTGTGTGTGTGTCCAGTGTACAACTCTCTCTCTTGTGGCTGTGTGTCTCTCTCGTGTGTGTGTGTGTGTGACCAGTGTACAGCTCTCTCGTGTGTGTGTCCAGTGGACAGCTCTCTGAGATAACTATACAATCTACTGTCTTTCCTAGAGAGACAGACTGACCTCAACAGAGACTGACCTCTGCACATCTGACGGAAACATCCAGGTCACAAACTCACACCCAAACATGTCACACCTGTCTTCATCTAGCACTGATGCATTCCACCATCAAGCGATATTTGGTAACACTTTATGTGAGCCCCTCTGTTACCATAGCAACGTCATGGACATGTCATGGCAGATACCATGTAAAGGTGTTAAAGTGACTTTCATTCCCGTCGATTAATTTCCGTTGATGTTGTGACCACAATCAGAAATCGTCATGTTAGCTTTCTAAAATTATAATGATACGAAAGGCAACAAGCATATGCTAACATAAGCTGTTATGTTATCAGTAGCATCCAACACTTTGAAAAACTGTCAGGACAATTACAGATACTGGTCAAAAAACACCATCAAATCATTGGCCACCAACTGATGTGACGACCAATGGGGGGATAGGGTATCAGCCATGACATGTTTACTTTTAAAACATGCATAATAATAATAATAATATCCAAACTTTTATGAAATCTGTCCTATTATACACTGTTAGTGGACTTATCCTTTTGCTGATGGACAGCCCTCTCATGTGTGTGTGTGTGTGTGTGTGTGTCCAGTGGACATCTCTCTCTCGTGTGTGTGTGTGTGACCAGTGGACATCTCTCTCGCGTGTGTGTGTGTCAAGTAGACAGCTCTCTTGTGTGTGTGTGTGTCCAGTGTACAGCTCTCTCTCGTGTGTATGTGTGTCCACTGAACAGCTCTCTCGTGTGTGTGTGTGTGACCAGTGGATAACTCTCTCTCGTGTGTGCTCTCTCGTGTGTGCTCTCTCGTGTGTGTATGTGTCCTGCGGACAGTCCTCTCGTGAGTGTGTGACCAGTGGACAACTCTCTTGTGTGTGTGTGTGTGTCCAGTAGACAGCTCTCTTGTGTGTGTGTGTGTGTGTGTCCAGTCTACAGCTCTCTCTCGTGTGTTTGTGTGTCCACTGAACAGCTCTCTCGTGTGTGTGTGTGTCCAGTGGACAGCTCTCTCGTGGACAGCTCTCTCGCGTGTGTGTGTGTGTCCAGTGGACAGCTCTCTCTTGTGTGTGTGTGTCCGGTACAGCTCTCTCTCTTGTGTGTGTGACCAGTGGACAGCTCTCTAGTGTGTGTGTGTGTGTGTGTGTGTGTGTGTGTCCAGCTCTCTCGTGTATGTGTGACCAGTAGACAGCTCTCTCTCGTGTGATGACGTGTCTCGGCGAGGTGAGGTAGTAGGTTGTATAGTTTGTGGGAGGGATGAATCCCTGTTTAGGTAATAACTATACAGTCTATTGCCTTCCTCGAGGGCCACACTGAACAAGTGTCTGGGTGGTGATAACTATACAGTCTATTGCCTTCCTCGAGGGCCACACTGAACAAGTGTCTGGGTGGTGATAACTATACAGTCTATTGCCTTCCTCGAGGGCCACACTGAACAAGTGTCTGGGTGGTGATAACTATACAGTCTATTGCCTTCCTCGAGGGCCACACTGAACAAGTGTCTGGGTGGTGATAACTATACAGTCTATTGCCTTCCTCGAGGGATCCACTAAACTAGTGTCTGGGTTGTTCTCTACACTCTGCCTTCTCCAAAGAGTAAGTATCTTTAACAAAAGAGCATTACATTTGCCTGACAAAATGTCAATATGTCTGAACATGATGGCTTTGAGAATTAAAATACATGTTGGCGATCGACTGGTGTTATGTGTTTTTGTGTCTACAATTACATACTTTTTCAACCATATTGTGCATTAGCAACCAATAAAAGCAAGTCAACTTAAGCGTGGCTTTTTGGGGATTTTGAACGCTAACACTACGGTAGTGGATGACTGCTTCTTCAAGCTCCTCTTGCTTCACCAGTAAGACATGTCATGCTCAGTTCAGAGCCACGCACACAGGAAGCAGAACGGCCATACATTTATAACTTTAAGGGTTCACATTTGATCCACAAGCCCCACAAATCGAGACATTTTTAAATAAATGCACTCATTAACCTGATCACAAGCATCAGACATGTAAACCTGCCCATTATGGTAGAATGATAGTTATGTGTGTCCACTGAAAAACGTACTTCTCAGCAGATGATCTGAACTCGCCGACAGTGGTACAGGAGGTAGAGAAGTCGTTTAGTAATCAGAAGGTTGCTAGTTTGATTCCCTGTCGAAGTGTCCTTGAGCAAGACACTGAACCCCTAATTGCTCCTGATGTGCAATGTCTCATCAGTGTAAATGTAAAAATGTGTAAGTCGCTTTGGATAAAAGCGTCTACTAAATGTGTAAATGTAAAGTCAGTTATGATACAAATTTAAATAATGTCATAGATTTGGAAGGAGTATGTATCTGACAGGAAGTGATCCGTAGGGTCCCACTTTACTTCACTTCTTTTTTGGGGGGGCGACAGTGGTTCAGAAGGGAGAGGAGGTAGAGGAAGGTCGCTAGTTCAATCCTGACCAAGTGTCGAAGTCAGTGTCCTTGAGCACAACACTGAACCCCCAACAGGTTTTGGGACTGACGTGTAAACTCTATGAGTAGAAAAGCGCTATGTAAATGCAGTCCATTTACCATTTATAACAGTGTATTTACATGGGTAATAAATAGTACAATGAACTTCTACTTTTTATTTTATGTTACTACAGCCTGTACAACATGTGCCAGTACAACACACATTAGAGCACACATTAATCATTATAATCAGTCATTAAATTGCCGGGGGGTTTAGGCTCTGGGCTCTGTTAAGCGCCTAGAGGCAATTGTATTGTTATGGCGCTATACAAATAAAATTGAATTGAATTTAAATTGAATTGAATTGAATTGAATTGAATTGAATTGAATTGAATTGAATTGAATTGAATTGAATTGAATTGAATTGAATTGAATTGAATTGAATTGAATTGAATTGAATTGAATTGAATTGAATTGAATTGAATTGAACTGAATTGAATTGAATTGAATTGAATTGAATTGAATTGAATTAAATACATAGTACTTAAGGACACATAATAAATTGGGAAACATTTCAGGCAGCTTTGGTGAGTAACATATCTTGCAACTTATATATGGTCATCTGGGGCTATGTGAATATCCATCCCATGTACTAGCTAGCTGACATTAGTCTGTTTCCCACTAGCCGACCACAGCGTTGTCCCTGTGGGTTGGCAAATGTGGTTGTTCAATATTTAGTCAACCAGAAGAGGGTGCTAAAGAGCCGCAGGGATTATTGCATGATCATGATATTTGTAACGTATGACCTCTGCTGGCAGGGAAGGGGAACTGCATAAAAAATTACCACACCCTTTGATCCCGACTATGGTGAAGGCTAACTGGTGACACGCTATTTCAAGAAGCTGTAGATGTCACAGTGCTTGTAAAGGAAGCTGTGAGGGAAACACTGATGGTTGACTGAGAAACAGCCCACCCTGACTGAGAAACAGTGCTCTTAAAAAAGATCATATGACTATTACATCCACCTCTAACATGTTAAATAAGATTCTAGTCACGGTTCATTTTAAGCATCCTTTGGTTCAATGTTCTAGCATAAGTTGAATAGGTCATCTATTATACAATCACTAATTTTATATATTAAGTACATAGCATGTTAGGCCACTTCAACTAAAGTAAACAGATATATTATCATTCCAGTTTTAAATGCAATGGGAACTTGAACAAAGCATCATGTAGAGTGCATTTACCATGCTTTTGAATTTAACTCTATAACAGTTTTTCACATTATATTTTTACACTGTGAAGCGCTCTGGTGTACTGTATGAGATGGAGTCAACATAGAGTACACTGTAGATCTGCAGATCACAATGTCCTGTTTGGCTAATTTCTTGTGCTGATGGTACTGTTGATATTGACTACAGTATCTTGGCCCTCCTTGCAAAGAAAGTGCCTCATCCAAATTGCCTTGAAAGCAGATTTGAGCTTGCGGATTTTCAGTGCATACACCACTGGATTAATGGCAGAGTTGGCGTGAGAGAGGACGATGCCGACATAGAAAGCCTGGCGAGGAACCATAACTCCGTAGAAAGAGGCAGCGTTCAGGAAGTGCAGAGGCAGCCAGCAGACTGCAAACAGCACCAGAATGATGACGAGGGAACGGGTGAGTTTCCGTTCCTTGTGGTAGTAGGAATGAGACCCACTGCCACTCACCCCACCTCCTCTCAGCTGCTTGTGGATCCTCATGAAGATGCAGAGGTATAACAACAGCATCAGTAGCATGGGTGGCAGTAGGCAGCTGAGGAAGTTAAAGTTGACCATGTAGGATATTGGAATCACTGCCAGAAACGTACAAGTGATGGTTGTGGAGTTAGAATCCTCCATCTGTGCTAGAGTGTCTTGGCGATACCATCCAAACATGGGAACGAAGCCTAAAATACCTGCAGAGACCCAGCAGGCTCCCACTACAGACCAGGAGCGAGTCTGGGTCACAGTGCTCTTATACCTGTGGTGGAGGAGGACGACACAGTTAACATGCGCGACTCTCACAAGAACAGTCAAATCTCTCTCTCTCACACAAGAAAATGGCTGCAGTGAAAGTGCAATGTGTCACAGGACTCTAAAAAACCTCTGAAGTTTTATACCTGTGGTGGAGTTTTAGAAAACACTAGTATGATACATCACTCTCACAATTCATTTTCAAAAGTTACTACATTTGAATACAATGCATTTCATTAAAATATAGTTATTATTCTTGAGGAAATATACTCAAAATTTGCAAAGAAAAACGTATCTTCAAAAGTCGGAATAACTCTTTAATGTGACAGCGTTCAGGAATGGGGAGAGGAGCTAGGTGAACACAGGTGTGTTGAGGAACCTTACCTGAGTGGGATGTAGACACGCAGGAACCGGTCCAGGGCGATAGCCAACAAGGAATGGACAGAAGCTTGGGTCAGAACAATCACCATAGAACAGAGAGCCACACAACCATAGAAGGGGATTCTGACCTGACTGTCCACCAGAATCGCCACAGGTACAGCCACCGCCCCCACCAGAAAGTCGGCTACGGCCAGAGAGATAATGAAACAGAATGTGGGCTGCCGCCGCATGGCACCACACGTCCACACTGCCCAGATCACCATCAGGTTACCAAGGCAACATGCCACAGCGATCAGCACCTCCAGTACTGTGTAAGGCACCTTGAGGCTGTGCATGACAATTCTGCAAGAGTATTATCTAAATACAAATACCCTAAATGAAACTCTCACATAAAACTCCTTTTGTAACAGAGGCTGAAGCTCTACTGATGCCACTCACAGATATTCATGCATTTCCTGAGAAACAGGAAAACCTGCACACGCGTCATATGTAATTTGCATGATTCTACAGAATTAAAACTGTATGAGTTGAACACGCTCGCACGCACACACCCACACACACACACACCCACACACACACACACACACACACACCCACGCACGCATATAATCAAAACAAATAGCGTATGAAAAGCATCTAGCATATAGTAAAAACAGCATGTTTTACAGTATGTGTTACACACACACGCACACATAATCAAAACAAATAACATATGAAAAGCAACTAGCATAGTAAAAACAGCATGTTGTTACCACTGACCCCCTTGAGAGGGACACTGTCGGTGTCACACTGTTCCATGAAATGAATGATTCTGGTATTGTATCCGCTATTGTTACAGTAAATGAAAGTTTAACTGCCCCCTAAAATGTGTTAGTAAAAGACTGAATTGTGATGAAACGCAAGGATGTATCAATGTTTTCTTAGAAAATGGTAGTGTTTTTTTTTCATGGCTCCCCTAATTAATTAACAAAATTCAAATGTTTATAATTACTAAAATGTTTTGGGGTGTTGTGGGCTGAAAAGGGTTCCAACTATTTGTGAGTTATTTACATCAGGAAATGGATGCCACCCCTCTACAGTCTCTGCCTGCGTGAGAGCGTTTCATTTGCATTGGCTGATCGAGACTCATCATCCACAGGAATTTACTGTACATGAGTGTTCACAGGTGATAGGACTTTTATACGTCGCTTGCTATTCGGTTTATAGAAATGTGCATAGTCTTGCACTGGACTCGGAAACTGCACCGTCGGACTCAGGAGGATTCAGTGCTAATAATTAAAACAAGAACCCTTGAATTTGTATGTCGGTAGCAGGTCTCATAAAGTTTCAGGGAAGGTTTGGACACTGCAGAGTTCTGTATCCGTAGCTACTAATTGACAGAGATACATCCCACTTGTCTTTAGCATCTTTTAGCAGTTTAGTTCAGGCCTACACAATGCCAATAGCCTTTGCCCTTTGGTGCATTTGTTCTTGGGCTACACCCATCACAACAGCAGAGGCAGACATTTACAGTTAGTCATTTAGCAGACACTTTTATCCAAAGCAACTTACAAGGATTTGTACACATTTTACATTTACACTGATGGCACACTGCACATCAGGAGCAATTAGGCGTTCAGTGTCTTGCTCAAGGACACTTTTGAAAGGGAATCGAACTAGTACTGATTACTAACCGTCTTCTCTACCTACTGTACCACTGCCAGCTGTGCCGTTTAGGTGTTAGCACCATACTACAGGCTGTGCTAACATTATCACCATAGTGAGTGGTGCCATGGTAACAAGCTTTCCTTTGTGATTGATGTCATGACATGTTGCAGCCTTTAGGGCCTGGTCCTGTGTGATGTAATCATAGATTCTTTGATGAAGCACCCTCTCCTGTCTTGAACTTTATTAGTCCAGGCAAAATAGCCCATTTTGGAGCCAAAAATAGAACTAATTCTAAAATATTTTTTTTCAGCATAGATCATTTCTATGAGGTGTCCAAAACAACATACTAAAAGTCCTAAGAAATCCTAGCTGAGGAAATATGTTTAATTCTCATCAATCTGAGATGTGAGCTAATAATGCATGGCAAAAATACACCTCAAAAATGTATTTTTTTCTTTTACTCCTATCAAAATAAAACTTTACACAATGAAAGTACCCATGAAAATTTAAATAAATGTATTACAAGTTTCTTTGAAAATGAATTTGAATATGCAAATGAGCTATACACTAATCGAATATGCCCAAAATACACCCAATAGGCTTAATTTTTTCCTTTACTCCTACCACAATAAAACTTTACATAGTAAAAGTATACATAAAAAGTAACTTTTTTGTATTACAAGTTTCTTTTGAAATTAATTTGAATATGCACATGAGTGTCACACTAGTGATGGCAGTCTGACACTGAAGCGCCGGAACGTGATTCAAACCATAAACTACGCCAACCATCAAACCACTGCTTCGAAGGTTGCTTTGGTACGGAAAAATCACGTGACATATGACGTGCGAACCAGCAACTGCTTCATTCTCTGAATGAACCAGCTGAGTGGTTCATAGCGCATCACACGGACCAGTCAGGTGCCGCCACCAACTAGCAAGAGTCCGAATAGAGGCGCCTTCAAAGCATAAAAACTTCCCTGACTGTTCCCTATCGACCATAACTTGTTGTTACACAAGCACACCCAACCTGTGCCATATTTCCCCAGCACATCCGAATCCCCAAGCACATCCTTTCCCCAAGCACTCTCCCCAATAACACAATATACAAAAAATAATGAATCTTTATTTGCAAAAATATATTTATATATCACAATCTTTGTTTACGGGTGCATGTGTGTACAAACACACACACAAACATAGTGTGGGGGGGGGGGGGATTTGGTGCGTGCACTGTACACTAGATTGTCATTGTCTTAATACCTCCTGCCACTGTCTAGCTGGGTTCATTTAGTTGCAACCTTGGCACTTCACCAGGAGAGGTCGCTGTTACTGAAGCTTCAAGTAATGAACCGATTTTTGAAGCAATGTGCCTAATGGTTCAATGCTTCGCCAAAGCTTCATCTGCCCATCACTATGTCACACTTATTGAATATGTCCTGATTGCATAGGCAGAAACACCATACCCCTGGCAGGTACTACCAAGCCAGGCAGTTTTCAGGTTAGAGGCCAGTCTAAAAGCAACATTGCCATCTCCCATTGGCAGTAGGATGTGTCATGTCCGGCTCTCAAACATGACAAATAACAGAGTCCAACAGAGTTTAAAAGCCAAAACAGTGTTCATTTATTAGCAACTATTAGTGATGTTACAAATGAACCCGAGGCTTCGGAGCTTGTGTCGCGAAAATGAAGCACTTACTCACCGGAGCGCGTATCGAGGCTTGTATCGTTTTGCCGAGATGACGTCACCGGTGACGTCTGAAGTCTCATTTGAATCAAGTGCTTCACCAAGTGGTTCGTTCGTTCACTTTTCGCGGGACGCTTCGACTATACGACGTCCCAAAACTCATCTTGTATTCGTGGTAGTTATTGTCAGTGGTTGGAGAATTGGCGATAGTTGGAGATTTAGCTGTAGTTGGAGATTTAGATTGTTTGGTGTTGTTGGTAGTATAGAATATTTGAGATAGAGTTATAGAGCTAGTTAGGAAGAGAAAGAACTTGATCCAGTTGCACAAAGCACTTTCTCCCCCTTTTCAGTGCCCTGCACTGACCAGTTGTCCAAAAGCACTCATTGGCTTTACAAAAGTACTGACCAGTATTCAAAAAGCACTTTCACTCTGTTCCAACGGCATAGAGAGTAAAGATAATTAACAGGCTTTTTATTTTAATCCAAAGCACCGTTTAAATTCGCTTTGGTCAGGATTCGAAACTAAACAGATCAATGTTCAAGCCGAATCGCTTACTGTTGTGCCACCATATATTTCTTAATGGTCAGATCGAACTATTATTAGAACAAAGAATACAAAAATAAATCTTTTATTGTCATTGTATTCGCCTACAATGCAATTTGAATTAATGGAGAAACGTTTTCTTCCACCATACGTTTGTGTGCATGTTATTTTAGCAGGCCTTGCGCACCACAACAAATTTAACAAATTCACTGTCCCGAGAAAATCTTTCTTACACCGTATTTTTATTGACCTGCAGGTGTCACTAGAGAGCGGACGACGCTTCGAGTAGTGAACCTTTTTTCGACACGTCTGGCTGGAAAGCTTCGAGGGTTCATGAAGTTTCATTTCGCCATCACTAGCAACTATACAAAGAAGGAGCATGGCTTCGAGCAGAGCCTGGGGAGCAAGGTTTCCCCATTCTCTCTCTCTCTCTCTATCAGATCCCTGTTCCTCCAAATCTCTATCTGCCACATCTGAATCCTAGTGCACTGTCGAATACCTCACGTAAAAAAGTATTGACACATTTCCCTGTACTTAAAAAAGAACTGAAAACCCAGTGGTGTAGTCCAGGGTATACGCAGGTATACGGAGTATACCCACTTATTTTTCAGTTTGCGTATTTTGCGTACAGCCACTTCTCAAAACAGGGTGTTTATCCTGTGCTGTATGGGCTGCTTAAAAAAATTAAGAGTATACCCACTTCTCCAGGGACCACTACACCACTGTGAAAACCTTTTGTGTAATACAAGACCACTTCCGGTTCTGTACAAAAATAGCACAAATCTAAGAATACGACTAGCATAAGAACAGCTCAGGTCTTGCTGTCTCAAGCCTCTCTTGGCACCTGTGGAAGGTGCTTTTGTAGTCACAGGGAACACCGGTCCCAGGTGTTCTCAATGACTAACGAGCCAACCACACCTGCTGTTCATCTGCAAAACAAACACAGACACACAAGCAGCCAGCCCAGCACTCAAAAGAGGCAGGGTCGTCACACCCTCCCCCATAAGAACGGGGTCCTCACAGGAACCCTGAGATACAAACAATTTCAAAAAGGAACATACCACCTGCAGCAACACTCCCTCAACCTCGGGCTCCTTTTAGCTCTAACGGAAGAGGAGAGGTTAATAACACACAGGTTTAAACTGATTCACAGATACTGCCCTCCTTGTCTGATACCCAGACACTCTTACTTGCCTTTGCAGACATTCTCTTACATCCCAGCAGGCCTGATGCACAGACACTGCCTTACTTGTCTGATACACAGAATCTTACATCCCAGCAGGCCTGATTCACAGACACTACCTTACTTGCCTGATACCCAGACACTGCCTTACACACTAGTATGCCTGAGTCACAAACTTAAGGCTCTTCCCTCTCCGTCACTGCCACTGCCACTGACCGAGGGGGAGAACTCCTTCCACCGGCAACGCAGGGTGCCCTGCGTTGCACACTTCCCCCCTTTTTCTTTTTTTAAATGTTTTCTTAAAACCCCAGACCAACGGAACGCAGTAGACAACCTGCTGGCTGGAACACGGCAACCAAAAGTGTCCCCTTTATCTGCCTTACAAAATCCTACCTAACTGAAACCCTGGTCTTCATGAGGTTACTTGCGGTGGGTATTTATGCACTTGTGACCACTGGCATGAGGAAGCGACCAGTTACTGGCAACAACCCCATAACCACAGACATGCTCCCGAGGCAAAAACTCTAACCGCTTTCACCCCAACACTACAAAAAAACAACCCAGCGAAACTTAAAGGAGTAACGCTGCTGTGCCTAACAGGGGAACAAAATAGCCTTAGCTCCAACACCGTTACACCAGCACGTCAACCTACCTTCCTTTGGTCAAGCAGGTTTCTAAAATGTGCCCAGCCACAACGAAGACAACAAGCTAACGTGCACCACCAAACAATCCAAATTCAAAACAGGACGAGCCCCCAATTTGTCATGTCCGGCTCTCAAACATGACAAATAACAGAGTCCAACAGAGTTTAAAAGCCAAAACAGTGTTCATTTATTAGAAACTATACAAAGAAGGAGCATGGCTTCGAGCAGAGCCTGGGGAGCTTTTGCACCACATCAGACCACATCCTAAAATTAGCAATGAGCTGTTAGCAATATGTGGGGTGTGGGGAAGCAGGTTAAACATCCTCCTGAGAACCAAGAAAAATGAACAGAATAGCTCAAAACAGTTAGAGGGTATGCATGAAAATCAAATGTCAACAACAGAGTGACACAAGTCAATGGGTTGTCCTCAGGAAGATATATCCAGGCTGATGTTATTCTTAGGTGGAGTCGCTAATCTGCACAGTTTTGTATAATCCATGTAAAATTAATTATTGGGAGAATACTCTGAAAACAGCAGTGGCAGACTTGTGACGTGGCATGATAATGTCAGTGATTCATTTGCCCATATGAATAGACAAACTGATCCATATTCAAAAAGCCATTTAGCAAAAAGCCATCCCCTAATAGTGAATGTGAACCATGATACCAAGAAAGTGTGAAAATTCAACTCCTCAGCATGTAAAAATAACAATGAAATGACACTAAAGTATGTAAATAACCCTCAGTGTTTAATGTAATGTGAGCCTGAATTATATTGTGTGCAGAGTAACTTTCGTATTCTGTGAAATGGTGCCAAATGGTATCTGAAGTATTAAGTTAATAAATTAATTTCACACTATATTTTTCACATTTATATGTGATTTATTTTTGTTTCACTAAGATGGAGTTATTTGGAGACATTGATGGGGGCATTTCAGAGACTACACCCTGATATTTTGTTCATTTCTGTTGGTGGTGATGCTGTTGATATTTTCTGCGGTCTGGCTGCTCCTTGTTGTCTCTTGGTCCTCTTTGCAAAGCATGAACCTCCCCCACATCGTCTTGAAAGCTGATTTAATGCTGTGGATCTTCATTGCATACACAACAGGGTTAACAGCTGAGTGTGCATGAAGGAGTAGAATGCCAACATAGTAAGCTTGATGGGGAACTGTTAATGGCGGCCCATAGAAAGAGGCAACGTTCATGAAGCGCAGAGGTAGCAAGCAGACTGCAAACAGCACCAGGATAATAAGTAGGGATCGAGCCAGACTCCACTCCTTATGGTAGTAGGAATGAGACCCACTGCCACTCACCCCACCTCCTCTCAGCTGCTGGTGGATCCTCATGAAGATGCAGAGGTACAACACCAGCATCAGTAGCATGGGTGGCAGTAGGCAGGTGAGGAATGTGAAGTTGACCAGATAGGACATTGGCATCACATCCAGAAACGTACAAGTGATGGTTGTGGAGTTAGAATCCTCCATCTGTGCTAGAGTGTCTTGGCGATACCATCCAAACATGGGTACGAAGCCTAAAATACCTGCAGAGACCCAGCAGGCTCCCACTACAGACCAGGAGCGAATCTGTGTCACAGTGCTCTTATACCTGTGGTGGAGGACGACACAGTTAACATGCGCAACTCTCACAATAACAGTCAAAACTCTCTCTCACTCAAAAGAACATTACTGCAGTAAAAGGTGTTTTAACATATTGCAAATGGCTGAGGGAGTGATTGAATGATGAATTGATTTGAGGCTTTGGGACTGACTGTGTACACCTGGGAGTGAGGGGATAAGAGGAAGTAGAGTGCACACGGATGGGAGACGCGGTGAGACTGTTTGCGACTGCACTCGGAGGGTGGGTGCTGTTCGTGGCTTTTAGTGCTGCCAGCAGGTCACAGGTCTTAACCAGTCAGAGACCAACATTACTTCTTTACTTCCTGTTTTACCACCAATACTCTGGTTACCACCCATCCTTTACTGACATCATCTTATCGTCAGACAACGAAGTCTGTGAATTTTACACCTTTCAGTGTGTGTGTCTCATAATATTTTTGCTGCCCTGTCTATTCATTAATGTAGTCTAGCTTTTAATGAGGCCTGTAGATGGGCAGTAGCCTTAAGCCTAATTTATTGAAACAGGCAGAGCCCTCTCCAAGCACCTCTCCGAGGCCTGACCTGCACCTCCCAAATTTTGTAACTATCTGTCTCCGTCAATCCATCAAAATATCGCTGTTTACCTTGTGGGTAGTAGCATGCTAACATTAGATAGCTGGCTCTGTCACCTCGCAAATCCCCTCAGACGTATTTTTCAGTTAAAATAACAGGGTTTTTTCATTAAACAGTTTCTATTTCTCGTTAACTATCAAAAAATCTAAGCAGAAAAAAGTCAAACAAACAACTTTTATATACAAATACAACAATTTTTTTTCAGCGCCGCAATTTGATTGTCTGGTCTTTGGAAAACAAAATGTCTCACCCCTACTGTTCTAGCATTTAATTGCTTTGCAACACCAACCAACCGTCGCAAGCAACTGCGTAACGCAGTCGAAGAAGCATATTTTGCCCTTAGCTCTAGTAATAGCAGCTCGCTTGATTAGTAAGTTGTTTTCCCCTTTTGTCACATAGCTTGACCAAGTGTGTGTGTGTGAATCGGACCTTGCGTGTGCTTGTAATAAGTAGCCTAGTGTGCTGTGCTGATTGAAGAATTACTTCCTAACATGTGCCTTTATTCATTTACCTTGCTTTGCTGTGGGTTGGGTGATTTTAGCTTTTAGCAAGTGGGGTGGTTATTTATTGGGGAAGTGGCGGTCCTAAGAGGCTCGTATTTAATGAATTGCATTTAATAAAATCTATTGGTGATATACTCTATCCCCTGTGAGTGTCCTTGTCTCAGACACCAGACCATACTGGGCAGCATTCTAATATCTGTAGCAAATATTATTTACAAAATGAATCCCCAGGCAGGTATGTGATACCACTTAATAAAATGTGCTTTCCATAATACTGTCATAGTGTTCTTTAAAACACGATCACTAAAACACTACTGCACTAGACCTGTCACAAAACACTATAGCACTAGTGCTTCCACAAAACACGAACACACTTCCAAGAATAGCAATGCTTGAAGAAATATACTTCCTGTGCGAATATACATCTGCAAAGAAAAATGAATCATCAAATAATTCTTTAATGTGACAGTTCAGGGATTGGGAGAGAAGCATGACACAAACTGTAGTGCGTTGATGAACCTTACCTGAGTGGGATGTAGACACGCAGGAACCGGTCCAGGGTGATTGCCAACAAGGAATGGACAGAAGCTTGGGTCAGAACAATAAACACACAACTGAGGAACAGGCAGCAGTTGAACGAGGTTTTGACCCAGTCGTCCATCAGAACCGCCACCGGTATTTGTACCGCCCCCACCAGGAAGTCGGCTACGGCCAGAGAGACGATGAAGCAGAAGGTGGGCTGCTGCCGCATGGTACCACTCGTACACACTGCCCAGATCACCATCAGGTTACCAAGGCAACATGCCACAGCGATCAGCACCTCCAGAACTGTGTAGAGCACCTTGAGGCTTTCCATGATAATTCTGCTACAGAAATGTCTTATTACAAATACCCTAAATGAAACCCTCACATACAGAGATCCTCCGTACTGTAGCTGATCACTCTGGTAAATGAACCAACTGTGTAAAGCATAAATAAAGAGAATGAACTTCCTTTTAAAACAGACTGTAGGTCTATTGAGGAAGCGCACTCATATGCATCCCACGCAAGACTCATCGGTGCCAAAACAAACAAGACAACTATTTACAGAGCCGTTTAAAACAGAAGCAGTTTAAAAATGCCTAACTAGACCAAAACTGCTGTGTGTTTTAGTGTGTTTTCCATTTTATATTTAAAATAATCTGCTTTGGATCCATATTTTCATGCTTTCCCCTTGAATCTTTATTAGTGTGCTTGCCCGAAGGGAAGCACAGTATTGTTATCGTCAAGTTTTCTTTATTAGTGTGCTTGCCCGAAGGGAAGCACAGTATTGTTATCGTCAAGTTTTCTTTATTTATTTATTTATTTATTCTCCCCGTTTTTCTTGCAGCTAACTCCTCCTCGCCCGTTTGAGCTAGAGACGCCATTCAAACACCAAAACGTCCGGCCCGATCCGGTCCAGGTTGCTATGACTTTTCGTGGCGATACTCTTTGCCACTCCTTTTTTATCCCTCTTTTTCATCCCCTTTTTTTCTCATTGACTAACATGGGGAAGGTTGAGCCATTGTGACGTCACGCACTCTAGCCAACTGACATTAGATCAGTTGACATAGGAAAAGCTCTCTTAAATGCCAGAAGTGGTTAGATAGAGAGTGCAAAATATTAAAACGAATGTAGTGGCAACAGTTTCAGGTACAGTTTATACACCCGCTCTAACAGTGTTAACCAGTATGTGAGTAACGTGGGTTTTATTAAGGCATAGCGTGTGTAATGTGTAGCTATTTCATTCCGTTTGTTAACCTTTCCGGCTGTCTGTATACCAGCAGCAGAGCGGAGCATTTCACTCCCCTGCAATCTCGGAATTAAATAGCTACACAATACACACGCTATGCTTTAATAAAATTCACGTTTTACGAGACACCAACAGAGGCACAACCGACAAGTCTTACCATTGAAGATCTTTGACGTTCGGTCTGAAACTTCATCCAGCCATCCAGGTTAATCCAAGTTGTTATGGAGAACGACAGTTGCATCAATCATATTTCATTAAAACTTCACACTTCTTACATTGGACATATCCACCAGCCTAATTAGAATCTGCATTGTCTACTGAGCAGAAAATTCTCCATACAGTAGATTTCCCTTCGTTTAGTATCATTTTAAACTTTCCAGATGACTGTATTGCCCTCGCTCGTCAAGTGATACGTGTCCAGAAACAAGGCTCCTTTGACTGGATAGCGAGAGCTAGCATAACTGCCATTGAAATCCAATGGTAATGCTACCTAGCTAGGTATGCTAATTGTCGGTATCCATCGTTAACTCGTTAATCGTTAACCATCATGTCACTGGCTTTAATTTAAGAATGGCATGTTAGTAGTACATTTAGTAGTACATTTAATATCAGTACACTTGATTCATTACTGCTGATGTGTTACTTATATATGTTACTTATTAGCAGCTAGCTACCTAGCTAGCCACTGTGTTCCGATGTGTTTTCAGTTAGCATTAGCGGCAAGCTAACTGCTGTAATAGTTGAGTTGAGCTTCAGTTAAGACGCTGCGTACCGTACTTCATCATCACATTCGATTATTTATTACAAACAAATTCGAATTCAGCTGTAGGCATGAGATCTGTATCTTGGAGACTAATTGCATCCACAATGTAAGTACTGCAAGCTAGACTACTATTACTATGCAGTTGACACAACACAGGAGGTCCCTGGGCCTGAGAAGGGAAGGGAATGAGTTTAATGTGGCTATAATATGGAATTTTAAATGTGCCTAAAACTAGACTAAATTGTAATGAGTTTTCGAAAACTAGACTGAAACTAAGAAGGATAACTATGACTAAATGTGACTAAAACTAATATGCATTTTTGTCTTAAGACTGAATCTAAAAATAGCTGCCAAAATGAACACTGAGATAGGGGACCCCTTAATCTGCAATTCATGGTTGCTAGCTCTAATCAGATGTACTACCTAGGCTTATAAGAGAAGACTAACTTTGTATGGCAACGAACACCAATAACTAGAACTAATTTGACAGACTATAAACCAATGTGATACACGTGCTCTCTATCTATACAGTTAAAGTGTTGCTTACGTTTGATACTACACCTACAGACTAACTCTAACTGCATTAGCTCAGTAAGTCAGTATAACGAAACTCTGAGATACCCTCATATACGTCAGTGGAGCCAAAATATAATGGTTGAGCTTGGTTGCTTGCTAAAATATATTGGAAGAAGGCCCCACTACACTGATTGAGTAGATGTAAATACATGTTAATTCATAGGCACTTGTTCTCTCTGTCACAGAGCAAGCACACTCTCGCAGTTCGTTCACGAAACGCATTCTAGTTAGTGTGCTTGCCCGAAGGGAAGCACAGTATTGTTATCGTCAAGTTTTCTTTATTAGTGTGCTTGCCCGAAGGGAAGCACACTATTGTTCTTCGTTTTTTACTATTTTTTTTATTCTAGTAGTTTTTCTTGCAGCTAACTACTCCTCGCCCGATTGAGCTAGAGACGCCATTCAAACACCAAAACGTCCGGCCCGATCCGGTGCAGGTTGCTATGACTTTTCGTGGCGGTACTCCTTGCCACTCCTTTTTTATTCCTCTTTTTCCATCACCTTTTTTCTCCATAGACTTGCATGGCAGAACTTTGAGGCATTATGACATCATAATAGGCTCATTAAACTGGCTTGCACCTGTGATTCACTGACAACTCTCACTGACACCAGCGCACGGTTCCTCTTCTCTCTCTGTCCCTCTCCATTCAACTGTATAACTAGGAATATTAAGAGACACCTTCCATACCAGGGCTCTACTCACTCATGCATACTCACTCATGTTTACTCACTCGTGCATACTCACTCATGCATACTCACTCATGCATACTCACTCGTGCATACTCACTCATGCATACTTACTCATGCATACTCACTCATGTTTACTCACTCATGTTTACTCACTCATGCGTACTCACTCATGCGTACTCACTCATGTTTACTCACTCATGCATACTCACTCATGCATACTCACTCATGTTTACTCACTCGTGCATACTCACTCATGTTTACTCACTCATGCATACTCACTCATGCATACTCACTCATGCATACTCACTCATGCATACTCACTCATGCATACTCACTCGTGCATACTCACTCGTGCATACTCACTCATGTTTACTCACTCATGCATACTCACTCATGCATACTCACTCATGCATACTCATTTGTGCATACTCATTTGTGCATGCTCATCCAGCAGGGAGAGCTGGAGAGCTGACACCTGCCCCAATTCCAAGGCACTTGTTCTCTCGGTCATGGCCGCAACAGAGCAAGCACACTCTCGCAGTTCGTTCACGAATCGCATTCTAGTTTATTTATTTATTTATTCTCCCCGTTTTTCTTGCAGCTAACTCCTCCTCGCCCGTTTGAGCTAGAGACGCCATTCAAACACCAAAACGTCCGGCCCGATCCGGTCCAGGTTGCTATGACTTTTCGTGGCGATACTCTTTGCCACTCCTTTTTTATCCCTCTTTTTCATCCCCTTTTTTTCTCATTGACTAACATGGGGAAGGTTGAGCCATTGTGACGTCACGCACTCTAGCCAACTGACATTAGATCAGTTGACATAGGAAAAGCTCTCTTAAATGCCAGAAGTGGTTAGATAGAGAGTGCAAAATATTAAAACGAATGTAGTGGCAACAGTTTCAGGTACAGTTTATACACCCGCTCTAACAGTGTTAACCAGTATGTGAGTAACGTGGGTTTTATTAAGGCATAGCGTGTGTAATGTGTAGCTATTTCATTCCGTTTGTTAACCTTTCCGGCTGTCTGTATACCAGCAGCAGAGCGGAGCATTTCACTCCCCTGCAATCTCGGAATTAAATAGCTACACAATACACACGCTATGCTTTAATAAAATTCACGTTTTACGAGACACCAACAGAGGCACAACCGACAAGTCTTACCATTGAAGATCTTTGACGTTCGGTCTGAAACTTCATCCAGCCATCCAGGTTAATCCAAGTTGTTATGGAGAACGACAGTTGCATCAATCATATTTCATTAAAACTTCACACTTCTTACATTGGACATATCCACCAGCCTAATTAGAATCTGCATTGTCTACTGAGCAGAAAATTCTCCATACAGTAGATTTCCCTTCGTTTAGTATCATTTTAAACTTTCCAGATGACTGTATTGCCCTCGCTCGTCAAGTGATACGTGTCCAGAAACAAGGCTCCTTTGACTGGATAGCGAGAGCTAGCATAACTGCCATTGAAATCCAATGGTAATGCTACCTAGCTAGGTATGCTAATTGTCGGTATCCATCGTTAACTCGTTAATCGTTAACCATCATGTCACTGGCTTTAATTTAAGAATGGCATGTTAGTAGTACATTTAGTAGTACATTTAATATCAGTACACTTGATTCATTACTGCTGATGTGTTACTTATATATGTTACTTATTAGCAGCTAGCTACCTAGCTAGCCACTGTGTTCCGATGTGTTTTCAGTTAGCATTAGCGGCAAGCTAACTGCTGTAATAGTTGAGTTGAGCTTCAGTTAAGACGCTGCGTACCGTACTTCATCATCACATTCGATTATTTATTACAAACAAATTCGAATTCAGCTGTAGGCATGAGATCTGTATCTTGGAGACTAATTGCATCCACAATGTAAGTACTGCAAGCTAGACTACTATTACTATGCAGTTGACACAACACAGGAGGTCCCTGGGCCTGAGAAGGGAAGGGAATGAGTTTAATGTGGCTATAATATGGAATTTTAAATGTGCCTAAAACTAGACTAAATTGTAATGAGTTTTCGAAAACTAGACTGAAACTAAGAAGGATAACTATGACTAAATGTGACTAAAACTAATATGCATTTTTGTCTTAAGACTGAATCTAAAAATAGCTGCCAAAATGAACACTGAGATAGGGGACCCCTTAATCTGCAATTCATGGTTGCTAGCTCTAATCAGATGTACTACCTAGGCTTATAAGAGAAGACTAACTTTGTATGGCAACGAACACCAATAACTAGAACTAATTTGACAGACTATAAACCAATGTGATACACGTGCTCTCTATCTATACAGTTAAAGTGTTGCTTACGTTTGATACTACACCTACAGACTAACTCTAACTGCATTAGCTCAGTAAGTCAGTATAACGAAACTCTGAGATACCCTCATATACGTCAGTGGAGCCAAAATATAATGGTTGAGCTTGGTTGCTTGCTAAAATATATTGGAAGAAGGCCCCACTACACTGATTGAGTAGATGTAAATACATGTTAATTCATAGGCACTTGTTCTCTCTGTCACAGAGCAAGCACACTCTCGCAGTTCGTTCACGAAACGCATTCTAGTTTATTTATTTATTCTCCCCGTTTTTCTTGCAGCTAACTCCTCCTCGCCCGTTTGAGCTAGAGACGCCATTCAAACACCAAAACGTCCGGCCCGATCCGGTGGAGGTTGCTATGACTTTTCGTGGCGATACTCTTTGCCACTCCTTTTTTATCCCTCTTTTTCATCCCCTTTTTCTCTCATTGACTAACATGGGGAAGGTTGAGCCATTGTGACGTCACGCACTCTAGCCAACTGACATTAGATCAGTTGACATCTCTTAAATGCCAGAAGTGGTTAGATAGAGAGTGCAAAATATTAAAACGAATGTAGTGGCAACAGTTTCAGGTACAGTTTATACACCCGCTCTAACAGTGTTAACCAGTATGTGAGTAACGTGGGTTTTATTAAGGCATAGCGTGTGTAATGTGTAGCTATTTCATTCCGTTTGTTAACCTTTCCGGCTGTCTGTATACCAGCAGCAGAGCGGAGCATTTCACTCCCCTGCAATCTCGGAATGAAATAGCTACACAATACACACGCTATGCTTTAATAAAATTCACGTTTTACGAGACACCAACAGAGGCACAACCGACAAGTCTTACCATTGAAGATCTTTGACGTTCGGTCTGAAACTTCATCCAGCCATCCAGGTTAATCCAAGTTGTTATGGAGAACGACAGTTGCATCAATCATATTTCATTAAAACTTCACACTTCTTACATTGGACATATCCACCAGCCTAATTAGAATCTGCATTGTCTACTGAGCAGAAAATTCTCCATACAGTAGATTTCCCTTCGTTTAGTATCATTTTAAACTTTCCAGATGACTGTATTGCCCTCGCTCGTCAAGTGGTACGTGTCCAGAAACAAGGCTCCTTTGACTGGATAGCCAGAGCTAGCATAACTGCCATTGAAATCCAATGGTAATGCTACCTAGCTAGGTATGCTAATTGTCGGTATCCATCGTTAACTCGTTAACCATCATGTCACTGGCTTTAATTTAAGAATGGCATGTTAGTAGTACATTTAGTAGTACATTTAATATCAGTACACTTGATTCATTACTGCTGATGTGTTACATATGTTACTTATTAGCAGCTAGCTACCTAGCTAGCCACTGTGTTCCGATGTGTTTTCAGTTAGCGTTAGCGGCAAGCTAGTTGCTGTAATAGTTGAGTTGAGCTTCAGTTAAGACGCTGCGTACCGTACTTCATCATCACATTCGATTATTTATTACAAACAAATTCGAATTCAGCTGTAGGCATGAGATCTGTATCTTGGAGACTAATTGCATCCACAATGTAAGTACTGCAAGCTAGACTACTATGCAGTTGACACAACACAGGAGGTCCCTGGGCCTGAGAAGGGAAGGGAATGAGTTTAATGTGGCTATAATATGGAATTTTAAATGTGCCTAAAACTAGACTAAATTGTAATGAGTTTTCGAAAACTAGACTGAAACTAAGAAGGATAACTATGACTAAATGTGACTAAAACTAATATGCATTTTTGTCTTAAGACTGAATCTAAAAATAGCTGCCAAAATGAACACTGAGATAGGGGACCCCTTAATCTGCAATTCATGGTTGCTAGCTCTAATCAGATGTACTACCTAGGCTTATAAGAGAAGACTAACTTTGTATGGCAACGAACACCAATAACTAGAACTAATTTGACAGACTATAAACCAATGTGATACACGTGCTCTCTATCTATACAGTAAAAGTGTTGCTTACGTTTGATACTACACCTACAGACTAACTCTAACTGCATTAAGTCTAACATATAGGCCTATCTTACAATAAACTTTAAGTAAAGCTGGCTATGTAACCGCATTCATTCTAATATTGTTGCAGAGATGTTTCCTTTTACCAAGATAGCAATTTCAACAATTCACTTAGCTCAGTAAGTCAGTATAACGAAACTCTGAGATACCCTCATATGTCTAAACGTCAGTGGAGCCAAAATATAATGGTTGAGCTTGGTTGCTTGCTAAAATATATTGGAAGAAGGCCCCACTACACTGATTGAGTAGATGTAAATACATGTTAATTCATAGGCACTTGTTCTCTCTGTCACAGAGCAAGCACACTCTCGCAGTTCGTTCACGAAACGCATTCTAGTTAGTGTGCTTGCCCGAAGGGAAGCACAGTATTGTTATCGTCAAGTTTTCTTTATTTATTTATTTATTTATTCTCCCCGTTTTTCTTGCAGCTAACTCCTCCTCGCCCGTTTGAGCTAGAGACGCCATTCAAACACCAAAATGTCCGGCCCGATCCGGTGCAGGTTGCTATGACTTTTCGTGGCGATACTCTTTGCCACTCCTTTTTTATCCCTCTTTTTCATCCCCTTTTTCTCTCATTGACTAACATGGGGAAGGTTGAGCCATTGTGACGTCACGCACTCTAGCCAACTGACATTAGATCAGTTGACATAGGAGAAGCTCTCTTAAATGCCAGAAGTGGTTAGATAGAGAGTGCAAAATATTAAAACGAATGTAGTGGCAACAGTTTCAGGTACAGTTTATACACCCGCTCTAACAGTGTTAACCAGTATGTGAGTAACGTGGGTTTTATTAAGGCATAGCGTGTGTAATGTGTAGCTATTTCATTCCGTTTGTTAACCTTTCCGGCTGTCTGTATACCAGCAGCAGAGCGGAGCATTTCACTCCCCTGCAATCTCGGAATGAAATAGCTACACAATACACACGCTATGCTTTAATAAAATTCACGTTTTACGAGACACCAACAGAGGCACAACCGACAAGTCTTACCATTGAAGATCTTTGACGTTCGGTCTGAAACTTCATCCAGCCATCCAGGTTAATCCAAGTTGTTATGGAGAACGACAGTTGCATCAATCATATTTCATTAAAACTTCACACTTCTTACATTGGACATATCCACCAGCCTAATTAGAATCTGCATTGTCTACTGAGCAGAAAATTCTCCATACAGTAGATTTCCCTTCGTTTAGTATCATTTTAAACTTTCCAGATGACTGTATTGCCCTCGCTCGTCAAGTGATACGTGTCCAGAAACAAGGCTCCTTTGACTGGATAGCCAGAGCTAGCATAACTGCCATTGAAATCCAATGGTAATGCTACCTAGCTAGGTATGCTAATTGTCGGTATCCATCGTTAACTCGCTAATCGTTAACCATCATGTCACTGGCTTTAATTTAAGAATGGCATGTTAGTAGTACATTTAGTAGTACATTTAATATCAGTACACTTGATTCATTACTGCTGATGTGTTACTTATATATGTTACTTATTAGCAGCTAGCTACCTAGCTAGCCACTGTGTTCCGATGTGTTTTCAGTTAGCGTTAGCGGCAAGCTAGCTGGTGTAAAAGTTGAGTTGAGCTTCAGTTAAGACGCTGCGTACCGTACTTCATCATCACATTCGATTATTTATTACAAACAAATTCGAATTCAGCTGTAGGCATGAGACCTGTATCTTGGAGACTAATTGCATCCACAATGTAAGTACTGCAAGCTAGACTACTATGCAGTTGACACAACACAGGAGGTCCCTGGGCCTGAGAAGGGAAGGGAATGAGTTTAATGTGGCTATAATATGGAATTTTAAATGTGCCTAAAACTAGACTAAATTGTAATGAGTTTTCGAAAACTAGACTGAAACTAAGAAGGATAACTATGACTAAATGTGACTAAAACTAATATGCATTTTTGTCTTAAGACTGAATCTAAAAATAGCTGCCAAAATGAACACTGAGATAGGGGACCCCTTAATCTGCAATTCATGGTTGCTAGCTCTAATCAGATGTACTACCTAGGCTTATAAGAGAAGACTAACTTTGTATGGCAACGAACACCAATAACTAGAACTAATTTGACAGACTATAAACCAATGTGATACACGTGCTCTCTATCTATACAGTAAAAGTGTTGCTTACGTTTGATACTACACCTACAGACTAACTCTAACTGCATTAAGTCTAACATATAGGCCTTTAACTTTAAGTAAAGCTGGCTATGTAACCGCATTCATTCTAATATTGTTGCAGAGATGTTTCCTTTTACCAAGATAGCAATTTCAACAATTCACTTAGCTCAGTAAGTCAGTATAACGAAACTCTGAGATACCCTCATATGTCTAAACGTCAGTGGAGCCAAAATATAATGGTTGAGCTTGGTTGCTTGCTAAAATATATTGGAAGAAGGCCCCACTACACTGATTGAGTAGATGTAAATACATGTTAATTCATAGGCACTTGTTCTCTCTGTCACAGAGCAAGCACACTCTCGCAGTTCGTTCACGAAACGCATTCTAGTTTATTTATTTATTCTCCCCGTTTTTCTTGCAGCTAACTCCTCCTCGCCCGTTTGAGCTAGAGACGCCATTCAAACACCAAAACGTCCGGCCCGATCCGGTGGAGGTTGCTATGACTTTTCGTGGCGATACTCTTTGCCACTCCTTTTTTATCCCTCTTTTTCATCCCCTTTTTCTCTCATTGACTAACATGGGGAAGGTTGAGCCATTGTGACGTCACGCACTCTAGCCAACTGACATTAGATCAGTTGACATCTCTTAAATGCCAGAAGTGGTTAGATAGAGAGTGCAAAATATTAAAACGAATGTAGTGGCAACAGTTTCAGGTACAGTTTATACACCCGCTCTAACAGTGTTAACCAGTATGTGAGTAACGTGGGTTTTATTAAGGCATAGCGTGTGTAATGTGTAGCTATTTCATTCCGTTTGTTAACCTTTCCGGCTGTCTGTATACCAGCAGCAGAGCGGAGCATTTCACTCCCCTGCAATCTCGGAATGAAATAGCTACACAATACACACGCTATGCTTTAATAAAATTCACGTTTTACGAGACACCAACAGAGGCACAACCGACAAGTCTTACCATTGAAGATCTTTGACGTTCGGTCTGAAACTTCATCCAGCCATCCAGGTTAATCCAAGTTGTTATGGAGAACGACAGTTGCATCAATCATATTTCATTAAAACTTCACACTTCTTACATTGGACATATCCACCAGCCTAATTAGAATCTGCATTGTCTACTGAGCAGAAAATTCTCCATACAGTAGATTTCCCTTCGTTTAGTATCATTTTAAACTTTCCAGATGACTGTATTGCCCTCGCTCGTCAAGTGGTACGTGTCCAGAAACAAGGCTCCTTTGACTGGATAGCCAGAGCTAGCATAACTGCCATTGAAATCCAATGGTAATGCTACCTAGCTAGGTATGCTAATTGTCGGTATCCATCGTTAACTCGTTAACCATCATGTCACTGGCTTTAATTTAAGAATGGCATGTTAGTAGTACATTTAGTAGTACATTTAATATCAGTACACTTGATTCATTACTGCTGATGTGTTACATATGTTACTTATTAGCAGCTAGCTACCTAGCTAGCCACTGTGTTCCGATGTGTTTTCAGTTAGCGTTAGCGGCAAGCTAGTTGCTGTAATAGTTGAGTTGAGCTTCAGTTAAGACGCTGCGTACCGTACTTCATCATCACATTCGATTATTTATTACAAACAAATTCGAATTCAGCTGTAGGCATGAGATCTGTATCTTGGAGACTAATTGCATCCACAATGTAAGTACTGCAAGCTAGACTACTATGCAGTTGACACAACACAGGAGGTCCCTGGGCCTGAGAAGGGAAGGGAATGAGTTTAATGTGGCTATAATATGGAATTTTAAATGTGCCTAAAACTAGACTAAATTGTAATGAGTTTTCGAAAACTAGACTGAAACTAAGAAGGATAACTATGACTAAATGTGACTAAAACTAATATGCATTTTTGTCTTAAGACTGAATCTAAAAATAGCTGCCAAAATGAACACTGAGATAGGGGACCCCTTAATCTGCAATTCATGGTTGCTAGCTCTAATCAGATGTACTACCTAGGCTTATAAGAGAAGACTAACTTTGTATGGCAACGAACACCAATAACTAGAACTAATTTGACAGACTATAAACCAATGTGATACACGTGCTCTCTATCTATACAGTAAAAGTGTTGCTTACGTTTGATACTACACCTACAGACTAACTCTAACTGCATTAAGTCTAACATATAGGCCTATCTTACAATAAACTTTAAGTAAAGCTGGCTATGTAACCGCATTCATTCTAATATTGTTGCAGAGATGTTTCCTTTTACCAAGATAGCAATTTCAACAATTCACTTAGCTCAGTAAGTCAGTATAACGAAACTCTGAGATACCCTCATATGTCTAAACGTCAGTGGAGCCAAAATATAATGGTTGAGCTTGGTTGCTTGCTAAAATATATTGGAAGAAGGCCCCACTACACTGATTGAGTAGATGTAAATACATGTTAATTCATAGGCACTTGTTCTCTCTGTCACAGAGCAAGCACACTCTCGCAGTTCGTTCACGAAACGCATTCTAGTTTATCATGTCTTTTTTTTGCAGCTTCCCCATCAAGGCTTTAAACACTCTTAAGGGGTGGATTTGCATTGACATTCCTGAAAAAAAGAAGACTTTCACACTTGCCATGTGTTATTTGCAAGATTACAACTTTATTGCTTTAGTACATGTAGTAAATGTAAATATATTGCAAGTATCTGGGATGGCAGACTGGAGAGTCTGGTGACATTTAGCTGTTTAGGGCTCCCACACTGGGTACTTGGGTAGCACCATAACATAGACACTTCTCATTAAGTTAACACTACATTTGCTCTAGGCCACTAAGCCAAGTCAATCATTGTGTCTTGCAAGATCAGATGTACATGCAAGTTAATTATAGGAACTTCCTTTGCGCTGTGGTTTGTAGTTTCAGAGGTCACTGAAACTGACAACCCTCCACAATCCTACCTGTACTTTCCATCTCACTCTCATACACAAACACACACACATTCACACAAAGATATGTATAATAAACTTAATTTAGTGATAATTGTGAATGCTTACCAAGAAAGATTTCTTCTTTCTCTACAAAAAAGGTGTTGAGGTACATTTGAGTAGTTAACCCTTTGTTGCCAGCACCTAACATGACGATTTATGGTGCTTTCAATTAAAGCAGTGGTGTAAGAACAGTTTGTAACATATATTAATGTGTGATACATCATTTTAAAGCTAAAAGTATGGAGTACCTCACATCACACAGTTTTTTTTCATTTTTAAAATATATCTTTTTATTAAAAATATAATTTATGCAAATTGTTATTAATTGTGCGCATACATTATGTACAATTTCTCATCTGAAGAGCAAAGTATACATTTAAAAAAAAAAAAAATCAACGTCAAATCAAAGCATAATCAATCAGCCATATCACTCTAATTTCAGCTTGATCTGAGCAAAACCTCAAATGTTACAGCCCAATATCTGGCGTCCTCCACATTATGTACATTTCAAAATTCCAGTATAATTCAATTTGATCAAATATGGGAGATTGCGTTACCCCACACATAGATTTGAACCTGGGGCTACAGGGTGCCAACATGCACTCTGACTGCCATACCAATGAGCCAGGCTCCATAGTGTGGCAGTCAGAGCACTATACTCATCTGTAGTGCAGCACTCCGTCACACTGCCCTCCATGCTTCATGCACATAGGCATTCCTCGCGCATCCACCAACAGTACTTCTCCCATCAAGAGTGCCCCCCATACACACACACACATGTGCTTTACCCATCTATGGGCCCCTACCACAGGTGTCAACCTACCTGGGGGTCCCTCATACAGTTTTACGGCCATGCCTCAGATGACCTCACGGGAAGTCATCCCACATCTGACATAATTTGTGGCAAACAGAGAGCAGAGTCAACTCACCTGGCCTGGCTACAGTGTGCCAAACATTCACCCTGACTGCCATACCAAGGAGCCAGGCAGTCATAGTGCATGTTTGGAATCCTCTAGAACCAGGTTGATCCGGATGGAGGGAGGGCGGGAGAGAGAGAGAGAGAGAGAGAGAGAGAGAGAGAGAAGAGGAGAGAGAGAGGTGACTAAGTTCTCTGTTCGCTACAAATGGTGGTAGAGGTGGGATGGCATGCCGTAAGGTCATCGGAGGCGTGCCCGTAAAACTGTAATAATCCATGAACAGTATAATCCATGTAACTCCTCAGCATGTAAAAAAACAATGAAATGACACTAAAGTATGTAAATAACCCTCAGTGTAAAATGTATGGTGAGCGTGAATTATATTTTGTGCAGAGTAACTTTCGTATTCTGTGAAATGGTGCCAAATGTTATCTGAAGTATTAACTTAATAAATTAATTTCACACTATATTTTTCACATTTATATGTGATGTATTTTTGGTTCACTAAGATGGAGTTATTTGGAAATGTTGATATTTTCTGCCGTCTGGCTGCTCCTTGTAGTCTCTTGGTCCTCTTTGCAAAGCGTGAACCTCCCCCACATCGTGTTGAAAGCAGATTTAATGCTTTGGATCTTCAGTGCATACACAACAGGGCTTACAGCTGAGTGTGCATGAAAGAGCAGAATACCAACATAGAAAGCTTGATGGGGAACTGTTAATGGCGGCCCATAGAAAGAGGCAACGTTCATGAAGTTCAGAGGTAGCCAGCAGAAGGCGAACAGCACCAGGATAAGAAGCAGGGATCGAGCCAGACTCCACTCCTTATGGTAGTAGGAATGAGACCCACTGCCACTCACCCCACCTCCTCTTAGCTGCTGGTGGATCCTCATGAAGATGCAGAGGTACAACACCAGCATCAGAAGCATGGGTGGCAGTAGGCAGGTGAGGAAGTTGAAGTTGACCAGATAGGACATTGGAATCACATCCAGAAACGTACAAGTGATGGTTGTGGAGTTAGAATCCTCCATCTGTGCTAGAGTGTCTTGGCGATACCATCCAAACATGGGAACGAATCCTAAAATACCTGCAGAGACCCAGCAGGCTCCCACTACAGACCAGGAGCGAATCTGTGTCACAGTGCTCTTATACCTGTGGTGGAGGATCAAACGACACAGTTAACATGCGCAACTCTCACAAGAACAGACAAATCTCTCTCTCTCACACAAGGAAATTACTGCAGTGAAAGTGCAAGGTGTTTTAACATATTGTAGTGGGCGACTGGCCGAGGGAGTGATTGAATGATTCATTGATTGGAGGCTTTGGGACTGACTGTGTACACCTGGGAGTGAGGGGATAAGAGGAAGTGGAGTGCACACGGATGGCAGATGCGGAGAGACTGGTTGTGACTGCACTCGGAGGGTGGGTGATGTTCGTGGCTTTTAATGCCAATTGGTTAAGTGCTAAGACCAGTGACCAGAATTACTTCTTTAATTCCTGATTACCACCAATCGTCAGTTTACGAGTCAGTTCAGTATTAAGCCATATAACTTCACAGAACAATAAAAGAAAAGATTGTTTTAAAGTCAGGCAATCGACAACTAAAGGTCCTGATATTAGCCAGGCAAACGTATAGTGTTTTCCCTTCCATTTAGGTCACAGGTCTTAACCAATCAGAGACCAGAATAACTTTTTTACTTCCTGTTTTACCAGAAATACTCTGGTTACCACCAATCGTTTACCGACAGCATCTTATTGTCAGATGGGGAAGTCTGTGCATTTTACATATTTACAGTTAGTCATTTAGTAGATTCTTTTGTCCAAAGTGACGTACAAGAGAGAGAACAATCAAGCTGGAGCAATACAGATCTAGTCTAATAAATACTATTTTAAATAAGAAGTAGAAAAAGTGCAGGAATGTAACTACTGTAAATGCAAGTTAAGTACTGGTAAAGTTCAGTTAGGAAGGGTCTTCAAGAGCTTCTTAAAGGTACAGAAGGTCACCCCTGCTCTGGCAGCTCGTTCCACCAACGTGGAACTACGAATAAGAATAGTCTAGATTGCCGTACTTGCACAGACGGCAGTGGTAAATGATGCTCATTAGACTAGCACAGTATCCTGGGGTAACATTTGCCCAAGAGCATTAAAAGTAGGCGAGAGCAGAACCAACAATCACTCTGTAAGCAGACATAAGTGACTATTTCTCGGTAACTTATAAAAGAATCTGAGCAAAAAAAAAAGTCTACTTTTATGTTCAAATACGACCATCTATGGAGATTGGTCTGCCATATTTTTTTTTAGCGTCGCAATTTGATTGTTTTGTCTTCGGAAAAAAAACGTTGTCCCCCTACTGTCCTGGTAGTAAATTGCTTTGCAAGACCCACCAACATTCAGAGAACTGTAAAAGGTTCATGAGTCCGTCGAAGCCACTGCATAACGCAGTTGTAGAAGCATTAACTTCAGTGATAGAAGACTGCTTGGTTAGCAGGTTGATCTCCCCCTTTGTCCCCTAGTTTGACCTAGTGTGTGTGTGTGAATTGGTAATTGAGTGTGTGTGTATTAAGTAGCCTATTTTGTTGTGCTGATTGGAGAATTGATGCCTATAGTGTGCCTTTATCCAGTCTCCGTGCTTTGCAGTGGGTTGGGGGACTTTAGCTTTTAGCAAGTGGGGTGGTTATTTATTGGGGAAGTGGAAGTCCTAAAGCTCAAATTTAATTATTGCATTTAATAAAATCTACTGTTGTGATATACTCTATCCTCTGTGAGTGTCCTTGTCTCAGACACCAGACCATAGTGGCAACATTCTAATATCTGTAGTAAATAATTGTTACAGTATGAATCCCTAGGTGCTTACAATAATACTGTCATAGTGTTCTTTATAACACGATCACTAAAACGCTACCTCACTAGACCTGTCACAAAACACTGTAACACTACCAAGAATAGCGATGCTCGAAGAAATATACTTCCTGTGAGAATATACATTTGCAAAGAATAATTATTTAATGTGACAGCAGTCTGGGATTGGGAGAGAAGCGATGTGAACACAGACTAAAGTGTGTAGAGGAACCTTACCTGAGGGGGATGTAGACACGCAGGAACCGGTCCAGGGTGATTGCCAACAAGGAATGGACAGAAGCTTGGGTCAGAACAATCAACACACAACTGAGGAACAGGCAGCCACTGAATGAGGTTTTGACCCGGTCGTCCACCAGAACCGCCACTGGTATTTGTACCGCGCCCACCAGGAAGTCGGCTACGGCCAGAGAGACGATGAAGCAGAAGGTGGGCTGCCGCCGCATGGTACCACTTGTACACACTGCCCAGATCACCATCAGGTTACCAAGGCAACATGCCACAGCGATCAGCACCTCCAGAACTGTGTAGAGCACCTTGAGGCTCTCCATGAGAATTCTGCTAGAGCAATTTCTAATTACAAATACCCTAAATGAAACCCTCTCATAAACCACCTTTTTGGAACAGAGGCTGAAGCTCTACTGATGCCACTCACTCACTCACTGAGAAACAGAAGCTCTACTGATGCCACTCACTCACTCACTGAGAAACAGAAGCTCTACTGATGCCACTCACTCACTCACTGAGAAACGGAAGCTCTACTGATGCCACTCACTCACTGAGGAAAAGGAAAACCTCCAGTTTCTAAAGAGATCCTCATTACTGTGGTTGATCACAAATTAACCAAGTGCCAATCCTACATACTCAGAATGAAAAAGAGCTTATAAGGAGTTAATGTAAAAGGAGCTTATAGCAGTGTGTAAAGGAAGTTACGACGGGGCCAAAGTGCATGCTATTATAAAGGGCCCTAGTGCACTAGTTAAGAGGCACGTGTGCACACACACACACACACACACACACACACACACACAATTTGGCGTACATGTATATTTATATATATATGATAGAAAAGTTAACTATGTTGTTATTATGTATAATCCATGGCATGCTTGTGTAAGAGACACAAGTGTAATGATGAAAGTATGTGTTCTGTGAAAAGCTCTTGCTGCAATAAAAATATAGTGTTTTCACGCTTCTGCACAAGATATTCTGAGCCAGTTGCGGTTGAAACCACTTCTGCAAATCGATATGGTTGAGAATCATGGTTATAATACAGTGGTGTGAAGCAGTTTTGCAACAACAAGGGTCTTTAGGCCCGTGCGCAGAGACAAGTGGCTTGTTAGGTCAGTCAGAATGGCCGGCGTGCAGAGGTGGGTGTCTGGTAAGGTCAAGCAGAAAGGCCTTTATACCTCGGCGTGACACTGGACCGCAATCTGATGTTTGGTCCCCACCTCAAGAACGTGGCAGAGAAAACCTCCAAACGTGTCAACATAGTCAGGAAGCTCACCTGAGTCAACTGGGGGGCAAACCGAACCTCTGTTCTCGCCCTGGTATATTCGGCTGCTGAACATGCTGCCGCAGTCTGGGCCCACAACACTCACACCAAGGTGGTCGATGTGGTGCTTAACGACGCCATGCGTCTCATCTCTGGCACCAGGGGCGGCCCTAGCACATTTGGCGCTCTAGGCGAGCTTCACAATCGTTTACACTCTTACCTCGCTGAAATCATCATTACCGTGGTAATAATTCTGGATGCTTGAACATGTTGAAATGTGCTGCTTAAAGGCACCCAGTGCAACTTTCGAGGCTTAAAAATAAACATTCAATTTCTAGTCTTTTTTACACATAGTAAGTTTCAATAACTCAATACCATTACATATCGACATTCAAGGAGCAAAGATGAGACGTCGTTGTGTGGTGAGAACTGATAGAAAATCGATAACAACAACAATCGCCGCCATTTTCTTTATTTATTGGTGCCACCAATAAATAAAGCAGGATTCCAGTCAATGGAAAAATTGCCTCTCCCCACCGGCGATTGTTGTTGTTTACGTTCTCACCACACAACGACAAAATTGCTGACTTTATTGCCAGTGAAGATGCCAGACTTGTGTGCAGCCTATGGAGGCTCTATTGAACGTTCTCTCGAAACGAGAACCCGTGGGATAACCTTTATTTTATTATATCAGTAATATTGCTTTTATAAAGGTGATAATAATAGTATACATTTATCTCCTGTTTCCATTCTGTATGCTGAGTTTTAGAAGCCTATAGCCTGTGCATTTGTGTATTTATTGCACCTATCTGTTTTGTTCATATGAAAACCCATGTTTATAATTCTTCATAAGTATGCAGTCTCATAAATACATCTCTGTGCAGGGTGGGGATTTCAACATGGAGCATTTATTGATGTATATTTGTAAAGGGAAATCTTGTACATATTTTAGAACATTATTATATGTTTTAGAACATAACATAATTATTCATAACTTAAGTATGAAGTGTCATAACTACATATCTTACGTTTATAACAAACCAACCCGTTTGAAAATCGGTTGAAAATTGAGCAAGTTCTGGTTATTTAAAAAGTACGTAGGCCTACCACTACCAACACAATGTTAAGGGTGAGCAAGCTCCCCTGTCGCAAAATGGCCGCCACGTGCGGACATTCCACTCTGTCGGCCAGAAATGCGGGCGAGACATCTATTGCCTTTATATAGGATATATATGGTCTGGTCACCCTAGCTGTATGCCACTGCCAATAATAGGAACTTCCTTTGCGCTGTGGGTTGTAGTTTCAGACGACACTGAAACTGACAACCCTACACAATCCTACCGGTACTTTCCATCTCACTCTCACACACAAACACACACACATACACACAAAGGTATGTATAATAAACTGAATGAAGTGATATTTGTGAATGCTTACTTAGAAATATTTCTTATTTCTTTACAAAAATATGTTGAAGTACATTTAATTCATTGTGCAAAAATAGAACTGTGCAAGCAGGGCAGGATACACAGAACACAGCCAAACGGCTTACATTAACAAATTACCCTTTGTTTTGAATGTTTTGTTTGTATTTACACCAGGTCACAAACCAGTTAATTAAACATTTCAAGAAGACTTAAGCAGGCAGGCAAAGTTAATTTCCCAAAAACACAGTCCACTCACGGAACAGGGTAGCCCAACAGAAGTGACAATCTGACAGGCAACATGAGGCAAGACAGGCTTAAATAGGCAGGGTAATCATTGGGCACAGGTGAGGGGTGAAGTGGCCAATTCTAGTATTTACAAGTCGCTAGATATAATCACCAAATGATATTGCTTAGCAAACTAGCTGTTGGTATTTGTACCACAAGTCGTAGGTAGGTAACACAGGTAGCAAAGCCTTCTTTAAGTGGGATGCCATGGGAACTTTCTCATGTTGGTCTGTGATGCTGTTGATGCAATGCTAACATATTGTCTTTTGCTTTTTAATGCCATAATACAGCCTGGTGTTGTGGCAGTTAAAGACTGAACTGTGATGAATTCAATTTTGAGAAAATGGAAGTGTTTTTCTTTTTAAACCTGGTTCTCAGGATCCTGTCTATCTGGAATAGCAGAGGTACTGATGGTGTCTATCTTAATGTGTGACACATAAACATTATAAATGAGTTAGTTTTACCCTTTATGACCTAAACATTTGGTAGCTCCGTATCTGCACTTGTTTATTTATCTATTTGATAAACACACACATAAACACAAACTCAAGAAGACAGACTTGTGCAACTTCTAACTGCATGATGCTTGTTTCTTTTTCTATTTCAAACCACATCAGACTAAAATGTGCAGTCAGCTTTTAGCAATATGTGAGGTATAGGGAAACAAGTTAAAAGTATCAGGTCTGATGGCTGTTCTTGAGTGGAGTCGCTTATCTGCACATCTTTGGATGATCCATGTAAAATGAACTGTAGGACCTTATAGAGGGAGAATACTCTGAAAACAGCAGTGGCAGACTTGTGACGTGGCATGATAATCAGTCAGTGATTCAACTGCACATATGAATAGACAGACTGATCTTTATTCAAAAAGCTATTTAGCTAAAAGCCAGCAAGAAATGTTTCAATAGTTTTATCTAAATCTTAGTGAAATATGAGCAGAGAACATTATATTGGATAATCTCATACATGGAAACTATCCTAGGTTGTATAATGTGTTCATAATATTTCAGTCAACTTGTTAACAATTTAAATATTAAAAATAGTCGACAAAAAATCCCCTGGCAGGAGAATACGTCAAGGACAGGAAGAATTGGGTGTTCACTTTTGAGTGTGGATAACTTTCCATGATGCAAATCAATGAACAGAAACTTGCCATGTAATTGTTTTCCAAAAAATAAACATGTCGACTCATTCAAATGTTGTTGAACAAACAATAACTTTTATATCCATGTTGGGATCGGGATCCACTTCCTCGTGCGCTCCCCTTTAAAGTCTCTGGGAGTAAGGTTTGTGTGTGAGATGGAAAGTACAGGTATGATTGTTGAGGGTTGACAGTTTCAGTGTCATCTGAAACTACAACCCACAGCGCAAAGGAAGTTCCTATTATTAACTTGCATGTATGTCTTAGCTTGCAAGACACAATGATAGACTTGCAAATGTATTGCTACCTACATGAGAAGTGTCTATGTTATGGTGCTGTCCAGTGTGTGAGACCTAAACACCAGCCAACTGTCACCAGACTGTCACCAGACTCTCCAGTGTGCCATCCCAAAATGTAAACAATATATTTACATTTACTAAAGTAAACTTATGAATAAAGTTGTAACCCTGAAGAATCGTGCAAATAACACATGGCATGTGTGAAGGTCTTCTTTTTTGTTCCGAAAATGCATGCATATATGTGAGCTTCCTCAGCATAGCTCAGACTCTTTTTTTTAAAAGGAAGTTCATCAAAGGGGTTTCATTCTAAGCATTCATGATTTGAACTCGCGTGGCATTTACCAGAGTGATCAACCACAGTACGGAGGTGCTCTATATGTGAGGGTTTCATTTAAGGTATTTGTAATAAGAAATTTCTCTAGCAGACTTATCATGGAGAGCCTCAAGTTGCTCTACACAGCTCTGGAGGTGCTGATCGCTGTGGCATGTTGTCTTGGCAACCTGATGGTGGTATGGGCAGTATGGACGTGTGGTTCCATGCGGCGCAAGCCCACCTTCTGCTTCATCGTCTCTCTGGCCGTAGCCGACTTCTTGGTGGGGGCGGTGGCTGTACCTGTGGCGGTTCTAGTGGATGGCCAGGTCAGAACCTCCTTCAACGGCTGCCTGTTCCTCAGTTGTGTGTTGATTGTTCTGACCCAAGCTTCTGTCCATTCCTTGTTGGCTATCGCCCTGGACCGGTTCCTGCGTGTCTACATCCCACTCAGGTAAGGTTCCTCAACACACTACGGTCTACTTCCCACCCAAGTAATGTTCCTCAATAGTAAATTCTCACAGGAAGTATATTTCCTTAAGCATTGCTAGTCTTGGTAGTGGTTTATGACAGGTCTAGTGCGGTAGCACTAGTGTGGTAGGGTTTTAGTGATTGTGTTTGAAAGAACACTATGACATAATTATGGAAAGCACATGTCCTTATAAAGAGGTAACACTTAGCTGCCTTGGGATCCACATGTTAAAACACCTTGCACTTTCACTGCAGTAATTTCCTTTTGAGTGAGAGAGAGATTTGACTGTTCTTGTGAGAGTAGCGCATGTTAACTGTGTCGTCCTCCACCACAGGTATAAGAGCACTGTGACACAGATTCGCTCCTGGTCTGTAGTGGGAGCCTGCTGGGTCTCTGCAGGTATTTTAGGCTTCGTACCCATGTTTGGATGGCATCGCCAAGACACTCTAGCACAGATGGAGGATTCTAACTCCACAACCATCACTTGTACGTTTCTGGCAGTGATTCCAATGTCCTATCTGGTCAACTTCCACTTCCTCAGCTGCCTACTGCCACCCATGCTACTGATGCTGGTGTTGTACCTCTGCATCTTCATGAGGATCCACCAGCACCTGAGAGGAGGTGGGGTGAGTGGCAGTGGGTCTCATTCCTACTACCATAAGGAGTGGAGTCTGGCTCGATCCCTGCTTCTTATCCTGGTGCTGTTTGCGGTCTGCTGGCTACCTCTGGACTTCATGAACGTTGCCTCTTTCTATGGACCGCCATTAACAGTTCCCCATCAAGCTTTCTATGTTGGCATTCTGCTCTCTCATGCAAACTCAGCTGTTAACCCTGTTGTGTATGCACTGAAGATCCACAAGATTAAATCTGCTTTCAAGACGATGTGGGGGAGGTACATGCTTTGTAAAGAGGACCAAGAGACAACAAGGAGCAGCCAGACCACAGAAAATATCAACAGCATCACCACCAACAGAAATGAACAAAATATCAGGGTGTAGTCTCTGAAATGTCCCCATCAATGTCTCCAGTGATTTTTAGTGTGTGTCTCTTCTTATAACTTGGGAGGAACTAGAGCTTCTTAAAGGAGAGGGCACATGGAAGTGGATCCCAAAATGGACATAGAAGTGATTTGTTTGTTCAACAACATTTGAATGAGTCGACATGTTTTTTTTTTTTGCAAAACAATTACATGGCAAGTTTCTGTTCATTGTTTTGCATCAACAAAAGTTATCCACAAACACGTGAACACACAATTCTTCCTGTCCTTGATGTATTCTCCTGCCAGGGGATTTTTTAACTATTGTTAACAAGTTGACTGAATCACATGTCTTGGCCTATTATGAACACATTAGACAACCTAGGATAGTTTACATGTATGAGATTATCCAATATAATGTTCTCTGCTCATACTTCACTGATATATAGATAAAACTACTGAAACAAATTAACTTTATTAATATATATCAGTCTGTCTATTCATATATGCAGTTGAATCACTGACATTATCATGCCACGTCACAAGTCTCCCACTGCTGTTTTCAGAGTATTCTCCCTCTATAAATCCTAGAATTAATTTTACATGGATTATACAAAGATATGCAGATTAGCGTCCTGATACATTTAACCTGCTTCTCCACACCTCATATATTGCTAAGAGCTGACTGCACATTTGAGGATGTGGTCTGATGTGGTGTGAAAATAGAAAAAGAAACAAGCATCATGCAGTTAGAAGTTGCAGAAGTTGCACAGGTCTGTCTTTTTGTGTTTGTGTTTATGTGTGTGTTTATCAAATAGATAAATAAACAAGTGCAGATACGGAGCTACCAAATGTGTAGGTCATAAAGGGCAAAACTATTAACTAATTTATAATGTTTATGTGTCACACATTTAGATAGACACCCTCAGTACCTCTGCTATTACAAAGAGACATGATCCTGAGAGCCAAGATTCAAAAGAAAAACACTTCCATATTCTCAGAATAGAATGATACATCCTTGTGTTTCTTCACAGTTCAGTCTTTTACTGCCAAAATACCAGGATGTATCATGGCATTAAAGAAAAAAGACCATATGTTAGCATGGCATCAAACAACAGCACACACCAACATGAGAAGGTTTCCATGGCATCCCACTGAAAGAAGGCCTTGTTACCTGTGTTACCTACCTACGACATGTGGTACAAGTACCAACAACTGGATTGCTAAGTGTTATTTGTTGGTGATTATACCTAGCAACGCTGTTTTGATGAGTGGTTTCCGCCACAACGCTTCACAGGAAGTGTTGTGGCGGAAACCACTTCACAGGTAGCAGGAGGTGTTGTGGCGGGCACGGCAACAGCAGGTAGTTACGACTTACTTGCACAGCCTACACACACATTCAGTGACCTTTACAACAGCATGGGCAGGGGAAAAGGCCTCCTGCATTATGAGGAGGTCTCCACACCCTGTTAACACACTGGTTGCCCCCTCCTTTCAGATTATATTATTGTACCTGACTGAATTGTATAAATGGGCAATAAGGATCCGTATCAGACCGGGAGACCGGCGAGGAGGTCAATATGCGGCTGGCATGACTACCCATTAGCCAATCAGAAAGCTCGAACTGCCGTTGCCATATTATAATTCCAAATATCAATACTATTAATAAATGTTTAAAGTATGATAAAAAAAGTCAGATGACGATTCAAAGGTGAGTTTTAAATATCTAAACACCCCCTCTGTCTCGATACATACCTGAGTGGGATGTAGACACGCAGGAACCGGTCCAGGGCGATAGCCAACAAGGAATGGACAGAAGCTTGGGTCAGAACAATCACCACAGAACATAGAGCCACACAACCATAGAAGGGGGTTCTGACCCGACCGTCCACCAGAACCGCCAGAGGTACAGCCACTGCCCCCACCAGGAAGTCGGCTACGGCCAGAGAGACGATGAAGCAGAAGGTGGGCTGCCGCCTCATGGCGCCGCATGGCACCACACGTCCACACTGCCCAGATCACCATCAGGTTACCGAGGCAACATGCCACAGCGATCAGCACCTCCAGAACTGTGTAGACTAGTTCTCCTGTTTGTGCCATGAAGAGAGAGAGAAGGGTGATATTAAAAGCTTCACAGACACAGGCACTCAGCGAGAAGAGAAGTTGTGTTGAAACATCTGTTAGATTGGCACACTCATGCTTCCCTCTGATATGGATCTTTCTTTGCATGGTGTGAATGTGTGGGTGTGCTTGCAAGTGTGTGTGTGTGTGTTTGTGTGTGTGTGTGTGTGTGTGTTTGGTGGGGTGTGTGTGTATCTAGCCATCCAGGATATGCACTATATAGTTCTGTGTAACGGGCCCCCCTGCAAAAATGGAAGAAAAGCTTTTACATGCAAGACATTTCAAGCTATCTGGCCAAAATACACCAGTGAGCTTTTATCAGTGTCAGTGTCAGTGATGTATTGACTAGCCTATGAGCCCCTGTATGATTATTGTTTGCAGTGAAAGGGTGACCAGTTTGCGGTGTCTATTTAAGCGTTTTAGCAAATACGTGCTTATTTATAAATCCCCTGTTGGGCCTTTGGGTGTGTGCAATACTCTGTGTGTGGGTAAGGCGAAGTGGCTTGTTTTGATAACGTGCCTCAATTCCTGCCGATTGAGCTCGACTTAGCATTTTATAAGTTTGTCATATTGAATAATAAACTGGTTATATTTGTAGTCCAACTTTGAGTACTGGTCTTGTGTTGAACTTGAGACGACTGCCGGACCATACCGGTTTACAAAAGGTGGTGGCAGCACAATTAGGGTAACCACGCTCTTACATTACAATATCATTCATCACCACTGGTGTGGAACAAACTAGGTAAATAACAAAACACCTGATAGAGAGATGAGATGCCCCACTCCTACCCCAGACAGCTGATAGAGAGATGATATTCCCCACTCCCACCCCAGACAGCCGATAGAGAGATGATATGCCCCACTCCCACCCAGACACCCGATAGAGAGATGAGATGCCCCACTCCCACCCGAGACAGCCGATAGAGAGATGAGATGCCCCACTCCCACCCGAGACAGCCGATAGAGAGATGAGATGCCCCACTCCCACCCGAGACAGCCGATAGAGAGATGAGATGCCCCACTCCCACCCAGACACCCGATAGAGAGATGAGATGCCCCACTCCAACCCCAGACAGCTGTGGTGAATTCATCAGGTCAAAGGTCACACCTACTGTCACGGAACGTAGCGGCTCAGACGGAGAGTTTCGGGTGATGCAGAGTTTATTGAAGGAATCCAGCCGGGGAACAGGACACAAACAGAAACAGAGTATATAAATCCACTAAAGGGTTAACAGACAGAGGGAGACAGGACAGACACGCAGACTAACTTAGAATAGATGTAAACCAAACTACACGTAGTCTTACTCCGGAAAAGACTCACAGGGGGTGATGAGCTAAACAGAGAACACAACTCGGAACTACATGTTTAACTAAATACACACTGAGTCAATCACTAGACTAGATAATCTAAATCACAAACAACAACAGCGTCCAACTCTGGGTAGAGATCGCGAGGGCGCGTAACAGAAAACACTGGGTAACACAAACTGGGAGAAACTAATAAACTAACAACATACAGGGAATACTACACCAACACAAAAAACAAGAACTGGGAACATGAACTAAAGATCGCACAGAGTCTCACTCTGGCTACTGTGCGCGAGGGCACAGAACAGAGGTACGCGGCTACAGGCCGGACAAGACAGTCACGTTACTCCCGGTGCCGTGTGCACGGCACTCTGGGTAATGCAGTCCTGAAAGTCTTGCGGCACGGAACTAGCTGACTCGGAAGCCAGCGGACAGGGAGCTGGCTGGGCTGGACGCCCACGGACAGAGAACTTGCTGGGTTGGAAGCCAGCTGACATTTGGGTTGTAGTTGCTGGTGGCCGGGAGGCAGAATCCCGGGGACGTAGAGTGGGTCATGGAGCTAGAAGTCTCAGGCAAAGGTTTCGTCCTTGTGGTGACGAGACCAGACACGGAGTGAGTGGAGTGCAGGTTATATAGGGAGTGAATCAGGTGTGTGTGATCGTGTGATTTAGCAGATGTTAATGCAGTGCAGGTGGGACGGTGAATGATATTGATGTCTGCAGCTGGGAGTATGAGTAAGAGTGAAACTGGTGTATGTGCTTGTGTGTTCGGGAACCTGAATAAAGTGGCCGGAGCGGAGCTCAGCAGGAACGTGACACCTACAAAGTCGACTCAAGACATCGAAAAAGTGTGGAGGTGTCCACATACAAGACGTTCACTGACTTCGTGTGCTAGCGCCTCTTCCTGCTAGCGCAGGCCATGTAGAGCTGTGATGTCATTGTGAAAAAATTAACATAATCGTTCGTCATTACAAACCACCATGTGTCATTTATTTAGAATCCACCTCAAATCAATCTTGCAACAAACAATGCACAGTGATGTTAACACGCAACAACTTTATACAGTCATTGTTTACATGTATTATGTTGACTGAAACATTTGAAGGAAGCAAAGCTGAATTAAACACTAAAACCATAGCAAGAAGCATATTAAAGACATAGAATACAATAATTTAGCTACTAGTAACATCTTCAAATGAATTAGTTATACGACGAAAAGACACAAGTTAGCATGCTAGCAAGCCTTTAATCAGTGCCAACAGTGCTTCTGTTGGAGTTTGTAAGGTTTTTGCCTTTTCAGTTAGATTGCTAGTTTTCAAACAGCACTTCTTAGTGCTGCTTTAAAAAGGAGACTGTCTTGAGACATTACACTTTAAAAATAAAGTGCATCGTGTTACTCGAAGGCCAGAATCAATTAAGCAAAATCCCATACGGGTACTTCTTGGAATATTGTACTGAAGCAACAGTCTCAGTAATTGACGAGAAAACGGTAGGATGCTTGTCTTACTAACATATAATTTTATGAGCTTACTTTCCCTGTCGTAAAAAGTTTGACTTTGTAATCTTTGGCGCTTGTCTGCTGACCAATCAAAATTGTGAATCGTAAAAAAAGAATGAGGTGCGTTATCTAGAGATTTTTAATGATTGCATCCGTGTAGCTAATGTGTGTGAGAGTTCCATACTATACATTATTCTATACACCAGATTAATCAGATTTGAAAAATAATATACAATAAAACTAATTATAGGTCCTGCTCTGTGGTTTTAGTGTCCTTTTCATCTCTAGTTTTCCTGGGGTTGCTGCTGTTATCACTTCCTGATGTCTGGCTGCTCTGTGGTTCATCTTTGCACTGAAAGAACCTCCTCCATATCTTCTTCGAAGCAGCTCGTATATGCTGGATCTTGAGGGCGTATAAGACAGGGTTTATGGCTGAGTTCGCCTGAGAGAGTAGGATGCCCACATAAAAGGCCGGGACGGGAACTGTGAACTTTGTCCCGTAAAAAGTAGCCATGTTCATTAACTGGATCGGGAGCCAGCAGACGGCGAACAACACCAACACCAGAACGAGGGAGCGGGCCAGCTTCCGCTCCTTGTGGTAGTAGGAGTGGGACACTAAGGTGCTGGTGCTTCTCAGCTGGCGATGGATAAGGATGAAGATGCAGCAATAGACTATGGTCATGATAAGCATGGGGACAAGGAAGCAGGTGTACAAGCTGAAGTAGACCAGGAAGGACATAGACATGACGTTCAGGAACTGGCACTCGGACCGGTTGCTCTGAGACGTGCCGGTGTGGTTGTTCCATCCCATGAGGGGAGTGAAGCCAACTGTAGCAGCCATTAGCCAGCATGCAGCCACCACGCACCAGCAGCGCCGAAGGGTAACCGTGGTTTTGTACCTGTCAGGGAAATGCAGAAGAATGCAAATTAACGACCGTTATTTTAGGCTCTAACATGGAATTTGAAAAAAAATCATCAACAGGTGGGGGCTTATGTCTAGAGTCACCCTTTTGGGATTTTTTCACCTCAGTGACTCACCACCGCCTCTAGAGGTACAATGTGGTATTGCGCGAGAGGCTGGACAAATGCTAGATGGTTAGCATGCTAATTTTAGAAGACGTCCCAGCAAGACACTACTTAGGTGTTTTCAAAAACGTACCGTACCTTGACCATTCGGTCATGCAGGGAAATATCAGACTTCGGCTTTGCCGTATCAACCTTGCAATCACTCGGTAGATACGTTACAGCCTCAGTCTGATATTTCCCTGCATGACCTCACTCTCGGTTAGTAAGTAGCAGGGACATGCACAGGAGTGTGCATTAGGTTGCTTGGGCAACTGCCCGTTTGCCCTCCTCGAGTAAAACAAAATATATATATATATTTTCATAGTTAATTTTAATAGTTTAATAGTAAATTTAAACACCTGCAGAATTTCATGTAGACCTAGTTTTAAAAAATTGACACCCGAAATATGTCATAAAGTAGCCTTCTTCACTTCCAAATCGATAAGCCTATGGGCAACGAGAGTGAAAGTCAGTAGGGAGAGGGGGGCATGCGCCTAGCCTGGCCATTACCAGCCTGTGACTCCATTTCATTCCGTCTTTCAGTCTGGGCCAACCCAATGCATTTTGGTTTCCGAGATCGGCGGGTGCTTATCTTGAGGTTTAAAATCATTGGAGTTCCCTTAACCAATCAGCAACGTTTAGTAAGCATTCGGTAGATTAAACTCTTCCCAAAGCCAGTTGGGAGAAGAGCTACGACGTCCTTTCCAATCATAAAACTTACAAGAAAATACTCTTGTTCTCCTTTTAATTTTCTGATGTTCTCGAGAGTTGAGACAACTTTTCCGATAGCTTTTCGTGTCTTTTCCTCCAAGGCGAGTTTTGCGTCACAGCTCTGAACTGTTCGCTGATTGGTCCTGCAAAATTTTGAGTTCTGGAGACGATTGTCAATGGGGTTGGGCCAGACTGAGTATGAGCTTGAAATCAATTCAGGCGGAAATACGTAGGCTGGTGTCACCAGGCTAGCATGCGCCCTCCTCTGTTTACTCTGTTACTGCACGCGACCGGCACCTGAGCCTGCATTTTCGGTCACGGTTGTTTTCTTCTGTGTCGATGAAAAAACTGCTTTAACGTTGTCAGAAAAGGTGATTTAAGTTGTAGAAATGTATAACAAACGAACAATCATCATCATGTTTTATGAAATTAATTAAAACCTTCATAAATCGAGGCTCAGTTTGCCACGTTTAGCCTAAATAATCAGATGGCTAGTTTGCTTACCAGACAACCAGCCCGTTATCACATGCTAATGTTTTGGTAGGAAAACTAAGCTACATGTCTGCTGATGGTCAGTTTATATCATTTCGTTTTAACAATAAGAATGAATGATGGAAATAATGCATCACATAAATTATTTCATTCAAAATGATTACATTTCGAAATCCTATCACTATTTTGGGTGTTGTTAAGTGCAGAATGCCTACTGAAAAGAGGAGGACTCAGGAGAGTAAGAAGCAGCTTAAAGAAGCAGCAAAGGGGAGCACACATCCCTGCAGGGTTGGCTACAAAAAAGCAAACCAGCAGGTGAGACAGAGACATTGAATTGTGATACAGATGAAAATGCATAGGCTAATTCATTAATAAATTAATCAAACTCGTATTTTTAGCCTACTAATGGCAATTTATCATAATTACATTACATTTAAGATGAGGAGCAACCACAAGCCTCCAGATCAGAGGAAAATGCGGACCAGGAGATACATTCGACAGGTAGGCCTAAGTGCTGAACACCAAATTTGAGATAAAAGGACCATGCTAGAAAGTACAGGGATAAAGAGCCACATGCTAAATAATTGTAATCTTAAAAAAGTATAGAGTTCTTAATCTTAGAGGCCCAACACCATTTGGGACACTGGGATTCTACTGCACGGGTACAGCTGGGACAGTGGGCTCCAACTCTGCCCAGCTGACCACCTCACATGTTTGATACCACAAAAACCTTCAAAGCCACAAAGTGTCCAAATGTGTAATTTATTAGAGCACATATTAAAAGTCACAATCTTCTAAGTTAAGTTAAACCGTCATACAAGGTGAAGAAGCTATTCAGTGTGAAACGGAAGTGGTGATGTCAGACTCTTAACCTTGCAAAATGACTTGGGCCAATTTTCTCAGACTGGATAGGCGCTCATACTCAAAATTTCCCATCATCTAAGTAGAAGGTGTTCTATCTGTCCCCCTGTTTCAACTGTCTACGCTACTCAGACCTCCAACACTAGAATGGAATTTTCAAACAAAAGAGGGTCAGTAGACATCTGCACATCAAAGACACATCTGCCGATATTACCTGAAGGGGATGATTACACGCAGGAAACGATCAAACGCCAGAGCCAGTTGGGAGAACACCGACACCTGAGTTAAGAACATCACCCCACAGCAGAGGCTGAGGCAGCCGTAGAAAGACATCTGGACCCGGCTGTCCGCTAGAACTCTCAACGGCATGGCCATTGCCCCCACCAGGAAGTCGGCTGCGGCCAGAGAGACGATGAGGCGGAAAGTGGGCTGCCGCCGCATGGCACCACACGTCCACACTGCCCAGATCACCAGCAGGTTGCCAAGGAAACATGCCACACCGATCAGCACCTCCAGTACTGTGTAGACCAATTCTGCGCTTCGTGCCATGGAGAAAGAGAGAGGGACGACCTTAAAAGTTTCGTTCACACAGACACTCAGCAAAAAGAGAAGTGGTGTTGAAATGTCTGACAGATAAGCACACCCAAGCTTCACTCTGAAAAGGAACTGTATGGTTGCTTGGATTGCATGTTTGTGTGTATCTGTTACATCAGAGTGTGCCATTGGATGAACATGTAATAGGAGCTACTCTTTGCATTCACTTCTTCCATCAAAATGATAACTGAGGATTTACATATTATCTTCCAGGTACACTGGTATAGCATTTCTTCAGTGGAGGTGCCGCGCTATTTGCTTAATTTTTTCACATGCTACTTATAAGTTTGTTATTACTTAGTGGCTATATATAATAGCCTACCATTCATAATGATATTGCTAAAAGTCCTAAATGTAGTGGTAGACAGGAAGTCCATCCCACTCACCAACATTAGCTGGGAACACAGAATTCTGCTCTGTTTGATGTGAGTGTGACTCTCTTTTATAATGCATAAGTACAGGCTAATGATTCAGTAATAAAGTGTGCTCCTGTGTGTGTGTAAATGTGTGTGTGCATTCATGTGTTCAGGGGCAAGGGATATTTGTGTGTATGCGGTTTCATATGCATAAGCATAGGCAAATGATCCAGCTTCTCCCCTACTACCATCCAAGGGAATATGGCGGGGCACTCGGCCTGCACACACTCACTGATTGGCTGCACAATGCCCCGTGATCAGGTCTTTGGGCCCTGATGTGAAAGCAGGTGGGCTCGTTCACCACCGGTGGGGATCAAACGAGGTTAATAACAAAAAACCCGATAGAGAGACGAGATGCCCCACTCCCACCCCAGACAGATGATAGAGGGATGAGATGCCCCACTCCTACCCCAGACAGATGATAGAGAGATGAGATGCCCCACTCCCACCCCAGACAGATGATAGAGCGATGAGATGCCCCACTCCTACCCCAGACAGATGATAGAGAGATGAGATGCCCCACTCCCACCCCAGAGACCCGATAGAGAGATGAGATGCCCCACTCCCACCCCAGACAGATGAGATGCCCCACTCCTACCCCAGACACCCAATAGAGAGATGAAATGCCCCACTCCCACCCCAGACACCCGATAGAGAAATGAAATGCCCCACTCCCAGACACCCGATAGAGAGATGAAATGCCCCACTCCCACCCCAGACACCCGATAGAGAGATGAGATGCCCCACTTCCACCCCTGACACTCGGTAGAGAGATGAGATGCCCCACTCCCAGACAGCTGTGGTGATTTCATCAGGTCAAAGGTCACACCTACAAAGTTGACTCAAGACATCGAAAATGTGTGCACAAAACGTTCACTGACTCAGTGCGCTAGTGTCTCTTGCCTAAATGGAGCTCAGGCCATGTAGATTATAAGCCATATAGAAAATTGTCATGTAGATTATAGGCCATATATAATATCGTCATGTAAATTATAGGCCATATAGAATAGTGTCATGTAGATGATAGGCCATATATAATATCGTCATGTACATTATAGGCCATATAGAATAGTGTCATGTAGATTATAGGCCATATAGAATATTGTCATGTAAATTATAGGCCATATAGAATATTGTCATGTAGATTACAGGACGTATAGAATATTGTCATGCAAATTATAAATACAAATGTCACGTAAATATCATTTTTGAAACACTTCCTGTGTTGGGTATTGTGAGTGAGTGAGTGAGAAGGAAGTATATTGCAATACCCTTTCATGTTTTGGTAGAGCAAAAGCTCTCTCTAGAGGCAGACCTCAGTATTGTAGAAATGTCCTGTAAGGCTTCAAATGCATGGTTTGATTTGATTACATCTTTCAAACATACAGATGCGGGGAGCTGTGATGTCATAGTGAAAAGGTAAAATTACCATTCGTCTTTACAAACCACTATGTGTCACTTAATTTATTTAAAAAACCACCATAAACCAACAAACAATGCACAGTGACGTTTACACACATCAACTCTATACAGTCATTGTTTTCACATATTATGTTGACTGCAACGTTTTAAGGAAGCATAGCTGACCCTAAGATCAGAATTAGAAATTAAAACCATAGCAAGAAGCATGTTAAAGACATAATATACAACAATGTAGCAACTAGTAACATCTGCAAATTCATTTTCACGTTACATCACCAAAAGACACGAGTAAGCATGCTAGCAAGCCTTTTATCAGTTCCAACTGTGCTGCTGATGGTGTTTGTAAGGTTTTTGTCTTTTCAGTTAGATTGCTAGTTTTCAAACAAATCTCTGTTGGGCTGCTTTAAAGAGGAGTCTGTCCTTAGACATTGCACATTAAAAGTGCATCGTGTATCTTTAGAAGAATGGAGTGAGGCATATACAGTAAAGAGGCACAGAGGCAGTCAGTCAGCAGCAACCTAAAACTTCTACAGTATAAATGGCTGATGCGTACATATATAACTCCTGTGAAATGGCATACGTTTAATGATAATATTCCTGATACCTGTATTAAGTGTGGTGAGGCAAGGGGGACACTGTTTCACTGTTTATGTTATTACCCTAACCCATACCATTACTTCTTTGAATATTGTACTGGAACAACAGTCAGTGTTTGATGAAAAAACGGAATGATGCTTGTTTTATTAACATATGATTTAATGAGCTTACTTCCCCTGTAGTAAATAGTTTGACCTTGTTGTCTTTGGCACTTGTCTGCTGACCAATCAGAATTGTGGATCATAAAAAATTATAAGGTGCGTTATCTATGGATTTTGTATGTTTGCATCCAGGTTGCTAGTGTGTGTGAAAGTTCCATACTATACATTATTCTATACACCAGATTAATCAGGTTTGAAAAATATTAAACAGTAAAACAAATTAGAGGCCTTGCTCTGTTGTTTCAACACTTTTAGTATCCTTTTCATCTTCAGTTTTCCTGGGGTTGCTGCAGTTATCACCTCCTGATGTCTGGCTGCTCTGTGGTTGATCTTTGCACTGAAAGAACCTCCTCCAAATCGACTTCGAGGCAGCTTGTATATGCTGGATCTTGAGGGCGTATAAGACAGGGTTAATGGCTGAGTTTGCCTGAGAGAGTAAGATGCCCACATAAAGGGCTGGTTGGGTAACTGTGAACCCGTAAAAAGTAGCCATGTTCATTAACTGGATCGGGAGCCAGCAGACGGCGAACAACACCAACACCAGAACGAGGGAGCGGGCCAGCTTCCGCTCCTTGTGGTAGTAGGAGTAGGACGCTACGGTGCTGGTGCTTCTCAGCTGGCGATGGATAAGGATGAAGATGCAGCAATAGACTATGGTCATGATAAGCATGGGGACGAGGAAGCAGGTGTAGAAGGGGAAGTAGACCAGGTAAGACATGGACATGACGTCCAGGAACTGGCACTCGGACCGGTTGCTTTGAGACACGCCGGTGTGGTTGTTCCAGCCCATGAGTGGAGTGAAGCCAACTGTAGCAGCCATTAGCCAACACGCAGCCACCACCCACCAGCAGCACTGAAGGGTAACCATGGTTTTGTACCTGTCAGGGAAATGCAGAAAAATGCAAATTAACGACCATTATTTTACGCTTCAACATGGAATTTGAACCATTTAAAAATATCATCTTCAAGTGTGGGTGTATGTCTAGAGCCATCCTTTTGGGCTGTTTTCCCCTTAGTGACTCACTACAGCCTCTAGAGGTACAATGTGGTATTACGCAAGAGGCTGAACCAATGCTAGATGGTTAGCATGCTAACTTTAGTAGGCGCACCTGCTCGCTAAGAGGGTGCAGTGCACAGATCCTGTGTGAGAAGGGCGAAGGGGAGGGGGCGCGGTGGACAGTTCACCTCTGAGTCAAATGGAATTTGTTAGGTTGGAATTTTCCTCTGCTAAATAATCAACTAAGCCTACATGATCATAGGCATACTCATTATTCACATTATTGTCATTGACCGTCCTGGCTTACTTTCACCACTGATGTTATGCTAGGCTTAGGCAAGTTATCTCTGGTTAAAACTAGTTAACGTTAGCTATTCACTAGCTGTGCTAGCTAGCAAGACAGTTATCATAACGGTGTTATTTATCGAACTGCGTGTGTTATCGGCAAACGTTCAGCTACGCTAGGACACTGCCCTGTCAGGGACAGGGTAATGCTAGTTAATAAAATAATAAACGTAGGTCTACATCTCAGTGCCTCTCCAGATAAGTTAAATTAACTGAAGGCAAATTAATTGAATCTTTCCCTGCGGTGCATGAACAATGCTGGTATGGGATGTTGTTATCTGCAATCGTGATGACCGTGAGATGAGGCTTCAACCTCTTGCATTGTGATCTGTAAATTCTCGCCTCCAATTTAAGCTTGTCACCCATCATATCTAGTTTTACATTTTGTACATATCCCTCCGTTGCATAATGAAGTCCCTTTTTAAGGCTTTTAGATGAAATCAGGTCCTTCTTTCTCCAAAAGTTGCCGGCTATAGCCACTGGCTATAGCTTTGCCATCCCTCTGCCTGGGATGTAGCCGAATATATAGATAAGCCTAAATTATTCGGAAAGGTGAAAATAATGGACAACATCCAAACATTTTGATTATTATTTGTATCCAGATGTATGTGTTTTCAGTTTTCTGTTGTTTCTCATTCCTATTTGTGTCAAAGAAACTTTCTTTGCTTGTCCTCTCCTCCTCTTCCTCTCTCCTCAGCGGGCAGACACGAGGCGTGGTGTGATTTACTACAGCAGCCACAGTAAATGACAGTGTAATACAAAAACTTTTATAATAATTTTGTTAGTATACATCTTTCACAGTGTTCTTTCTGCTGATATGACACACTGATGCTGGGGCTTGGAAACACCAACGTCTGATTTACAAATACAAATACAAATAATGTTATGTATCGCACAAATACAAATATAAAGTAGTAGTGTCTCTGAACATCCCTAAGTGCCTGTTTCCTTTGTCTGAGCTTAGACTGTAATCTGAAAAAATGTAAATAAACTACCACAATACTCGGCCATTTAGAGCAAAAAGCACAGATCAGGCTTGCGCAATGTTAAGTTATTGAAGGTGTTCCAACTGTCAACCTGTTTCCACTGCACTGTGTCTACGCTACTCAGACCTCCAACACTAGAATTGAATCGTCAAAAACAAAAGATGGTCGGAAGACATCTGCACATCAAAGACACATCTGCCAATATTACCTGAAGGGGATGATTACACGCAGGAAACGATCAAACGCCAGAGCCAGTTGGGAGAACACCGACACCTGATTTAGGAATATTACCCCACAGCAGGCCGTGAGGCAGCCATAGAAAGACATCTGGACCCGGCCGACCGCTAGAACTCTCAACGGCGTGGCCATTGCCCCCACCAGGAAGTCGGCTATGGCCAGAGAGACGATGAAGCGGAATGTGGGCTGCCGCCGCATGGCACCACACGTCCACACTGCCCAGATCACCAGCAGGTTGCCAAGGCAACATGCCACAGCGATCAGCACCTGCAGGGAAGTATAGAGCACCACAATACTGTCATTGGCCATTTAGGTAAATGACAGAAGAACATATAAAGACTGATGTTGCCACCGTGAATGAGAGTTTTATCAGAGACAGAGGTTGTGCCCAGGGCACCAGATTGTGTGTTTGTGTCCGTGGGTGTGTTTGTTTTTTTTATCATTTTTTATATACACGCCACACTACAGAACTGTGCAATCATTTCTGTTCCACAGTGCAGGCGTGTCTCTCGCTTAAGTAAACATGATGCAAATACGTCTAAAATCTACTCGTAGCATGCAAAAAGGGGACGTGACAGTGAGATAAGAGCATAATGACCTATCTTCCCCTGACTTATTCTTCAAAACCACACAATGAAGGAAATAAAGAGTGGATGTCAAGGATGTCATTGTTTTTATATAACAAGTGGGTTAAAAAAGGTTGAATTTAAACCCCTTATTTTTTTTATCAATGCACGCAAGAAATAATTATTAATAGGACCACTACATTGTAGATTGTGATGAGAGTGACACACCTTTCACACCTACTGTATGCGTTAGAATGTGTTGATCCAACGGATGGCGGAGGAGGAACTCTGGCGCGTGGGGTTCTGTTGATAACAGACGTTATATTGAGATTGACAGGTCAACAAACCAATCACGCCACTAGCTAGCTGTTTACCCTGTGAATAGTAGCTTGTTAACATTAGATAGGGTGCTCTGACACCTCGCAAATCCTATCAGACATATTTTTTCAGTTACAATAAAGTTTTTTTTACATTGTACAGTGTCTATTTCTCGGTAACTTTTCAAAAATCTAACAAAAAAAAGTCAAACAAACAACCTTTAGGTACAAATACGACCATCTACGGAGTTTGGTCCGCCATCTTTTTTTTTTAGCTTGCCGCTCTGTAGACGTGAGCATATAAGGGATATGATTGGCTAGCGCTTGTGCTGTCAGTTATGCATGAAGGGCAATTTGATTGGCTGACACATGCGTTGCCTCTCGAAAAGTTTAACATTTTTCAACTCTTGCTGCAAGCAATGCATGAAACGCAACGCAACGGAACCAAATGGAGCCACAATTCAGTTTGGCAAAGGATGACGTCACCTCATTCAAAGTGAATGGGGATGTGTCAACCTTGCCGGATCAACGCATTCCGACGCAAAGGTGTGAATGCTCTGGTACTGACTGATGCATGCTTCATCCCAAAACCAAGGCTGTACAGAAAGACTAGATGAAAGTGGAACCTAGTGAAAGGGTTTCTTTCAGTAATGGAAAAGGAAGAAAGGGGTTCGGGCCCTTGGCTCTGTAAAGCGCCTTGAGACAATTATGTTGTTTTGGCGCTGTATACTGTAGGTGTCAGGGTCCTGCTCTGTCCGTTTTGTGTTTGTCTATTTTGTCACGTGCTTCCTATGTGTGTTTTATGCCATGTGTTTCCCTGTGTTTGTTTATTATTTCCATGTGCTTCTTTGTTGTCGTTCTGAACTTCGCTCCCACCTGCCTTCCACCATGTCTTGTTTTTTTCCATCCCCTACCACACCTGCCTGGTTAATCACCCAGTTTGTTTCCCTGATTGGTGCCTGCTGTGTCTTGTTAATTAACCTTGTTTAGTTCACCTGTGTCTTGTTGTCTATAGTTCCCCCTCTGTTATTTAAGTTCAGTCTGTCCTGTGTCCCCTGTCGGTTCATAAGTGTAATGTTAGTCTTCAGTCCCAGCCTGCTTTTGGACTCCTGAGTTTTTTTCCCTGATCTTCTGTGTTTTTTTTGAGAATCATTTCAAAGTTCGACTTCATCTGGTCTGCGATTGGGTCCTTTTCCTGCTGAACCCTAACAATAGGCCTAAATAAAACAGAATTGAACTGAGGTAGTCTAGACTTTTGAGGTAGTCCTCTACCCTGTTTGCCTTGTGGGTTCCATGTCAGAATGCTCCATGCTGTTGTTTAGAGTGTCTTTTTTTGCCCTCCTTTCTTCAATTTTCTTCAGTGTGTTTGTTGATAGCCAAGGTTTATGGTTTGTTGCTTTTCTCCCCACTACTTCCAGGCACGCTTTCTTCCATATGGCTAGGCTAATGAATACAATGGGAGAATGTCCCTTTCATCTCGACCATTCGCGCCCCACCTGTCACGTCTCTGTGTGTCGTGCCCCACACTTTGAGAAAAGCTGACTTAATCTAATATATTGCAATAAAAAGTGTTACGATGACACATACGTTGTGAGTTCATGCTCATGTTGAGCAGCACACATTCAATCATTGACATGAAGGGTGGTTTCCGCCAATCAAATTTCCGGTAATCAAAACAATAGGGCTTCCTCAATTGGAGTTAGAGCATCATGTCTCTGTTTCACGCTATTTAGCTACATCAGCTAATTGTGGTGCCACTGTCAGTGTTTTCTTTACAATTATTGAGGTCAACAGACACAGGTTGCAGGAATATGTTTTCTATGAGATGAACAACGATGAACTTACAAAATACAATTGTGTGTGTGTGTTTTAATTTTTGAAATACATACCACACTACACAACTGTGCAATTATTTCTGTTCCACAGTGCAGGAGTGTCTCTCCTAAGTAAACATGATGCAAATACGTCTAAGATCGTAATTTTTTTTATAATGACAGCGATCAGCACTTTTGGTTCTTGTAGGCCAGTCCTGTTCTCTGTGCCATGAAAAGGGAGAGAGAGGAACGGAAAGAGAAAGAAAGATGGCTCCCTTGGTAGGAAACGGTGAATATGTGAAATGGTGAGATGATAGATATGCAAGTGTGATAAACATTGATTGGTGACATTAACAGGAAGTTCACACTACAGTTAATCTGGAGACCACACTTACAGTTGCTCTTTAATAAAACCAGGAAGTTTACACATTCATAGACTTGCTACGTGAGGTGCTAATTGGGTGGTTTGATTTTTCAGAGAGAAGGGCTTAGTACACCAGAAACATGCAGGGATACCAGCGATATGTTGATCAAAGCTGAGTTTATGAGTGCAACATATGTTGACCTGCTATGCTGTTTTGCCGTGGCTGGAGATGGGGTTGGGCCCAATGAGGAGTGTGTTTGGTGTGTAGATAACAACTCCCAGAGATGTCTCAATCATGTCGAATACCGAATCCTAAAGCCTGAAGCATCTGTACTAAGAAGTTTTAGACATTTATTATAGATAAAAAAAAATGAATTTGGTCGATAAATATTAAGTCTTGCAGAGACAGGGCACTGGTCTTAATTGATGTACTGGCAGCTATCCAAGAGACAGGATCTGACAGACTGGAAGGAAGCTGGCGATATACTACATCTTGTATTGCATTACACACAGATGCAGTGACACACACAGATGCAATGAAACATACAGATGCAGTGATTAATATGAGGTAACAGGTGCATGACTGATTAATATACAAGGTAACAGGTGCATGTCATTTTAATACAAGTTAACAGGTGCATGTCTGTATATTATGAGATAGCAGGTGCATGTCTGTTTAATATATGAGGTAACAGGTGCATGTCTGTTTAATATGAGGGAACAGGTGCATGTCTGTTTAATATGAGATAACAGGTGCATGTCTGTTTAATATACTAGGTAACAGGTGCATGTCTGTTTAATATACGAGGTAACAGGTGCATGTCTGTTTAATATGAGATAACAGGTGCATGTCTGTTTAATATGAGATAACAGGTGCATGTCTGTTTAATATGAGGTAACAGGTGCATGTCTGTTTAATATAAGATAACAGGTGCATGTCTGTTTAATATGAGGTAACAGGTGCATGTCTGTTTAATATGAGGGAACAGACCTGCATGTCATTTTAAAGGCATAATATGCAGGATTCCCTTGGAGCTCCCCCTAAAGGTTTTTACTAGTATTAACGTTTACTCCAGTGTCGTAAAAACACATTCACTTGTATAGCCTACCGGTGAGTGGAGTCAGTGAAGACGTGATCAGAAAACAGCGAATAATATTATGTCAACCGAGGTAAGAATATTCAAAGATTTTACAGAAATATGACTGCAGAGTGTTATTCATTGTGATATCGGAGATGAATGCTAATTCAACCAAAAGAATGACAACATTTAGTTTAGAAGAAATACCGATCGTGATTTGAGCCTACAATGTTTTCTAAGTGTTTGAATGTGGAGTCGCCTATGTGCGATCTAATACAATATTGTAACACCAAAAAGCTACAAATTCAGAATTTACATTAGAAAGTGTAATGACATTGGAACGTGTAATTTATTATAAGCTAGCCAGAAAGCAGGTCGAACTACTTCCGCCAGAGCGGCGGGCATCGCCAAGAAAGTTACATAGCGTAGTCATTTGAGTACAGACCCCCGATGGCAGTGAAGGAGGCGGAAATCGCCCTATTAAAAGTCATTGTAGCGACACAATTTTTTTCAAGCTGTTACTTTAAGGTACAATTGTTACATACGGTACCTTTAATACAAGTTAACAGATGCATGTCTGTTTAATATACGAGGTAACAGGTGCATGTCTGTTTTTGGTGGATGTATTTTCTTTGTCTTCTGTTTTGTTCCATTAGAAGTCTTTCCATCATTGCATTGCAAAAATGCACACGAGGCTGAATTAAATACATCCCTATTGCCCTATTGAAGGCAGATAGGGTAGAGGGGCAGACTTCAAGCAGAAAAGAGCAAAGGGTGATTGGTGCATTCGCTTAAGCTGTGGGCAGGTTTCATGGGAACAGCAAGCGTTGTCACCCTAAGCTCTTGACAGCAACTACTGCCACAACTTCACAGAGCTTTT
>NC_137908.1:4198507-4206007 GCF_963457725.1 Sprattus sprattus | reverse complement strand
TTGAATGAAAAGTGCTTTAAAAATAAAATTTATTATTATTATTATTATTTATTATTATTATTCTAATTGCAAAAATCTGGCTGTCATGTAAAAGGGCATTTTATCAGTAAAAGGTTGATCATAAACATACACCGTAATAATTTAAACTGTTTATATTTTCTCCCACATCCTCATGTAAATGTAGCAAATGTACAGAAAAAAACTATAGATATTGTTCCAGATGAATTGGACCTTAATTCAGGGTTGTACCAACCAGTCAGTATTTCTAAAAATGTACACAGTCATATTGCCTCAGTACATTTGAATTCAAGAGACATGTAGTCCGAGTACCTGAGTGCCTGAAAGTAATGCAACTGTCCCACTTTAGATTTTTGCAGTCACTTATCTAAACATGGCTATGGTCCAAAACCACCTACCCACAACACAGCTGCACACAAACTCACATGAACACACACACACACACACGCGCGGACACACACACGGACACGGACACACACACACAAACACACACACACACAGACACAAACACACACACACGGACACAAACACACACACACACAAACACACACACACTGACACACACTGGGGGTGTGGGCGGGAGCTGCTGCAGCAGCAGGCAGAGATGGCCTCCTCCTCCGGACCGGCGTGCGTCTCTGGTCTCTTCATCAGAGAGCCGGTGCAGCTGAGACTGAGCTGAGACTGAGACTGAGGGTGTGTGTGTGTGTGTGTGTGTGTGCACATGTGAGTGTGTGCAGCTGAGACTGAGCTGAGACTGAGACTGAGGGTGTGTGTGTGTGTGTGTGTGTGTGTGTGTGTGCACATGTGAGTGTGTGCAGCTGAGACTGAGCTGAGACTGAGACTGAGGGTGTGTGTGTGTGTGTGTGTGTGTGTGTGCACATGTGAGTGTGTGCAGCTGAGACTGAGGGTGGAGGTGGAGGTGGAGGTGGAGGTGGGGGTGGAGGTGAGGCATTGGCAGAGCAGTCATCCATCCCATCCCATCCATCTCATCCCACGGATCTCCCGGCTGACATCTCACCAGAGGAGGGGGCAAGCATGGAGAACTGGTGCTAGTGATAGCGCTCTGTCTTTTTCTCTTTGTCTTTCTTTTTTGTCTGTGTCCCTCACACACAAATACATCTCTCTCTCTCTCTCTCTTTCTCTTTCTCTCTCATTCTGCTACTCTCATCCTCTATTTTTTCCTTCTGTCTTTGTCTAACTTACTTTCTACTTTATTTTTCTCTCTTGTTCACTCACTCTCTCTCCCATTAACTCACCTATTTCTCATTCACACTCACTCTCCCTCACACTCACTCTCTCCCACACTCACTCTCTCTCCCACACCCACTCTCTCATTCACTCACTAACTCTCCCACACTCTCTCTCTCATTCACTCACTCTGTGTCATTCACTCACACTCTCTCCCACACTCACTCTCTCATTCACTCACTCTGTGTCATTCACTCACTCTCTCTCCCACTCACTCTCTCTCCCACACCCACTCTATCATTCATTCACTCTCTCATTCACTCACTCTCTCTCCCACATCCACTCACTCTCTCTCCCACACCCACTCTATCATTCATTCACTCTCACTTGACTCGACTCGCTCACTCTTTCATCCACTCACTCTCTCTCCCACACTCACTCAACTACCGACTCGCTCACTCTCTCTCCCACAGTTACTCTGTATCACTCACTCTCTCTATTGCATTGTCTCTCTCTTACCCCTGATCTCTCTTTCTCTTATTCACAGTCCCCCTTTTCTCCCACCCTTCCCTCTCTCCCTTCTCTCTCACTCACATTCAGTCACTTACTCTCTCTCTCTTCCCCTTCCAGTCTCGCTCACTCACATTCAGTCACTTACTCTCTCTCTCTTCCCCTTCCAGTCTCTCTCACTCACAGTCAGTCACTTACTCTCTCTCTCTTCCCCTTCCAGTCTCTCTCACTCACAGTCAGTCACTTACTCTCTCTCTCTTCCCCTCCCACACTCTCTCACTCACACACATACACCCCTCCCCTTTCTCTCTCTCTCTCTCTCTCATTTCTCCACTTCTCTCTTTCCTCCAGCAGAGAGAGATTGAGAGCTCCCAGCTGCAGTGTGAAGCAGGCAGGCAGACGAGGACACCATGCTGGCCTATGCAGAGCCCCAGAACACGTTTACCGGGACCGAGCTCTGACCCGATGGAGGAGCCTTCCACTTTTCTCCCCGACCCCCTGCCCCCGCCCGCGGGTGCCGGTGCCGCTGCCGCTGCCGCCGCGGGGGCCGAGATGTCCTCCTCCCTGGGCATGTTGCGGTGGGAGCACGTGGACATGATGTACATCACCGTGGAGACCACCATCGCGCTGGCTTCGGTGCTGGGCAACGTGCTGGTGGTGCTGGTGGTGGGCGTGAACCGGACGCTGCGCAACCCCACCTTCTGCTTCATCGTGTCGCTGGCGCTGGCGGACATCGCCGTGGGCGTGCTGGTCATCCCCCTGGCCGTGGTGATCAGCCTGGGCCTGGAGACGCAGTTCTACACCTGCCTCTTCCTCTCCTGCCTCCTCCTCATCATCACCCAGAGCTCCATCCTCTCGCTGCTCGCCATCGCCATCGACCGCTACCTCAGGGTCAAGATCCCCACCAGGTGAGCCCCCTCACGCACGCGCGCATGTGCCTGGGGCGGATTCCCCACCAGGTGAAAGAGGCACATCGGCCAGGCTTTGACATCCTTGCAAAAAACACAGCTGAGGCTCCGTCAAGTGCGTTATGTTGTAGAAAATAGAATTTTTATGGTTGTCTCTTTTGTACAGCGCTTTTGATAAAAGCGTCTGCTAAATGACTAAATTAAATGAATAAATGAGAGTACCCCACTGGAGAGGTGGCAATGTGTTAAATTAGTTGGAGGTGCCATTGAAAAGCAATCACCATCACATAGAACCAATCTCGTTTTTAGATTAAAAATCATAAAACAGTTCCTGTGTGTTATGTAAATGCTACGTGTGTGTAATCTCTGGGGTTTGGAGCGTACAGCCTGCTCGGTGTGTATTTCTGACCGGCTGCCGGAAAGCCATTGCTCTCCTCGGTTTAATGTGAATCAATGAGTTGGACATCAGGGGCTTTTAAGTAAATTAAAATGTCTCTCTGGCTATCCAAGGAAGTCGTTTCTATGGTCAGCATGTTTGTGTTTTGGCATCGTGTTCTGCTAGTGAGGTCAAATGAGAACAAGACACATTCCTAATACAAAGGGGTCTGACAAGAGACCTTCAATTAATTCGATTTTATTATTGAGGACTGTTGGTGAAATACTGTATGGGGAATCAAACAGAGTGAACCATTAAGAGACCGATCGGTATTAAGAGCCTCCAAAACTGCTAGTCTGTAACGGAAGCAGTGATAGCAGTGATTATGGACCACACCTCTTGTATGAAGCACAATACATTGTGTAAATAATCATTTTTAGATTTAAAATTGATATAAAAAGAAAGACCATGAACTCAATTTGAATGTTCATTAGCAATATGTAAAATGTATGGCGTTCTTCCATATGTTAGTAACACTTAGTTACTTGTGTAGTATTACTAACCCTATACACACAACGCTATAAGTATCGTATACTAGTGTAGTATTACTAACCCTATACACACAACGCTATAAGTATCGTATACTAGTGTAGTATTTCTAACCCTAAACACACTTGCACATACTTGCACACACAGTAAGACTTTGTTATACAACATCAACAGAATTAGAAAAAGAAATGTAATTAATGAAACTTCTCTTTTTATCCCTTTTCCCGTCCACTCACACACACACACACACACACACACACGCACACGCACACACGCACACACACACACACACACACACACACACACACACACACACACACACACACACACACACACACACACACATACCCACACTCACACACACACACGCACACACACACACACACACACACACACACACACACATACCCACACTCACACACACACACGCACACACACACACACACACACACACACACACACACATACACACACACACACACACACACACACACACACACACACACACACACACACATACCCACACTCACACACACACACGCGCACACACACACACACACACACACACACACACACACATACCCACACTCACACACACACACGCACACACACACACACACACACACACACACACACACATACACACACACACACACACACACACACACACACACACACACACACACACACACACACACACACTGTCCTGTCTGTAGGTACAGCAGCATCGTGACTCAGCGGCGGGCGTGGCTGGGTGTGTGTGCGTGCTGGCTCGTCTCGGCCCTGGCTGGCGTGGTGCCCATGTTCGGCTGGCACGAGCCCCTGCGGGGCAACCTGACCTCCGACCCGATCGCGTGCCAGTTCGTCTCCGTCATGAGCATGGACTACATGGTCTACTTCAACTTCTTCGGCTGGGTGGTGGCACCGCTCGCCATCATGATCCTCATGTACGCCGAGATCTTCCGCGTGATTCGCCGGCAGCTGAACCGCCGCGCCGAGGCCACCGCCGACGCCAGCCGCTACTACCGCAAGGAGCTGAAGCTGGCCAAGTCGCTGGCACTGGTGCTGTTCCTGTTCGCCCTGTGCTGGCTGCCCCTGCACATCATGAACTGCGTGCTCTTCTTCTGCCCCGACTGCCCGATGCCCAAGGGTGCCATGTATGTGGGCATCTTCATGTCGCACGTCAACTCTGCCCTCAACCCGCTGGTGTACGCATTCAGGATGCAGCGCTTCCGCGCCACCCTGGTCCAGATCGGCCGCAGGTGCATGCTGTGCCAGGCTACCAGTGCCAGCTCCTCTTGCCAGCCCAGCCCGTGCCAGCCCAGCCCCCTGCCGTTCAAAGAGAAAACCCCAGGAAAAGTGTAGAAGCACCACCCATGTACTCAGACTCTATCACCCCCCCGCCGTTCACAGAGAAAACACAAGAATGGGAGCATTCAGAGAATGCAAACCTCCGCCTTGTGACCTTGACCCTTTGACCTTGACATCTGAAAAATCTAATCAATTATTGCCATTATATTACCCAATCTCCCCACAAAGTTTGATGGAAATCGGTCCATGCGTTTCTGCGTAATCCTGCTGACAGACAAACAAACAAACAAACATACAGGGGCGAAAACATAACCTCCTTGGCGGAGGTAATAAGGAAACATGTAGAAACACCACCCAGGCTCTATCCGGACTCTATCCGGTACACAGCTCTAAAGCCCATTCCCAGGACACCACAGGATGCATTCAGACCATATGCATCAGGTTGGAGGGGCTGTGCATCATGCTTTGCTCTGCAAGGGACACCCACATGCAGTAAGATTCTGCTAAGATCTTTTATTTTATCAATCTCTCCATTTTCTCATCTGTGACGTGACAAAAAAAAAACCCGGAATATCCATCAAAGTGCCAAATACAGCAGCTATCCCGCCAACATTTGGAAAATCTTGTCTTTTTTCATCCATTAGAGATGTGTACCATGACACAACACAGTACTTCCAGTGGATTATTCCACGAACATTTCAACAAGTGTGAAGAATACATTTAAAATACCTCAAATGTCCCTAGTTCAAACACATTTACATTCTTTACGTTGACCATCAACAAAATCCAAATGTGTTGAATATGTTAAGGGAAGAGATGAGAGAGTGGATAAGATTCCTCTGGTTCTGTGGCCCAAGGGGAAACTATAGGAATATCCCCAGCGGTACCAAGAAAGGCATTATCTTAAATTGCCTGCTTATATTTATGGGAAGAGCATAGTAGAAATGGACGTTTATGGGAAGAGCATAGTAGATATGGACGTGATGAAGCCATGAAAGTGCTACAGATGATTCAGAATCGCATTTCCTTTTAATTGTCCGAAAGCTCTCTAATATTGATCCGCATCCGGTCACTTGCAGCCTTCATCTTAATGACTAATTCATCTGTCTCTGATGCCAAGGGCGTAAACAAAACACTAATGTATGGAAGAAACCTCATATGACTCCTTGACACGCAACCAGTGAGAACCAGAGTAAAGAGATCAATTATTACAAAATAAACATGCGCTAATTCAATGTACCAAAAAATATTCCATTTGCAAATATGTACATATCTAATTACCAGCATGTATTTGCATTACCAGACAAAAGCACTTTGTTTCGATAGAACATTTCTGAAGGTTTGAGTTTACAGTTGCTATAGTTATGGTTGAATCCTCATCCTTTCCAGGAAATGCTGGAATGCTCTCCCCTCTGGCCAGTGAGACATAGCCTTCACACCTGTGACTGGCATAGCCTTCACACCTGTGACTGGCATAGCCTTCACACCTGTGGCTGGCATAGCCCTCACACCTGTGGCTGGCATAGCCCTCACACCTGTGGCTGGCATAGCCTTCACACCTGTGACTGGCATAGCCTTCACACCTGTGACTGGCATAGCCTTCACACCTGTGGCTGGCATAGCCCTCACACCTGTGACTGGCATAGCCTTCACACCTGTGGCTGGCATAGCCTTCACACCTGTGACTGGCATAGCCTTCACACCTGTGACTGACATAGCCTTCACACCTGTGACTGGCATAGCCTTCACACCTGTGACTGGCATAGCCTTCACACCTGTGGCTGGCATAGCCTTCACACCTGTGGCTGGCATAGCCTTCACACCTGTGACTGGCATAGCCTTCACACACGGGACTGGCATAGCCCTCACACCTGTGACTGGCATAGCCCTCACACCTGTGGCTGGCATAGCCCTCACACCTGTGACTGGCATAGCCTTCACACCTGTGACCGGGTTTGAAGAGACTCCAGCACTGTTGGAGTCAAGCCTGGGTCCATTTTCATTTTGGACTGAATTGAACACAGGGCATTGGGCTTCTGATTTACAGAGGCCTTAAAAACAGCTCTGGTGTGTTCTGGTTTATCACTTTTATTTATTTTTTTATTTTATTTATGTATTTATTACAAGGATAGCCCCTTGAGATGCGCCATCTCGTTTTCGAGGGGGTCCTAATGCAGTATATTACAGTAACGGAAAATAAAAACAGAAATTGAGTACAAACCGTAGACACACACACATACACACTCACTCACTCACTCGCCAACATTGCTCTCCAAACTACCCCACCACCCACCACCCAGCATTTACAACAAGACAACAAAAAACCCAAAAGAAAAGAAAGAAAAAACAGACCAAGTCTTGAAAAACTGGAAACAACAAAAACAAACAAACAAAAACAAAACCCAACAACTAAGGCCGTTCAGAAGCAAGAGCAGGATCACTTCTGCACAGTCATCGCACTGCTGCTTCCCCTGGCCAGTACGTCACACGGGCCAGCAATGCCCTGCTCTAGTCTGTCCCCTCAAAGGCTCAGTGATTATGCTTTAACATGAGGACATACTATATATTCGTAGGGATGGGCGCGCTCTACTTCAAAACAAATATATAAATGCGTTTTCGGGTGCGAGTAAAATAATGTAA
>NC_137908.1:4168507-4196007 GCF_963457725.1 Sprattus sprattus | reverse complement strand
TGTAAAGCTATTTGGATTACTACGGCACATTCATTTGGTAATTTCATAACATGTGCAAAGACTTCAGCGCCCTTCAAAGGTGGGTCGATGCCTCATTGGGGTTTGTGTGTCTGATCAAAATGATAGTTTTAACATTTCAGCACCACAAATTGAATCATTTCACAATGACAATGTAATAGCTTTTTTATAACATGGAATATTTTTATAACTTGCATTGATGTCAGTTACACTTGTACCAAAATGTGTCTTGTCATCACAGCATGTCAGAAAATTCCTGTTGATATGATTGGCTCAAAAGACACAAATTCAGCAGCACACCCACAAATGAGTATGCACCTGTCCCACACAGGTTTCCCGCTACTCTAGTGTCCTATCAGTGCATACATTAGTGCATACTCTAGTGTCCTATGAGTGCATTAGTGCATAGTGTCCTATGAGTGCATATATTAGTGCATACTCTAGTGTCCTATGAGTGCATATATTAGTGCATACTCTAGTGTCCTATGAGTGCATATATTAGTGCATACTCTAGTGTCCTATGAGTGCATATATTAGTGCATACTCTAGTGTCCTATGAGTGCATATATTAGTGCATACTCTAGTGTCCTATGAGTGCATATATTAGTGCATACTCTAGTGTCCTATGAGTGCATATATTAGTGCATACTCTAGTGTCCTATGAGTGCATATATTAGTGCATACTCTAGTGTCCTATGAGTGCATTAGTGCATACTCTAGTGTCCTATGAGTGCATATATTAGTGCATACTCTAGTGTCCTATGAGTGCATATATTAGTGCATACTCTAGTGTCCTATGAGTGCATATATTAGTGCATACTCTAGTGTCCTATGAGTGCATATATTAGTGCATACTCTAGTGTCCTATGAGTGCATATATTAGTGCATACTCTAGTGTCCTATGAGTGCATATATTAGTGCATACTCTAGTGTCCTATGAGTGCACATATTAGTGCATACTCTAGTGTCCTATGAGTGCATATATTAGTGCATACTCTAGTGTCCTATGAGTGCATATATTAGTGCATACTCTAGTGTCCTATGAGTGCATATATTAGTGCATACTCTAGTGTCCTATGAGTGCATACATTTGATGTTGCTCAATTTGCGAACTATCATTACATCACATGCGTAGCTCACAGCTCATTGTAAGCTCAAACCCCCCTTCATAGTAAGTGAGAGTGATGTGAGGAGGGTGTTCAAAGGGGTAAATGGGAAAAAAAGGCTGCCGGGCCTGACCAGATCCCTGAAAGGGTCCTTAAATCCTGTGCTGACCAACTAGCTCCAGTGTACACCATGATCTTTAATACATCCCTGGCCCAAGCTGTCGTCCCATCTTGCTTTAAAAAGTCAATCATTGTACCGGTGCCCAAAAATAGTAAACCATCATGTTTGAACAATTACCGTCCAGTGGCCCTGACATCTGCAGTGATGAAATGTTTCGAAAGGCTGGTGAAAAATTACATCTGCACCTCCCTGCCCAACTCGTTCGACCCCCTCCAGTTTGCATACAAAGCAAACAGAAGCAGAGACGATGCCATCTCCAACCTGCTAAACACCACTCTTACTCATCTGGATGGTGGGGGGGGGGGACTATGTGAGGATGCTGTTCATTGATTACAGTTCAGCTTTCAATACCATAGTCCCCCTCCGCCTGATCGACAAGATGAGGTCGCTGGGGATCAACACCCAAATGTGCAACTGGGTGCTCAGCTTCCTTACTGACCGCCCCCAGGTGGTGAAAGTGGAGGGTGGTGTAACCATTGGGCCGCTGACCCTCAACATACGGTAGGTTCCCCCCAGGGCTGTGTTCTGAGCCCGCTGCTGTACAACATCTACACCTATGACTGCACAGGCTCCGGAAGTTCAACCTCCATCATTAAATTTGCAGACGACACTGTGGTGCTAGGTCTTATCTCTGATAACAACAAGCAGCCCTTTCAGAACCAAGCGGCAGACCTGGCACTGTGGTGTCAGTCCAACAATTTGGCCCTAAATATAAAAAAGACAAAGGAAATGGTGGTGGACTTCCGGCGGAAGCAGGACAGCGGGTTCACCCCCCTCACCATCAACGGGGAGCCTGTGGAGAGGGTTCCTAGTGTTAAGTACCTGGGAGTGCACCTCACTGAAGACCTAACCTGGACCCTCCACACACAACATGGCTGTACTTCCTCAGGAGGCTGAGGAAATTCAAGGTCTCCCCTCCATCCTGAGGGATACTACTCCTCAGCTGTGGAGAGCGTCCTCACAGGATGCATCTCCGTCTGGTACGGAAGCTGTACCGCTCAAGACTAGGCCAACCTACAGAGGTTGGTGCGCTCAGCTGAGCGGACTATCAGAGCGTCCCTACACAACGTGAATGACATCTACCACAAGAGGGTGGAGTCGAGGGCAAAAAACATCAGAAGGGATGTCACAATGCCAGCCTCTTCACCCTGTTGCTGTCGGGTAGACGCCTACGAAGCCTTAACTCAAGGAATGAGAGACTTAAGAGAAGTTTTTATCCACAGGCAGTGAGACACTTAAATTCAAATTTTTAATTCAACACCTTATTTTTGTTATAGTTATTTTTATTCTTAAATGTTTTATTTTATTTACATTTTTAATTTTATAAATGTATTTTATATTGTATTTATTTTTGCATAGTGTGGAGCATAGACCCTTTTACATTTCACTTCAATTTATTGTATGTGACAAATAAAAACACTTGAACTTGAAAAAAAATAATTTGCCCTATGACATTACGACCTATGACATTACGACTCACTTACATTGAAACACGCTTTGGCTAATTCCAAAAACACAGTTTTAAACTATTTGCGCCATTTTGAAACTCAACAGCCAACAAATATACCATAAACATTATTAATGTTTTTGAAGAGGACAGAATACTGTGTGGAAAATGCAGGGTACTACATGAGGGATGGAGAGCAAGGCGGCCAAGACTGGAAGTCTTGCGCTAGATAAGCAAGAACCACTTTCCCTGTTGGTACCATAACCAATGCTTATATTTTTGTATAAGATGAACGAGGATGAACTTATAAGATATTCATTTATATATATATATATTAAGACGGGACTGCTGCAATCGCTGTTACTTTAGGAAATTGAAAGGGGTTTATTAGGCTGACCAGGTCTTAAATGAATATGATTCACAAGTCTAATCATATGTACACCTGCCTTCTCCTGCAATGATTGTCAATGTTGACCCAACCTTAGTATTTTACTGTATTTATTTTATATGCATTTTTATTTTATTTTTGTATTTATTTTTTCCCCAATGAATGAACTGCTATTGTACCCTCGGCACCATTGAAAATGAGGGTCTTTATCCTCAATGTGTCTTCCGAGGCCTAAATAAATAAATAAATCAATCAATCAATAAATCAATCGAAATAAAATGGGCGTGGTGCCACACAGGTAACACGTTTTGATTGATTAAAGGTTGGATGGGGGTGAATAATTGGCTGTAGGGGTCAACCAAACAAAAGATAGGTGGGAGGTGACAGGTAACTTTTAAAAAGGTGAGTGTGCTAATATCAAGCTGAGATTCATCCTTAAGACATATTCTTAATAAATGGGTGAGAACCATGTATCTGAGCTTTTGACTTCTGTTTGAGAAAGTTGTAGGGGAATCTGCGACACACACGACAGTAACATTTTCACTCCAACTGAGGGTGCGTCCACACTACCCCATGGTGTTGATGCCACGGCTACCACAGGCACAGCTCATTCATGTTCTTGTGTTATGGCCAAAACTGTCTTTTTGCCTTATTTCAGCCAAATTACATGTTCGTAAAAAAAAAAAAAAAAGGTAACTTTTTCTTATGACATTTTTGTCCTAGTGGTCCGAATGTGTGTTTGACTATAAGCTGTGGAGTCATAAGATAAGATAAGATAAGATAAACTTTTATTAATCCCGTTAGGGAAATTCAGATGTCAAAGCAGCAAGATTATGAAGTGAATAAAAGGGACAACAGAAATGGGAATCAAACATACACAAAAAAACATTAATAAATTAAAAACAGCATGTTTATACACCTTTGTACTTTGTATGATGATGTAGCTTTAGCTAGAGCCCAGAGGCCTTCCCTTGATAAAGCAGAGTGGACAGACTTTTGGAATACACCCCATGAATGTTCTCCCTTGAGCCGCCCTCTTCCCTGGATATCAGACAGATTATTCTCTCTTTCTCTCTCTCACGTGCCCACTCTCTGTACTATTTTCTTAACAAATATATATGTTTAGATTGCTTCCCATATCAATTCCAGGATCATTTATCCTAATATTTTGAAGCGTGTCTTCATGACAAAATGATTTCCTGGCAAGCCAAATATCACCCTTTAGAGACTCAGTCTGCCTTGACCATCAGATCTAGTCAACAGGGGCAACAAGAGGAAACCAGTCGAGTGTTTGTCAGTAACAAATTAACTAAGTGCTGAAAAACTAAAACAAACTTCAGTGGAAGCAAATTCACTACCAGTGGTCAACTCGCTACTGCCTCTAGTGGCGCTCCACCCGTTTGATGAGCAGTCATGTTGAAAACATTGACCAATCGGATCATTTTGAAGGAAACCTCTCTGAAGACGTCACTTCCACAGCAAACCCTCTACCATCCGGAAATCACAAGCGTGACCGTCGTTTCGTGTCTGTTATAGGCTTAAAGTAAGTTTATTCTTTCTTATTTGTGGTTGAATCATGTATTATCCATCAATTAATTAATGCTGAACCTCAAATGTTGTATTAATTATCTAATTTTTAGTTTGAGATAGGTATAGTTTTCAAACACACGAGGTCTCAACAGCTTAGTAGTGACACACACCATTTTGTTCGTCCTCAGTTACCTTTTGAGCTCAATATTAAATACTGGTTGTCAAGTGATAAATGCTATGTTGACCTGTATTATTTGTATGTATAAATGCTTTAGCACATATTTAATTTGCACCTTAAAGTTAGGTGTCTCAAATAAGCTAGTTAAACAGCTCGCTAACGATAGCTGTATTAGATAGATAGGTTTACAGTACTTGACAAGACCTTATAAGGCGGCCTGAAGTAGACAGGCGATCCCTCTTCACGTCGCTAATCAGATTGCACGTTGCTAACTCTTACATGACCGGAGATTGACGTTGTTGTTTACATGTTATGTGTATATTCAATGACTAAGGTTGATTCTATATAAGTGCCTACTTGAGTTTACTAGCAGTTTGACATGCCAGGCTAATAATGTTTTTGTGTGCACCTAGCCAGCTAGGAGAATATCACACAATTTTCCACGACAATGTGTACTGTTGAGTCAATTTCAGTCATCCTTAATATTGTCATCCCTCGAACAGAATGCGTTACGTGGCCGCTTACCTACTGGCAGTGCTCGGTGGCAACGCCAGCCCCTCCTCCAAGGATATCAAGCACATCCTCGGGAGCGTTGGGATAGAGGCCGATGATGAGCGTCTTGACAAGGTAAACTTGAAGGTTTTAACCCGGTTTTTATTTCGAGACCTCATATGCACCAGGGCCGTCAATCTACACCAAATATAAATATGAAAGCAGCTTAATATTATTTCTCCTAAATTCTATGCACAATTCATGTCTAGCCATAGGCATGCAGAATCGATAGTTCACAGCCTAATAATAATTATCTATGGTTTACTGTTAACTATGTTAAATTACTGTGTTGTGCACTGTTTCATGGCTAAATTGTTTCAACAGGTTATCGGTGAATTGAATGGAAAAGACATCAATGAAGTCATGAACGCAGGTAATTGAAGAATGTTTGACATTGACACGTTGCCTTTGTCAGTTATGATCATTAGATGCAAAATATTGCCTCTTGTGGTTTGATGTGGGTCAAAAAAAGTGGAAAAAAATATTAGTCTGCACTGGGCCTATGATTGTGGTAGTCATCGCGTCATCATGGCTAAATGTATTAGATGACTGAGGCTGATGGATGGTTTTGAGAGGGCAGTGTGTTTTTTTTAATTTTAATATATATTAAAAAAGAAAATGTATCAATTTAGGATTCAATTTGGCGTTTTGAAGAAGCCTCTAGCTAAACCACCAGAAATGGATAAAATATGTACATCAACACACAAACTGTCAAACAACATCTGTTGAAATACAACATTTAGCGTTTGACAGTATGCCTTACAAAACACCCTGCCACCTGGGAACTTAAATTATTCTTATAAGTGTCGCTCATCAATATGAGCAATGGCCAAATTAAGCAAGAACACATAGCATTCTGTAGAGGCGTTTGTGCAGCACGTTGCTAAATGTAAAACTTGTGTTTGATTAAACTTGGAAGCCCCATTTATTACTCTGGTCACAAGCTGCTCCTACATATGAGGAAGAAACCTATGACACCAAACCTTCTGCCTTTCCATTTGACGCCTAAACTGTAATTTGAACTGAAAATGTTCTTTCCCATTCCTTTCATTCTTATTAACAGCAGGTTCCACATTCTGATGACATCAGTGGTGGGTGGTGATCTCATTCTGTTGTCATCCTGTTTTTCAGGTCTCTCAAAGTTAACCTCCGTGCCAGCAGGTGGTGCTGTCATGGCCACTGCCGCAGCTGCAGGTGGAGGTGGAGCTTCTGCAGCTGTGGAAACCCCTGCCGGTCAGAATCACCATGTTTACCTTCCTTGTACAACCACTGAGTTTGCTTGTCTTTCATATTTGCGTATGGATGAATAAGAGAGTATTACTGAAGAATGTCAATATTGAAGTTCAGAAAGGGTATTAGATGAGATTGATAATAGGCATCCACATTTGATCAAGTGTAATTTTTAAAAGATTAGATTATTGTGTTAAGACTTGGCAGTATTTTAGGCAATACTTGTGTGAATAATTGGCAGTGTTTTAGATTAGTCAAGAGCTGATTTTAATTTGTTTTTTCTCCACAGCGGAAGAGAAAAAGGAGGAGAAGAAGGAGGAGTCAGAGGAGTCAGACGAAGACATGGGATTCGGGCTCTTCGATTAATCTTTCTTTTTTGATAAAAAAAATTAAAAACAAAAATAGGAAACTTCAAACTGTCTCTTGCCACTTTTATCTTTATTTCTGATTGTTTCTGCAGATTAGATGAATCTGCTGATATGATGAATCAGTAGAATCGGTCTGTAATCATTAATGGAGGCCATATTACCTTTTTATTGTGACCCTAAACTTAAAAGCATACACATATAAATGATAATTATTAACCTTTGTTGCATAACATGGGTTTTATGCTTAGGGAGTGCATTACATGCCTCATGAAGGTCAATCTAAAAGGTAGCGTTACATGTTCTGGAGAGGAGCTGTGATGTGGTGTTAAATGGATATCAGTTTTCTAATTCAATAATATCTTCTACATTACGGTTTGCATTTGCAGACTGTTGGGTCGGTGGTATAGGTGGGAGTACAGATAGAATGTTCAGGTTGTAGGGCCTGCTGCAAGTTGTGCTTAAAAAACGGGTCACAGTTATCTTGGTTGTCTGGTTATCTTTTCTCTGTCCAAATCTGTATAGAAACTGCAACCAGCCACAGGATAGCAGTACAGCGGAGAACAAGGACTCGATCCTCTTAAGTGAGAACCTAATGTGCTCAGCAGCTACGTGCACAGGAATTTTGAAGGGCAGTTGCTCTGCCACTTTTTTTCTTCTGCAAATATATATTTCCTTCGGAGGGGCAACTTCAGTTTTGGGAGGGCAAACGGGCAGATGCCCGAGCAACCTTAGCCCACTCCTGTGCACTTCCCTGGTGCTCAGACCACGAGTGGTTGCAGTGATTGGTCAGCTGCATTCACGTTGTTAATCAGCAGTCCGGCGACATGCTGTACCAAAATAGACAGGCCTTGCGCCACGGCATGCCCTGGCAACGGAGAGGTACGCTGACCATGGCAGTGTCCAGCGACCCTGAAAAAAGTCTGCCCTCACCAGACAGAGGCAGCAGTAGAAAGGCAGGCGACGCTCACTGTGCCAGCGGACCTATTCTCCTGTCTCCTCATGCCCTCTCCCAGGACAATGAACTACTCACACTACACAGGCGAGTAACAGACACTGAACTGGTCTTCTGTGTTCACAATAAACAATGTAACCTTCTTACATAACTCAAAAACAATGTTATCAATCTGCTATAATTACCATTGCCTGTAGATACGGTTAGTCGAACTAAAATCACACTCTGATCAGACCATTAATAGAAAGCGGTTGCTGTAACTAACCTCAATACCTTTTGTGATGGCTTTGTGGAATCAAAATTTATATTAATGTACTGAAATAAAAATGTTCCGTGGTCCAACTTTCCCCACAAGTACTGTATACTTCAAGGGTGGTTGCCGGGCAAACAGGACAGATTTTCTCAAGCATATTACGTGTCTCCCATCCCCTGGTTTGTAAGAGACTGAACGTGTGTGTTCCACAGACCATATAAATGTAAGAGACTGAACGTGTGTGTTCCACAGACCATATCAGATCCCCAGCAGCGCTGATCAGGCATCTGCACTCCTGCGTTTTCCTGGATGGAGAGACAGATCTACAAGAACCCCTGGAAGAGGAGTTGGAGGTGGGGGAGAGGGAGGAGGTAGGAGACACTGATCGCCCCCCAGTGGGGGTGGAAATGGACTCCGGTGTTCCAGAGGAGTGCTTCCGTGGGCTGAAGGACCTGCCTTGGAGGGTGTCTGCCTTGGAGCGGTCCTTGTACCTCAGCCTGCCGTCCTGGGTACATGCAGGTGTGTGCTGTACCCTCTCATGTCTGTGTGCCAGCCTGGCTACATGCAGGTGTGTGCTGTACCCTCTCATTGCTGTGTGCCAGCCTGGGTCCATGCAGGTGTGTGCTGTACCCTCTCATGTCTGTGTGCCAGCCTGGCTACATGCAGGTGTGTGCCATCCTGGGTCCACAGAGGTGTGTGCTCTACCCACTCATTGCTGTGGCACACTGGCAGTGGCGGTTCTATATGGAATTACGACACGGGCGAGACCCCCTCCAAGCAATATTTTAGAAGTGCCCCTGAAAATTGACATCAAAAGGCCGTAGGCTACAAAACATCCATGAATTGCAAATTTAAATAAACATGCCCTTAACGCCTTACACGCTAAATATCTGTCATTAAACGCTATATTATCTTTCAGGGAGGAACAGTTAGCTGCTTGGTTACTGCCTCGAATTATATGCATGGCACACTTTAAGTTATGACTGGTGAACTATACTTTGTCACGGTATAGAGTTGTAGCAAATGGCAAATGTTCCTCTTTGAAACTACCTACAGAAGATATGAACATTCGTTGTCTAATTACAGGGCCCAACGTTAAGCCAAATGATGGAAATAAATAATAACTGAACTTGTTACAGTTTTGTTGCAAAGCACAAGCTTATGGTGAAATGAGATCCTGTGTTTGTATAGTTAAAACCAAATTATTGTTGTGTAAGCATAGCCAGCATCATAGCAAGAAGTCTAACAAACGAAAGAGTTATACCCAGCAATTAACATTAGCCCTTCATTCATGGCATGGAAACCGTAGTCACACAGAGAGAACATAGTGGCATACCTTTATGTTTTGCTCGTTTCTCCTCTTCTTCTTTTCTTTTTTTTTTTTAGATTGGGTTCCTGATGGCATTGGCCTTTCCGGTCCATCTCTGTGCTTTTTTGGCACTCGACAATCAACAAATGTCCCATCCCCCAACACTGTCACTTGTCCAGACGTTAAGACTCAACCAATTCACCCTGCCCTTAGTGACCACATAATTGCTCGTGCCACCCCCCACTTCTCATGAAAAAGTGCCGCCCCGGCCCGGCTGCCCGCTTCGCCCATGCCCAAAACCGCCCATGCCCAATGGGCATCCATCCACCACTTCTGCCCTCATTTCAGTGTCTGCCAGGTCTCCTCTGAGACGGAGCACAACACCATACCGTGCAACATGTGCCATATCTCTTTCTCTGATGAATTGGTACATTATACCCAAGTACTATAAACAGCGGGGGGGGGGGGGATTGTAAAACTAACATACTACATAAACACTTTATGGTTTAATGGTTTATATGGTTTAAACTTCAACTTAAAGTTTTGAACTTGAATACATACACTGTATGACCGCGTTTCCCTTGTTTTTATGTGTCACTTCAGCCTTGTTTTTCAACTTCTTTGGGCACGTGGGCAAGTCAAGTCTGCCAGACCTTTCCCTCCCCATGCGACTGGTGTCCTATCTCCTGCTCCCGTACACCCTACCTGCCGCCGCCATCTTCCACCTCAACTACAGGTGATGGCTCAATTCTCACTCTTCTATTAGAAGTCTATGACTAGCAGCTTGTCATAACATGGTCACTACAAGACAAGCAAGAATGCATTTTAAGTAGTATGAGTATGTACTTAAAATGAAGACCCAGTAATACGTTCATAATAAATTATGTTTGTGCTCCACGGTCCTTCATTACAACGGTCCTGAGTTTAATATTCATATCACTGCTTGCTTCAGCAGATATATACGACATGTGTCTGACTAAAAAGCATGTACCACCAACCTGCAATAGATGTAAATGCTGGATAACTCAATTACTGACTTTAAAAGCAGACTTAAAACTAATTTCTTCAAGATAGCTTATGGACTGACTGACTGACTTTTATTTTTCTTATTTTTATTGACTATAATTCTAACAACCTGTTTTTGAAGTGACCTTGGGTGTCATGAAAAATGTATTATTATTGTTATTGTTATAATGTATCTTTGCTTTTATTCTAAAGATTCATGTGCTTGGCACACTGGGAGACAAACAATTTGCTAAAGTGGTTCAGGGGAGTCCAAGAGAAAGACCATTGGCAGAGGTGGAACAGGACACTCCAGGAGAAATCCCATTGGCTCAGCTGGATCCGAGGACTCACAGAGAAATCCAATTGGCCGATGTGGATCACAGGGCTCCAGGAGAAAGCCCTTTGGCTGTGGTGGGATGTGAGGCAGGTTGTGAAACTTCTCGTCAGAGCCTCTGTCTCCAGTCTAAAGACAGTCCTGCCTACCAGGTGAGGCCTCCTCGTCATTCTAAGCAGTCTTGTCACTTTCCTGGCTCTGAATCAAGCGGAATGCTGGTTCCATTCTGACTCCTGCCAAATGCAGTGCATGTTGATCTGTGCAAGTTTTTTTTTTTCTTTCAGTCCCAGCTTGCAGACAGCGTCTGCTCCTCCCAGTTTAATTGCCAAACCAAACACAATTTCCCAGCTAGTTATGGCTTGCTTTGTGTCTTGAAAACGCCTTGCCATTGACGTTCATTTTTTTCCCTCCTTCTGTCTTCATTTCAGGTTGTCCTCTCTTCGATTTCCTTCGCTGCATTTTCCAGCCGTGAGCCTCCAGTCGCTCCAGTCCATCCTTCTTCCGTCACTCCAGCCGCTCCAGTCCATCCTTCTTCCGTCGCTCCCGAGCCCATCTCTGTGTCCTGTCTCTTTCCCCGCTCTCTCTCTTTTGCTGCGGATTCTCCCCTCCCTACGGTGCCTCAGCTTCGGATCAGCACCACAGACGGAACCCGTCCCGGCGAGGGGTACCGGCGTACTGAGGCACCGGCGTTCTGTGCTGCGGTTCCACCTCTCCACCACCACCTCCAGCTCGTCCATCTCCGACTCCGTGGACTCCTTGGACTCCCCCCAAGAGCCCTCCAGGGCTGTCTTCTTCCTCTTCAACCTGCACCTGGAGGTGAAGGACGAGCAACCAGACCTGGAGATCTACCCTGCACCTCCTCTGCTGCCTGCACCTCCTCCAGAACTCAGCTCAGATGAGGAGGTGGAGGAGGAGGACGAGGGCCTCTGCTCCCCCTACATCTCCTTCCTGGCTGTCAAAGAGGAGGACGGGAGAGACGATGTGGACAGTGATGTGGAGGATGTGTGGGATAGCTCCTCTTCACAGTCCTGCAGTGAATTCTCTCACCAGCGAGCGGTCTCCGAATAGTGAATGATTATATGAACATAGCAGCGCTGAAGAAGCACTGCTCGTACATTCAAAACTAAGACACAATAAACACCCCTCTGCCTAAATTTGAATATATTGTGTGTACATTGTTTCTCTTTCGATTAATGAAACACCAAGCACAATGAGGGACACATTTAGAATTCAGTGTTAAGAGGGGCTTTCCACAAAATGGAGAAATACAATGTCAGAATTACCATCAGAAACGACATGTCTTAGTCATATTCCCCGAAAATTATTGTGGTGATATAATTCTTTCATAAGTACATTCTGTCATCACCGTCTGATTGTTGTCGTCTGTTTCAGTCGTACAGGGGAGCCAAACATTGCGCAAGAGGTTGCCAGAGGGACAGGCGTCTATGACAACCTGCCAGATCAGCTGTGTGTCTCTGGAGTCATGTCATAGAAATAATATTATGGGATGCGCTGTGGGGGTTTTCTCTTGACTGGAAATGCAGTGGTATGCTGTTATACAACCCGACAATCTAGCACACTAGTGGCACGAATGAGGTGAAAACTCAAACGATAGCCATTGTGGGTTCGACGTGTGGTGGACTTGCAAATCTGTGATTGCAAACCAGAGCCAGTGATTGTTTTAGGTCTTATTGTGGACATAGGTGTTGGATTTCAGGCGCTGTGTTTGTCAGGTTGGAGTGTAACTTTTCCACACAGCCACACAAAAGGCTTATGAGAATCATTACGGTGATTTGAGTTCAACCATGGGCGTGCTCCCACCCGGCAGGCACACAGGTGTCATGTTTCATCTGCTAATAGCAGCAAACACTACCAGGCCAGCTTCCTCCGATAGTAACGGATAGAGATCATTTCTAAACACTGTTAATGACTTAAGAATATTTTAATCAAGTGCCTTGCTAATTATTACCTTGTATGAATCATGTGCTAATGTAAACAGGAACATGGTTTTTCTGTGTTTCTGCTTGTTTGTAACTTAGATTATTAGGTGCCGACGCAAGTAGTCTGCATATGGTAAGACCTACATGCGTAAGTGAGGGAACCTTTTGTATATGTTTGCGTGAGCTCAGAAGTGATGAGAAGGGTTGACCTGTGTTTGTTCTACCCTGCCTAAAACTGACATCGTGGCATCTCAGGAAGTGCAGTTGGGATGACACAAAGGGACTTTTTTAGTCAAGCGTGCTCTTGCTGACGTTAGTAACAGTTATGGCGTCAGAGTTACATAAACTAGGTAAATCCTAAGTATATAAACCCTGTGTGATGTTTGTGAAATTGCTTCACTTTCATCCTTGTGCTGTGAGTGAGCCCGATTGCAATTGTTACAGAATAAATATAATGATCTACAACTCCGGAGTCCTGAGATAACTTGAGTGTAACATTTCACCTTACAGTAACTTAATTCATGAATGAATGAATTCATTAATGACTTACTTAGTTTGAAGTGTGATTATGGCCAACAGACCAACTTGAACATAAGATTGGATTGCAGTAGAAAAAAATAAATATTTATTGCCTTACAGGATTTGTATGCCAGCATACATATACAAAATTATTCACATTTTAAATGTATTTACACTAGGGAGTTATGCATACTGCATACTGCATCTTATACATATACAAATCTTCGATTTTTAAACATTTTTCTTTTTACCAAATAGATATTTGATGGTTGTCGAAACATAAGGACATAACTCCTCATAGCTGTTAAAGTGCTGGATTTAGTGAGTTTCTTCAAGCATCCACCTTGTTCCTAGTCATCCACCTTCTTCCCCAGACCACGTTCCTCAGGTTCTCCACCTTCTTCCCCCGGCGACGTTCCTAGTGAAGGTTCTCCGGCCTTCCTCCGGCCATGTTCCTCAGGTTCTCCAGCTCCTAAAACAGAACAAACTGTTTAGGTAAAACACTGCTTTAGTGCAGACCAGTTTGTCAAGGTTTTTACTATGTTGTGAGACCAGTGAGTCACCAGTGTGTCTGTTGACAGATCATTTTAGAATAATCGTGCCTCATTACACATCCTCTTGGCTCTCATTGACCCTAGAGTTAACAACTACCACCTACGTGTGCTTACTATTGCGTGACAGGTAACCCAAGTGTTTATTTCTAATTGCAGACTTGTTGTTCTGAGTGCCAAACTCATCCTACTGAGTCAGTGGTTTTCCACCGGTCTCTCGAGTCATTCGCCAAACACAGGCTACATTAATCCTACATTAGTGCAATGAGTCTTCAGTAGGGTGGAGTTATACACTCACCTGGGCAGGTGTTTGACTCAGGTGGTGATGTGGACTCCTCCCAGGCCGGTCTCATCATCAGCGGGTCCATGGGCAGAACCTCGGGCTGGGTCTCGACCTCTGGCTGGGCCTCGTAGGTGAAGCGTTCCTGCAGGTAGCACTTCCCATGGCCCATGATGTGGCTTGGGCTCTGGCGGGACAGGCCGGCCATCCGGGCAGTGAAGTCCAGGGTGAAGGCCAACTTGACGAGCTCCGGCGCCACCACCGGGTCCTGGGTGGGCTCCGCGGGTATCTCGGACAGCACATACTGGTCAGCCAGCTGCTGGAAGGAGCCATACGTGAGCCCCTGGAAGAAGTTACTGAGGCTGGGGCTCTCCTTCATCTGATAGGAGGAAGAGGAGGAGGAGGAGGAGGAGGAGGAGGAGGAAGGACGAGGAGGCAGGAGGAGGAGAAGGAGAACGTGGAGGAGGAGGATGGACAGGGTAAGTATTGGTCTAAGCAGGGCTCAGTAAAAGATCAGACACATCCCCTTAACTGCCGTTTCTAACTTCACCTACTCTGTTTTGATTCAACTGGTGAGGGTAGTATGAAAGTAATATATCAGTAAGGTTGTAGTGGCACTCAAGCATACTCTCTTTCTTACATCAATTTATCAAAAACAGTCATAAAATAAAAAACATGAATAGTAAATATCATAAGAAAAACATAGATTCAGACACCTTCTACAACTACGCCATTAGCAGCTCTTCACTTGTATCTGCTGTAGCATTTTAGAAACACAAACCTTTGCATTCATGGAATCCCCTTCATGTTTGATGAGCGCTATAAGCCTGTCAGTCAACTCTGACACTGTGAAGAGAGAAAATACAGTTTTCACTAACTTTTAACACAACACCTGTGCTGTTATAGGACAGAAATACACAGACAAGACATAGGGGAAGGAAAGTATAGCAGCCCGCGCAGGTATAGAAATGTAGGTTTTCTCCATTATTTATCTCCATTTATTTGTTCTTCACACGCTGGGGAACTCAGTGCAGAGCAAACATTTCTCACTACTCGCACACGTCTTGACTGTTGAATGTTGCACAAGCAGGAACATGTTTTGTTAGCGCTTGTTGACTCATTAAGTGTTTCCGTATTCAGGACCTTTTTTACACGTATCAGATGTGAGCATTTACTTTTTATCTCTGCGGTTATGGATATGAGTCTCAACGATGTTTATTGTGCAGTTTTACAAGCCTTGGCTCCTGCATGTGAAACGTGACCTACGAGGAGCTCCAGGCTTTAATGATGAGGTAAATATCCCCAGAACAGTATTATAACACAGAGAGCCATAAATACTCCTGTCATTAAACATTCAAACAATGTTAACAAAGACAAAGCCATAAATACTCCTGTAATGTAACATTCAAACAATGTATCACACGAAGCTATAAATGCTGATATATTATATTATAATAATAATGTTACAGAGTGTTACACACAGAACCATAAACACTCACAGCTTTGACTGTCCGTCTCAGTGGGTGGTACGTCTGGAGGAAAGACCACGTGCTCATCAGAGGGACTATCCATCACCTCAGTCACAATCTTCTTCAGCTCATCAGACACGTGTTCGTAGTATGAGTCTGTGGGCTCCACTCTCTCGATGGCTGCAATCAAAGCACATGCGTCTCTCATTCAGTAACATTACATTCAACTGGAGGCAGAGAAGGTAGAGAGGCATCACTTCAGTGCATTGACAATGGATCAGTTCTGTAGCATGCAGACAGATCCTCAGTGTCCCTAGTGTAAGTAATAGTAGGGATAGGCACGCTCTACTTCCAAAAAATATAAATGCGTTTTCGGTGCGAGTAAAAGGATGTTAACTTTGAGTAGAATAAGTGTAAGTGTAAGTAATGCCTTTGTATATAAGAAGGCCCTCCATGAGAGAGAACGAATAATAGAAAGATATCACACATTTATGCAATAAAGACAAATGCAAGTATCTCTGGTGTCATGAGGGTAAGTTTGATCAATAGTAGTAAACGCCTGGGCACCCCTACCTCCCATTATCGACAGGGGCCTGTCTGTAGCCTCTGACCAACCGGCCTTCAGGGAGCGTATCCTTTGGGAGCGGCGTTTCTTGGAGGACTTCCTGGGGCGCAGCGTGACTTCCTCTCCCTCGGAGAAGGGTTTTGGAGGCGGGGGGCACACCGTTCTCTCGGGGCTGGGGTCACGTTCGTCCGTGTCGCTGTCACCCCGAGAGAAGAAGCCAACTATGCTTTTCCAGATGGAGGACTTCTTGCCCTTGCTACCACGTTTTTTCTTCCTTGGCTTCTCCTTGGTGGAGGACTCCAGGTCTGAGGGCATTGTGTCTTGGTGCTCTGTTGGTCTGTCATCAGAAGCAGCTGGCCTGCTCTTCTTGCTCTTCTTGCTCCAAGGTTTTTTCTTCCTTGGCTTCTCCGTAGAGGACTCTAGGTCTGAGGGCATGGTGTCATTGTCATCTGTTGGTCTGTACTCAGAAGGAGCTGGCTTGACCACCAAAGAAGGTTTGGAGAGTTTGCTGGGCCTCCGGCTCGTGTCCCTGAAGCTCATCCACTTCTTCCTCAGCGTGCTCTTCTTCGGGTCGCTGTTTTTTTCGCCCGTCTGGGGTTCGCTGTGTGTCACAGGGTTGTCACTGTATCCCATGTCCACTGGCAGGTGCAGAGACGTGTCACTGGAGTGTCTGCGAATCTTTGCGTTCCTCTCCGCCAGGCTGATCCACTTGCCGTGCTCCCTGGCGGGTCTCCTGCCGTTGAGTTGGCTGTCGTTGAGGCTCAGGCTGCGTTTAACATACGCCTCCAGCAGCCGTGAGGTGTCCTGACCCCCCACGAACAGCAGCTGTGGGTCAGGAGCGCTGGTCTGATCTGTCCTAGACATTCTGATGAAACACAAGCGGACAGCAACAACACAATCACTCATTTGTCAATCACTTTAAACAAGTGTCTGTCAGAGAGGCCGATGCCCTGGCATGGCACGACACAGCCAAAGAGAATTAAATATGAAGCATGCATTAGCAGGCCACAAACATATACAACACACACACAACCGCACTCACACCAAATGTAATACCATGTACATGTAAATGTGTTCAGCAATGGTAAGAAATGAGACGACAGTTCAAATTAAACATTTCCAGTTGCCAATCTTCCAACTATAAATAAAAGCTTCTTTGTAACTGGTTGCTGTTGCTGAACCATAGGGAGACTATCATTATGACACCGAACAACATGTAGCCTTAACGCACCGATCTCATTTAAGTGTGAGTAACCTAATGGTGCCTCACTGAGCTCCTAACTCGCAGCTTACATTCTGCACAATTCCTTTCATTTCATACTTTTCGCTAAACGTGAACACGTTGTTTTTTCTCGCTACAAGTTTTTAATCCGAGTGGAAAAAAACATAAAATAGGCATATATTCTTATATAATTGATATAACTTGTATTAACATAATGCTGTGTCCCACCTTTTTCTCGTCTTCTGTCTTTCACCTTCCTTCCTCGATATCGGTTTATCTTGCTATGCTTGCTATGTGGTTGACGCAAGCACAACTTCACATGGACTGAACATGAAGCTCACCTGTTCGACAGGTAATGCCTCTCGCTACACCTCTGTACCAAGTTTGGACATATCCTACACTGAAGTTACGCCCTCTGATGGTTAGATTTTCCCTTTTTCATTTAGGAGAAGGAGGCGTAGGAGAAGCTTGCCGTAGTGCGCACTTGAAAACGTGAAGTCACGTCCCAGGTGAGCAGCAGGTCAGCTGATAACATGCTTTCTATTGCTTGTTGTTTACGGTTTCTGTTGAAGAGGCTTTACAGGAAGGAAATACACGGATAATGCTCACACGCAAAGTACACCAGTCTCTTGGATTTTTTCCCCGGTCCATTCGTACGCCCATCGAGTGGCAAGTTAGCTCTGTTGTCATGTGACTTAGCATAAACAGTTTCATAAACCATTCCCCATAAATACTTAGCATAGGTACAGACTGATGCATTTGTTATCTCTAGGGACATTATCAGTCTCATTAGTCTCTCATTTATGGAGTGTAAACTTTTCAAAAATGATATAAAAGCTAGGCAAAGCTAGAAAAATACACAATTAACTAATAGGCCATTTCAACTGCTTGGTTATTATAGCCTCACTGACAACTCTGTAGGATACTTAAACTATTACCAAAAAAATTAACACTGACTCACTGGTTCTCTCCTATGTACAAATCACTTCTTTACTTTATGATGCATGATGCATCATCTTGTTGTTGTGGTACTGCTCGTAATCCACCTGAACCACAAGGTGTCATTAAGAAAGGTTTTTGTCATAATGTACTGACACATGACACGAGGCAGGGAACATAGATAGATAGATAGATAGATAAATACGTTATTCATCCCGTGGGGAAACTCTGGGATCTTGCAGCTCTCATAGTTACAATAATTACAGACAATATGTACAGACGATACGATACAATACAACAGACCAAACAATACAATAGAGTTATGTACAGTGTAGATAGGATGTATATTGCAAAACATATAGTGCAAAATGTATAGTGTGGAGTCATATAATACATGCTTCACTGACTCCTTTAATAATAAGCAGTGTTTATACTCAGTCTGATCATCTCTGTCCAGATCAGTGATCAGCCTCAGGTCACCACACACGAGTGGGGCCTCAGGGAAGATACTTCAGCTAAAGCCACTCATAACTGTGTTACATTAGCTTTGATTGATCATCATTATTATAGCTAAATAATAGATTTATTCATAATACATCTATCTATTGATCTAAATCTAGGGTTGGCCCTCCTGACTCTTATCTTCCTCATTGTGTCTTTTTTCTAATTTTTATACATGTTTACCAAGCATTTTTTCAGCCCAATTATTTTAATTAATAATTCTAAATGTCTTATTCCTTTTAGATTTCTTTAGAAGATTGCCATATTTTGATCCCCACACAATCAATCATTCTTCCTTTGCCTTGCTCGGCTGGGTGTCTGGGATTCCCCTCCAGCTCTCATTGTGATTGGTTAGACTGCTCTTATCGCTGCCCCTCCAGCTCTCATTGTGATTGGTTAGACTGCTCTTATCGCTACCCCTCCAGCTCTCATTGTGATTGGTTAGACTGCTCTTATAGCTACCCCTCCAGCTCTCATTGTGATTGGTTAGAATGCTCTTATCGCTACCCCTCCAGCTCTTATTGTGATTGGTTAAACTGCTCTTATCGCTTCCTTTCCAGCTTTCCTCATTCCTTAGGAGTATCATAAACCTGCCTGAAGACCACAGGCATTCCCCAGCAGTGCGATGACTCACAGGGCACTAAATGACTATGTTGCATGAAGGCTGCTTGAGAAGCATACTGCATAGTGTAAGTAAGTAAGTAAGTTAGTAAGTAAGACTTTATTTTTATAGCACATTTCATACAAGAGTTTCAATTCAGTGCTTTACATAAAAGCAATAAAAGCAAGCAGCAGGAGCAATACATGGAGTGAAAGATAAATAAAAATGATCAACATCGTATCAGAACCTAGTGTTATGATAGGCTTCTTGGATTACTAAAATCATGATAAAAGGAATAAAAGTAATACAGCCCTTCAATAAAGTGAAAGTAAAAAATGTATGTGCATCTCGCCTATTATTCTCTATGATATTTACTGTGGTTCTGTGGTCTGTAGTACCTCTGTAACACATGTGGAGGTGCTTTTACCCAGCCCTCTTGTGAAGCCCATTGTGATAGCTCTTGGTATGACATTTGCCGTATAAATAAAGTTTAACTCGCGCTAATCTCCTCAGTAGACCTTCTGTCTTATTGTCAGAGAGTAGGTAGCGACTGGAGAAACGTGAAAGAGAAACTAGAGTCACTGCATTTGCATGCTCCCCAAATAGACTACCTGCAGATGCTCAGATTAGATATTATCGAGCTGTTAGATAGAAAGCCATCTGTTGAAATTCTGTTAACTACAATTGGTTAACAGAATTGAACTGGTTAACTGGTTAACTGGTTAACTGGTTAACGTTTAACTGGTTAACGTTATGTGTGGTTCAGGAGATTTTCAGCACATTAAAGTATGTGCACCATCCAAAGTAAGTGTTACTGAAACTAGCCTTTTCATAGCATGGCACTGAGGCCTACAGGTTTTTACAGCTTAATCTGTTTATTGTCTTCATTATCATCTTACTCTTTATGGTTTTACAACTGAGCCTATCCCTGTAGAGCCTGTACCCCTGAAGCGTTGCTAGGTTACTTGTATTGCATTGCTTCAGTATATTCTTCTCTTTAGCTCAATATGAGAAGACTATTTAAAATACTAAATGTAGGAAAGCAAACGCAAACCCCTTATTGTGTTAGATTCCAAATCTTGATGTGTGTCAACCACTAGAGGTCGGAAAAGCACAATAAATAACAAAGTGGGTCGTACACCTAACTTAACCTCTTGCCATCTCTCCACTGCCTGGCAGACAGTCATTAAACCCTGTTATAAACTCTGGTTGTTTGTCTTTTCATACCTATTGGATGTGTAATTTAACCTCTTGCCATCTCTCCGCTGCCTGGTAGACAGTCATATAACCACCTATTTGATTATCTCAGTTGTATGAACCGAGACTTTCAATACCAGCTGTTAACATCATGATGTTGTTTTAATGTATGCCATAATTTAAAGACATTGTATTATAGACAAACAGAAATGCTATGAGCCAGGTGTTGTAAAATGGTGCGGCTCCTTTAAGAGCTGCACGTACAGGGGTGGTTGTGGCAGAGCGAGGGAGAGAGAGCGAGAAAAGAGAGGTGATTCTTGGGAATGGTTTTGTGTGAGCGTCCGGAGCCAAACCTATGTGCTGTAACTTTATTTTTCGGTGTGTAATGAATAAATCCTCAAGAAAGAATACAGTGGCGTTTATTTGTTAACCAGCAGCAGATTGTAAGAATAGGGAATTAACCCCGAAGTTATGAACAGTAAACTTTGGCCCTGGAGCATTTAACATAGTCTCCCCTGCTATCTCTCACCACAGTCAGAGACAGACAGAGCAGGAAAAGTTAACACAGGAAATAAAGACATAAACTAAACTTCGTCCATCCATTTGCCTTTGGCACCTTTGCTGCTTCCAGCACTCATATAGAGTAGGAACTAGGGGATCGTGCTGCTTCCAGCACTCATACAGAGTAGGAACTAGGGGATTGTGCTGTTTCCAGCACTCATACAGAGTAGGAACTAGGGGATGTGACCTGCCTGGCAGAGGAGCAAATTGCGTAACAGAGAACAGTGTTTATTAATTTACCTTCAGGGAAATGGCTGTGGATTGCGTGAGGGGGGGGGGGGGGGGGGTACTAACTGCAGTATCAAACTATTATGATGGAGGCAGGTGTGGAATTCTGTGTAGAAATAGACACCCTCTTTCTCCTCTCACTGTGTAAGAAAATGGACATGAGACTAAGACCGTCAACATACTGTAAGTGATATAGAGAGGACAGAGAGCAGGCCTTTCATAGATGGATAGATACAGTAGATAGATGGATACTTTATTAATCCAGAGGGAAATTAAGGTCATCCAGTAGCTTATACACTTAACTCACAAACATACGTACAATAAAAACAATACACATAGGGAGAACATGTCCACAGGGGTTGGGGTGTTTACAGGTACAGGATACATCTGGCCCTATATAACAGTATGCATTCATTGTGACAGTGTTGAAAGTAGTGGAGAGTAGTGCAAGGAGTGCAGAGAGTGTACATAACTGGTCCCAGACCCAATGGCGCTGAACCTTCACCAGCAATAACACACCTTTCAGCAGTTGTATGCTCAAGAGTGTGACTTCATTGAGGAACTGGTATACATATAAGGCAACTGGAATATGTTGCTCAAACAGTGAACATTTTCCAGCTCTTGTTCAAGTTGAAGGATTCCTGTTCAGTGTCATGGAAACAGCTCTCCATATATATATATATATATATATATATCTGTTCTTGTATGTCTGGTATGTCTGGTATGCAATTTAATATAATTGTCAGACAGTCCAAAGAAGTCCCCTAACAGTATGTACTGCTGCGGGGATGTTCCCTCATGTGGCATGTGTGGAAAAGGCAAATAGGTGACGTGATTCATGGCAGAACCGGTTATTCAGAGGAACGCCTGTAATTACACAGACCTCTCACAAGGGGGCAGCTTAGGTAAGAGAGAGCAGTTGAGTATGCACTAAAAAGTCATTCAAATCTCATCCAGTTACAAGTATTTGCACCCCTGAATCTCATCTCTTTTGTTCACATTGAGATGCACCCTTCATGATATCATATTTGGAGAGCACATCAGGACTTTAAATTCTGCTTCTCTTCTTTTGCCCTCCAGAGGCCTTGAATAGTTACACACCTAACTTCCAACCTATTGTTTCTAGTCTGCTGCCACAGAAGTAAGCACTTCAAGGTAGACTTGCAAGGGCACAAGGGCACCCACGTGTGCATATTGGGTCAAGGAAAAGCTTTCATCACACTCATCTGATACCAGAGGGGACCTACACAGTGGCTGAGTAACATACTGTAAGTGTCCGAGTGAGATCTTAAATGAGCCTATGGTGTTAAATTGGCTGTATACACCTCCTTGATGCTGGTGGATAGGGCACTGTGTTGGTATTGATTAGCTGTCAGCTGTGTTCCTGTCCTGTGTTGTTCCTGTGGTAGTCCTGTTACGTTATGGTAAGGCACCAGCGTAGCCCGGGCTTAACAAGCCCTGCATGTATTTTTTTGATGGTGCTGCTGTTTTCGTGCGTGTCACTTTTGATCTGTTGGAGCGCTGGGTCCAAATTGGCTCCATCGGTCTCCAGTATAGAACCCCACCAGTGTGGCCTTGGCGTGATGTATGGCCACGGGCCTGAAGTCAGCACAGTGTGAACAGCCAGCAGCCGAAGGTCATCGATTCTCACTTGCACTTGCGTAGTAGGGTGTTGATTTAGAAGCATTTACAGGCAAATCACAAGGTCAGGGTGGCCTCTTACTTGATAAGTGACAAATGCGCTGCGTTCACGGAAAGCGCACCGGCACCACGGCAGCCATGGGGCTCAGACCACAGAGGGGGATGACACTGACACTCTCCGAGACGCAAACGCAATTCATTTATATCAATTTGCACTCGGAAAACAGCTTGTGCCAGAGGCGAAATGAATACGTCAATCCTAAGTGTATCGGAGGACATTAGGGCTAATCCCATCAGTGTTTCGCGCGGCACTCTGCAGCAGTCAGAGGACTCTCTTGAGGATGGCATGAAGAGTGATGGAGGCACTGCCACAGCCAAGGCCCAAGGAGAGGGTGGGGGCATGAAACCGGTTCTTGGGCAGGATGTCTTTCAGATTCACACTATTAGTATGTTACAGCTTTATCATTGCTGTCATTCTTGACCCCTTGTGTGGTCAGACACTCAGACAGAAGGAGAGGAAGTGTTCTTGAGCAGGATGTCTTTCAGATCCAGATTCACACTATTGGTATGTTACAGCTTTATCATTGCTGTCATTCTTGACCCCTTGTGTGGTCAGACACCCAGACAGAAGTAAAGGAAGTGAAAGAGAGAGAGAGAGAGAGAGAGAGAGAGAGAGAGAGAGAGAGAGAGAGGGAGGTAGAGGGGGAGAGAGAGGTAGAAGGAGAGAAAGAGAGAGAGGGAGGTAGAAGGTGAGAGAAAGATAGAGGGAGGTAGAGGGGGAGAGAGAGGTAGAAGGAGAGAAAGAGAGAGAGAGGGGGAGGTAGAAGGAGAGAAAGAGAAAGAGAGAGGAAGAGGGAGGGAAACACTGTGTTTTCCAAAGTGAGTGCATTAATCCTCCGCCATATCATACATGGCCTTAAAGTCTTCCCTCCTGCACTCTGGTTGTCCAATTTATTTCCTTGAAGTTTGTTCTATTGTATATCTAATGTTTATTACGCCTTCTTAACATTAATATTACCCAAACATTATTTGTGTTTTTCATAGAATTGACCTCTACCAACCAACACTTTTTGCAGTGTAGAGTAAAGTGTCTGTATTTATCCAAGAAAATGTAATATAATTAATCTATTTGACACCATACTCACTGCTCTCTGAGAAGCTCATCAGCTCAGTATAAATATCTTCCTGTTTTGTCATATCTTCTTCTTCCTTTGTTGTCATGTTTGAAGAACAATGGATGGCAGCATTGAAGTGAGAGGTGATTAGAGATGCAAAGGAGTGAGAGTAAGAGGAGGAGGAAGACCATGCAGGAGGCTGGCCATTCTCAGGACATTCAGAAGAGAGAATGGGTAAGATAGGTAAGAAACACTACTATGACAGGAAAACACTAGTTTGAATGCCTTATCAGGAGCATAGTATTTTTAAGCAATATAGCACGAGTGGGAGTGGGGTAGGTAAGGGATAATCCCACGGTGGTGTTCGGCCGTAGCCACCTAGGCCGCCAGGCCGAGTGGCGTAGGCAACAACACCCGTGGGATTATCCCTTTCCTACCCCACTCCCACGAGGTGGGAGGGAGCGTGTCTTGAGCTGAAGAGGAGACTGCAATAGTCAATATGGTTCTGGAAAATAATGCTATAACAATCAAACAAATACAAGTGTTGGCTGAACTGGCCTATTTTCTATTGTTTGTTCTGTGCAAATCATTTACACATCCAGTTGTGTTTGCTGTGGCTACAGCACTTTTAGAAAAACTAAAGAAATATTTTTGTTGTTACCATATATTTGTGTGTTGTTTTATATTTCAGTAAAAACATTATACAGTTATATTTTACAACAGAAGTAAGGGTACAGTAACACTGAACATGAAAAAGGGAAAATGCTCCTGATAAGGCCTTCATACTGGTGTTTTCCAATTCATAGTAGTCTACTCATATGATGGTCTGTGTGTGTCATTTGAACACAAAATACCATTTTGAGGAGACATAACATTATGTTTGAAGGCAAAGTAGCAATTTGCAGGAGATATGTAGGGTTTTGCATTTTGTGTGTGTGGTTTTGGGATTTGTGTTGAATGAGGTATGCTTTCAAAAAATGTGTGACAGCAATTGAGAAAAACTGTAATAACCTTCAATGTGCACAGGCTGATGGTAGAGAGATAAGGATGAAATATTTCTATTCACAGAAATACTCGCACATTACAGAGGAAAAAATAAATAACTTCATTGGTCATTTATCAATGTTTTGAATTATCATATAAACATCATTCAAACTGAATTTCAGAGCGTCTGCTTGGATTATTAAGGTGAAAAAACACTTTTACCGCACACATTTTAAAACAAGGCAATTACTTGCCAAAGTCTTATCTAAGTGGCTGAAGGATAGCCATCAAATTACCCCATGACCACTTTGAATAATTGAGCGAGACCAAAACGTCAGCTGCATTATTCAGCCTCTGGTTGAAACCCAGCCTTACCAGCAGACTGCCCCTCCCATCCCCCCACCCCCCCTTGAGGGGAAATCCCTCCCAACCCCCGTCTGTAGGTGTCATGTAGATGTCATATATATCATATAATCATATCATGTACAGTCTCGTTTACAGTCATATCCCATATAGTCTGCGCAGAGGTCTTCGTACAGTTTATGTTACCGTTGTGTTGTAGTGGACTTCTATCAACACCTATGCCAAAACCAAATGTCTATGTGTCTGTATCACTATAACCGTGAAAAGCTGAGTGATTGTTCTGGGATTCCCTGGGCTCCTGTTGGTTTCCCCTGTTGGTGCGGTGGTGCCGCTCATGTCATTCCCTCTCTCTGCAGCTTCATGGGCAACCTGCAGACAGAGGTACTTGAGATCGACTTAAGTCATATTCAGTCTGGTTGCATACAGCCATATCTTGCATACAGTCAGAATGCATGTAGTTTATAATATCAATTCATGGTTTACAGTGTTGGTTACGGCAGCTGCTGATGTGTTTTCAGGTCTGGCTGACTCTGATGCAGCCCTCGGTGTGGTGTGGTGTGATGTGGTGTGGTTAGTGTGTTGTGGTGTGGTGCGATGTGGTGTGGTTAGTGTGCTGTGTTGTGGTGTGATGTGTTACATTTACGTTTACATTTAGTCATTTAGCGGACGCTTTTGTCCAAAGCGACGTACAAGGGAGAGAACAACTGGAGAGGAGAGGAGACAGATTAGAGGAGATGAGACAGATGAGAGGAGACGACTGGAGAGGAGAGGAGACGAGACAGATGAGATGAGACGACTGGAGACGAGACGACTGGAGAGGAGAGGAGACGACTGGAGAGGAGAGGAGACAGATGAGAGGAGACTAGACAGATGAGAGGACACGAGACAGATGAGAGGAGACGACTGGAGAGGAGACGAGACAGATGAGAGGAGAGGACTGGAGACGAGACAGATGAGAGGAGACGACTGGAGACGAGACGACTGGAGAGGAGACGAGACAGATGAGAGGAGACGACTGGAGACGAGACAGATGAGAGGAGACGACTGGAGACGAGACGACTGGAGAGGAGACGAGACAGATGAGAGGAGACGACTGGAGACGAGACAGATGAGAGGAGACGACTGGAGACGAGACGACTGGAGAGGAGACGAGACAGATGAGAGGAGACGACTGGAGACGAGATGAGAGGAGACGACTGGAGAGGAGAGGAGAGGAGACGACTAGAGAGGAGACGAGACAGATGAGAGGATACGACTGGAGAGGAGACGAGACAGATGAGAGGAGACGACTGGAGAGGAGACGAGACAGATGAGAGGAGACGACTGGAGAGGAGACGAGACAGATGAGAGGAGACGACTGGAGACGAGACAGATGAGAGGAGACGACTGGAGACGAGACGACTGGAGAGGAGACGAGACAGATGAGAGGAGACGACTGGAGAGGAGACGAGACAGATGAGAGGAGACGACTGGAGAGGAGACGAGACAGATGAGAGGAGACGACTGGAGAGGAGACGAGACAGATGAGAGGAGACGACTGGAGAGGAGACGAGACAGATGAGAGGAGACGACTGGAGAGGAGACGAGACAGATGAGAGGAGACGACTGGAGACGAGACGACTGGAGAGGAGACGAGACAGATGAGAGGAGACGACTGGAGAGGAGACGAGACAGATGAGAGGAGACGACAGGAGAGGAGACGACTGGAGAGGAGACGAGACAGATGAGAGGAGACGACTGGAGACGAGACAGATGAGAGGAGACGACTGGAGACGAGACAGATGAGAGGAGACGACTGGAGAGGAGAGGAGAGGAGACGACTGGAGAGGAGAGGAGACGAGACAGATGAGAGGATACGACTGGAGAGGAGACGAGACAGATGAGAGGAGACGACTGGAGAGGAGACGACTGGAGAGGAGAGGAGACGACTGGAGACGAGATGAGAGGAGACGACTGGAGAGGAGAGGAGAGGA
>NC_137908.1:4146007-4156007 GCF_963457725.1 Sprattus sprattus | reverse complement strand
AGCAGACAAACCGCACGCTCAGCTCGAAGATGAACCAGACGATGCAGACCGTCTCGATGACGAAGAAAGGGTCAGAGAACGTTGAGGCGAGTGTTTTAGGTGCCACGCTCGCTGGCAGGAAGGCACCGCTAGCATCAGTTAGGTTGCCTAGGGGACCCATGCTTGGGTGGCCCAGGTCCCGGAACTCCGGTAACGTCTCCAAGCAGAAGATAACAATGGAGACTGTGATGACGGTGACGGACACACAAGCCACTAGCCGGGCTGCGCTGGAACTTTCCGGATACTCAAACAAGAGCCAGAACTGCTTGTGGATCTCTTTGGTTGGTAGGGGCGCGTCAGGTTCCTTTACGAAACCTTCCTCCTCTCTGAACTGTTCAATAGCATCTGAGCCAAGCTCGTAGAAAATGATCTCATCGGCAAAGATTTCCAACGGGACGTTAGCAGGTCTCCGGATCTTGCCACCGGATTGGTAATAGTATAGAATTCCATCGAAGGCCGGCCGGTTGCGGTCAAAAAAGTATTCATTCTTCATGGGGTCGAAATAGTACGTCCTCTTCTTGGGAGAGCCGAGAAGCGAGTCAGGGAACTGGCTCAAGGTTTTCAGCTGCGTCTCGTATTTCATCCCCGACACGTTGATGACCACCTTCTGTTCTCCGTCCTCCTGTTTGAAGTTCTGCTTTTCCCCGTACATGTCCTCGCAGAGGTCCTTCGCCGCCTTGCTGAAGACGCTGTCGTTGGGGCTCCCGTCACTGGTCACCAGGATCTTCCAGTTGGAGATGAGGCTGGTGCAGCTGGAGTTCCCCCTTTTGTTGAGGAGGGGGGTCGTGTTTGGGGAGAACCCCACCTGCTGACCTGCCGGCTGGCGCCTCTGAGGGGAGTTTGAGGTCGATGCCACATGATTGGTCGCCCTGTGGTGGTGATCGGCTGCGTCTGAGGTGGGTGAGGTGGGGTACCCTGAGTCACTGGGGTCACCCATGTTGATGCCAATGTCATCCAGGTTCTCGAAGTTTACCAGTGGGACATCCATAACCACCCTGCCCTCCCAGGGGTCTGAGTGTGCTGCCTAACCCAGGATGATGAGGCGGGGGGTGGCATCCACAGCCAGGGCGGAAGGGGAAGGGAAACTGTGAAAACTGTGAACACAAAACACAAAGTAGAAAACATCAGCCTGACTTTTTAATGTCCCAGTTTGGTGACCAAAATGACCGAGCACAGATCTGTGAACATCAACCTGACCATTTCAAATTTGTTGGAAACTACATCACGCCTGATTGTGACAATTCACTTTGTTTCACTTGTACCCCAACTAGGCCACTTTTCAGACTGATAATAGCTTGGCAGTGCTAAACTAATAATTTATGGAATAGTTAACATTGCTGGATGGCAAAAATGGTTCCATTCCTTTCTAATTGAGAGTGCCCTGGGGGAAACCCAGTAGAAAGAGAAATAGATCCATTGCTACATTAGGGCACTCAGACAGTTGACCTCGCAATTACTTGGGATCCTGTGCCTTCAGCAGTAAGTAGAGCACGAATACAGGGATCTCGCTAGGGGGAATGACCCCATGAGTGTACATCTGTTTTTGTAAAAATAAACAAGTTTTGCCAGTAAATAATGTGGGGTATTCTGCAGCCTACCCATGAATTAAAAACAAAAACAAAAATCAAGGCTACAATTTTTTCTTCACGCAAGTTTTACACACAGCAGAAATATACTGTATGGTATATTATAGGTATTAGGGCTCAGATGTACGGGGCGCTTTGCGTGAAAGCGCGCCGTACCATAGGAATCAATGTATTTCCTAGCGTCGCGTTTTTACAAAAACGCGTATGTGTATCTGAGCCCTAATACCTGCAGTGTTGCGCGTTTCCTTTTATTACCGTGCGTGAGCGCGCGGAAGAGCCGAGAGCGGTATTGCAGACAGAGATTTTGAAAAATTATAGCACTCGCCTCATATTGAAAATTGGAGCTGTGAACGTAGTTCAAAATTATGAATTATCAACAATGAACTGAGCAAGTTCATGTGGAAAGTGAACTTTCCAAACACTGAATACCTGAAGCCCTAGATGTTCGAACAGCATCACCAAAGAAAAAGCTGAAATGTCGGGCGTTTATGTCGTTATGGAGTGACAAGTTCTCTTGGCTCAGGTGCGAGGTAATTGATAGTCACAGTAAAATGTGCAAAGGATTCACAAGAGGGTCGAATAATTTAAGAATCTCTGCTCTCATTGAACAGAGCAATGACCATGTTGCGGCGCTCATTTTAACGCCACAGCAGGTTGCGCTTAAAGGCCACTTATTGACGCGCATCAGACATAAATGTTTTTGTTTCCCATTGTAAACTTAGGAAAATAAACATGTTGCATTCTAAACTACCTGATTATGTTATTATTTAAGCTATGCAGGCCGTCAGTTTTCTTCAATGGGCTAAATTAGAAGCAGAAATAGGCTAGATATTTGGCCGGCTTATCATTAAAATGTCGGGCAAATGAAAATAATTTTTCTCTAGCGGAACTTCTGGTTCAGAGAGGACCATCAGAGGACCAAATAAGAACGGTCCCTAAAAGTCCGTTTTAAGGCTCATGCGAACGTCACGCAGAGGACCTGCAGGTAAAGGTTACGGGACGTTTTTAAATGACGTCCTGGGGATGTGTGCTGAGTTACCAAATTATAACGTTCCTTAATAGTCCGTTTTAAGGCTCATGCGAACGTCACGCAGAGGACCTGCAGGTAAAGGTTACGGGACGTTTTTAAATGACGTCCTGGGGACGTGTGCTGAGTTACCAAATTATAACGTTCCTTAATAGTCCGTTTTAAGGCTCATGCGAACGTCACGCAGAGGACCTGCAGGTAAAGGTTACGGGACGTTTTTAAATGACGTCCTGGGGACGTGTGCTGAGTGACCAAATTATAACGTTCCTTAATAGTCCGTTTTAAGGCTCATGCGAACGTCACGCAGAGGACCTGCAGGTAAAGGTTACGGGACGTTTTTAAATGACGTCCTGGGGACGTGTGCTGAGTGACCAAATTATAACGTTCCTTAATAGTCCGTTTTAAGGCTCATGCGAACGTCACGCAGAGGACCTGCAGGTAAAGGTTACGGGACGTTTTTAAATGACGTCCTGGGGACGTGTGCTGAGTGACCAAATTATAACGTTCCTTAATAGTCCGTTTTAAGGCTCATGCGAACGTCACGCAGAGGACCTGCAGGTAAAGGTTACGGGACGTTTTTAAATGACGTCCTGGGGACGTGTGCTGAGTGACCAAATTATAACGTTCCTTAATAGTCCGTTTTAAGGCTCATGCGAACGTCACGCAGAGGACCTGCAGGTAAAGGTTACGGGACGTTTTTAAATGACGTCCTGGGGACGTGTGCTAAGTGACCAAATTATAACGTTCCTTAATAGTCCGTTTTAAGGCTCACGCGAACGTCACGCAGAGGACCTGCAGGTAAAGGTTATGGGGACGTTTTTAAATGACGTCCTGGGGACGTTTGCTGAGTGACCAAATTATAACGTTCCTTAATAGTCCGTTTTAAGGCTCATGCGAACGTTACGCAGAGGACCTGCAGGTAAAGGTTATGGGGACGTTTTTAAATGACGTCCTGGGGAGGTGTGCTGACAGACCAATTTATAAGGTTCCCTAAAAGTCCGATTTAAGACTCATGCGAACGTCACAGAAGGACCAAACGTAGACTTGCTACGAACGTCAAAAACGTTCTGGTAACGTCCTCTAGCGAACGTTGTGGCGGGGACCAATTGGGGACGATTGGGGACCTTGCGAATGTCCTGTTAACGTCCTGGGGACGTTCCCTGTTTGCGGGGAAGACATATGTCAGTCTACTGAACACTGAATACTGAACACAAGACATATGTCAGTCTACTGGACACTGAATACTGAACACAAGACATATGTCAGTCATCTGAATACTGAACACAAGACATATGTCAGTCTACTGAACACTGAATACTGAACACAAGACATATGTCAGTCTACTGAACACTGAATACTGAACACAAGACATATGTCAGTCATCTGAATACTGAACACAAGACATATGTCAGTCTACTGAACACTGAATACTGAACACAAGACATATGCCAGTCTACTGGACTCTGAAACAGGGCTCAGCAGTGTCTGTGCAGTGGAGTTTCCCTTGAAAGGTCCTTGAGAGTGGTCTGTGTGCTTATTAACCATGCTGTGCCCGCGGTCACTACCCTATCTGACAGACAGTATAGGCAGGAGATGGCTTCCTTCGTCTTCCTCATCTTTCTCCCCAGTGATGCATTACCCTGACACCTCTCTTCGGCCGTACTGACTTTTCATCATCAGTTTCGAAGCTTTGACAACCTCAGTAAGCACTCAGTCATCAGCTGGCTGTAATAACCCTGGGTAAAAGGTCGGGGTTGACCTGGAGGTCACCCATCTGCAGACATCTATTTTCCACCGTGGTCAGTGCGGCTGGGTAACAGTAGCCTGCCCCGGCCTTTTAAACTGCAAGTGGTGTCAGCACTTGACACCGAGGGCCCTGCGCACACTATGGGGAGACACCTCTGGCTCTGTGACAGCTAGGACCGCGGCTCGCCACGTCCCCAGGTAACGAATACCTCTCACCTTCAGTTTGCGTGATATTCCATTGACCTTATTAAAATTCCATCGTGTGATGCTGAAAGAGATGGCCACCTGGTACAACTCACAGTGTCTGTGGTCCCTCACAAGAGCGCCCTAAGGCTTCTTTAGTTTGAACTTGATCTCCGGCAAGTTACAGATCGTTTCGAAACTTTTAATAGTTTGTTTTGCACATGTCCATTGGCACAGAAATTAAGCATGGCAAACATGTTACGAAACAAAACATGAAAATGTAACATATTGCTGTAAATGTCAGATTGACGTCATCCAGTGCTCACAATTTTAACTGGAAATTCAATGTCATTGTTCGATTTAATTAAAGAGACATATTGGTTGTAGCGGAATCTTTGATTCTAAACTGACAAACAAATATCCAATCGCTAAACTGACGAATAAACAATCAATCCAGCTAACAGACGAAAAAAACGATGGCTAACTAACCAGTATAACTAATCAACAAACTTATTAGAGATATCTTAAAAGGGTTGTTCAGTGTTATTGTTAGGGATGGCAGCCAGTGTATCAATGTGACCTTTGACCTTTAAAAGCAATGTATTGTCTTATCACCCTCAGTCAGAGTCATATCTACATAGAAGGAGTGCTATTCCTGGATGGCACCTGATTGTGATGTGAGTCCGGGCCAGAACTGGGCCGAGTCTGACCCACAGCCCACTGTGGTTGTGACTGGTATTATCATCTGTAACTTTATCCCATCCCACTGCCCATCCTTTTCCATCCTTTTCTACATTTTTCTACTTTTTTACTGGCTACACTAGCCCCTTGGACTGTCTTCCCTTTATTGAAGTATTTATATCACTTTACACTACATTCTCAACACACACAAGCGCAGGACTCTTTGCACTATCCACACATGAACATGAACACTTTTGCACTACTTTCCACTACTTGCAGCTCTGTCACAAGTAAAGCACAATGTTATATGTATATGTTATATGTAAACACCCCACCCCCATGTTACATGTTCTCCCTATGTGTATTGTTTTTGTATTTATTGTGATTCATTTTTTTTGTAAAGTTGTTTGTATCAATAAAGTATCCATCTATCTATCTATCTATCTATCTATCTAGATTCTACCTCTTCTGCTGCTTCTTCTAGTGGGTAAACAGCTCTGGAGGTGCAGTTTGAGGGGGGGTAGAGATCGCGTGAGCGGTACAGGGGACACAAGTAGGGTTAGCGGGCGGCGCTTTTTCTGCAGTGCTAAGCCGGCAAACATGCTGAAGACGCGAAAGCGCAGGATAGAGAAATGTCTTCTTTACCCTTCACAGTGGAGAGACGGCGAGGAAGAGGAGGAGAGGGAGAGGAAGAGGAAGAGAGGGAGAGGGAGAGGAAGAGGAAGAGGAGGAGAGAGAGAGGAAGAGGAAGAGGAAGGGATAGGGGAAAAAGGGCGGAAAGGGGAAAAGAAAGGAAAAGAGGGGATGAGAGGGAGACAGAGATAGAGGTAAAGAGAGGCAGAAGAAGAGAAAGACAGGAGGAGAGAAAGACAAAGATAGAGAGAAAGGGAGGGAGAGAAAGAAAGAAAGAAGGAAAGGAAAAGGGAAAGAAAGAGAGAGAAGCACAGAGTAAGAGAAGGAGGTAAAGAGAGAAGGACGTACGGAAGACAGTGAGATGTCCTTCGAGTTTAAGCTGAGCTACAACTTCACAAGTTTTGTACAGATGCAAGATGTTGTGGAGCATTGATTGATACAGGTACTTGTCATCAAGATGGATTGCGACAACACTCCCGGACGCTGTGCTGTGTTCTTCTTGCATTCTCGAACACGCACAAGAAAACAGACACTAATTCACTAAATATAGAGAATAATGCTGCAAAGTTCAGTCAGGCTCAGCTAACGCTTTTTTCTTCACACAAGGTCAAAGAAAGTACTCAGGATATTTGAAACCAGATTATTACCGCGTTACGTAATAAAGCTACGCATTTAAGCCCTCAGACATAGAAACTCACTTCTTTCGAAAATCTTTTACATTTTAGAAAGTTTACATGCATTCACATTTCTACCCTCATGTCGGCAACACTAGCTTGTTTAGCTCTGATGGGTACCTCTGAAGGGGTCTGCGTACACTATCTCTCCACTGCCCACACACACACACACACACACACACACACACTCAGACACTCACACTCTGGGGCACACACACTCTCACACACACACACTCACTACCTAGGCACACACAGATGGATGGAGATTCTGTGTCTCTTAAAGGAGCAGACGACTGCACACAGACAGTGCCTCAAAAGTCAAAAAGTTGCCCAGGAAGCAGTTTCATCTCCATAAGTTAACCCAGCAGTGTCAACATCAGTAAATATCAACAACAACACACGCCCACATGGGCCACTATGGCCAACAAAACCTAAACAAACACATATTCACACACTCACACACACGTACTCCTCCAGCGGGCTCCTTAGAAGTGCTGAAGCTCGGAGCACTCACCGGTGTCCCGTAGCGTGTGTGTGAGTGAGTTTCTATGGAGGTCCCTCGGAGAACTCACTGGATGTCCCGTAGTGTGTGTGAGTGAGTGTGTGAGTGTGTGTGGAGGTCCCAGGTATCCAGGGGGCTCCTCTGCTATCCCTGCTGCTGCTGCCTGCTGCCTGCTCTGCCTTTGTCCCAATCAGCCGAGCTGGACGCCCTAAGCACTATTAAAGCTCTTATGAGGTAATCTTATGCCTCCACGGTAACCTGAGAGGCAGGGCGCCATGAAGGGTGCCTCTCACACACACACGCACACACACACACACACACACACACATGCAAACACACACACACACACACATGCAAACACACACACACGCGCACGCACACACATGCAAACACAGACACACACATGCAAACACACACATGCAAACACACACACACGCACACACATACAAACACACTTACACACACACAAACACACACAAAAACAAACCCACACACATCCTCACTGTACCTCTTACCTGGAGTTGGTTGTTAATGCAGCTGTTTGGGGTGGTCTTTCTGCATCCCTCTCTGTGTGACAAGGAGTGTGTGAGTGAGTGAGTGAGTATGTGGGGAGGAGTGTGTGTGTGTGAGTGTGTGTGAGAGCTGCTGTTTCTGCTGCTGCTGCTGTGTCTGGGAGCCTCTGGAGTTTCCCTGAGTGAGGGAACCAGCTCAGCTCTTTCTTCTCTTCTTATCTCCTCTCATCACTTCTCCTCTCTCCTCTTCTCCTCTTCTCCTCTTCTCCTCTTCTCCTCTTCTGCTCTCTCCTCTTCTCCTCTTCTCCTCTTCTCCTCTTCTCCTCATCTCCTCTCCTCTCCTCTCTCCTCTTCTCCTCTTCTCTTCTTCTCCTCTTCTCCTCTCTCAGTTCTCCTCTCTCCTTTCTCCTCTTTTCCTTTCTCTTCTCTTCTCCTCTTCTCCTCTTCTCCTCTTCTCCTCTCTCAGTTCTCCTCTCTCTTTTCTCCTCTTCTCCTCTTCTCCTCTCTCCTTTCTCCTCTTCTCCTCTCTCCTCTCTCAGTTCTCCTCTCTCCTTTCTCCTCTTCTCCTCTCTCAGTTATCCTCTTCTCCTGTCTCCTTTCTCCTCTTCTCCTCTCTCAGTTCTCCTCTTCTCCTCTCTCCTTTCTACTCTCTCCTCTCTCCTCTCTCCTTTCTCCTCTCTCCTCTCTCCTTTCTCCTCTCTCCTCTCTCCTCTCTCCTTTCTCCTCTCTCCTTTCTCCTCTTCTCCTCTCTCCTTTCTCCTCTTCTCCTCTCTCCTCTCTCCTTTCTCCTCTTCTCCTCTCTCCTCTCTCCTTTCTCCTCTCTCCTCTCTCCTCTCTCCTCTCTCCTTTCTCCTCTTCTCCTCTTCTCCTCTCTCCTTTCTCCTCTCTTCTCTCTCCTCTCTCCTTTCTCCTCTCTCCTTTCTCCTCTTCTCCTCTCTCCTCTCTCCTCTCTCCTCTCTCCTCTCTCCTCTTCTCCTGTCTCCTTTCTCCTCTTCTCCTCTCTCAGTTCTCCTCTTCTCCTCTCTCCTTTCTACTCTCTCCTCTCTCCTCTCTCCTCTCTCCTCTTCTCCTCTCTCCTTTCTCCTTTCTCCTCTCTCCTCTCTCCTCTCTCCTTTCTCCTCTTCTCCTCTCTCCTCTCTCCTCTCTCCTCTTCTCCTCTTTCCTTTCTCCTCTTCTCCTCTCTCAGTTCTCCTCTTCTCCTCTCTCCTTTCTACTCTCTCCTCTCTCCTTTCTCCTCTTCTCCTCTCTCCTCTCTCCTCTCTCCTCTTCTCCTGTCTCCTTTCTCCTCTTCTCCTCTCTCCTCTCTCCTCTCTCCTCTCTCCTCTCTCCTTTCTCCTCTCTCCTCTTCTCCTCTCTCCTTTCTACTCTCTCCTCTCTCCTCTCTCCTCTCTCCTCTCTCCTCTTCTCCTCTCTCCTTTCTCCTCTCTCCTCTCTCCTCTCTCCTCTCTCCTCTTCTCCTCTCTCCTTTCTCCTCTCTCCTCTCTCCTCTCTCCTCTCTCCTCTCTCCTCTTCTCCTCTCTCCTCTCTCCTCTCTCCTCTCTCCTCTCTCCTCTCTCCTTTCTCCTCTCTCCTCTCTCCTCTCTCCTCTCTCCTCTCTCCTCTCTCCTCTCTCCTCTCTCCTTTCTCCTCTCTCCTTTCTCCTCTCTCCTATCTCAGTTCTCCTCGTTGACGCAGCAGAGGACACTGGGACCGGAGCTTCTCCCCTGGCTGCCTGCCGACTAAGCAAACACAACCACATCTCAGGGGTTTACAAAGATTTATCTAATCCATTCAACCTTCTGCACCTTTAACACTTTAACACACACACAGACACTCACACACACACACACACACACACACACACACACACTAACATACAAACATACACAGTCAAACAAATACTGTACATACACACGCAAACACACCAACGCATACACACTGACTCATGACCCCTTGGGACCTGACTCTGCTGTATGCACCTATGTCTAACACACACACACACACACACACACACACACACACACACACACACACACACACACACACACACACTTCACTGCACTGTTGGGTTTTATGGTGCTTCTGGTGTGAGTGTGCTGTAATCCCAAGAGTGCTGCATGGTTCAGGTGTGTGTGTGTGTGTGTGTGTGTGTGTGTGTGTGTGTGTGTGTGTGTGTGTGTGTGTGTGTGTGTGTGTGTGTGTGTGTGTGTGGGTGCGACCTCGATGATTTGGATGTGACATTGTCACCCGTCCTTCTGCCCACTAGTAGACGAGCTAAGACTGGACTGTGAAGGCACACTGTGGCACACACACTCACACACTCACTCACACACACACACACACACACACACACACACACACACACACACACACACACACACACACACACACAAACACACACGCACTCACACACTCACTCACTGGGGCACACACACACA
>NC_137908.1:4131007-4136007 GCF_963457725.1 Sprattus sprattus | reverse complement strand
GTGATCTGTTTGCCGGGGCCGTACATGCATCCACTCGGCAAACAGGAAACACATTTGATGTTGCGGTACTAAATTACAAGTAGGAATTTAATTTGTTTTTTGTTGTGATCTGTTTGCCGGGGCCGTACATGCATCCACTCGGCAAACAGGAAACACATTTGATGTTGCGGTACTAAATTACAAGTAGTAATTTAATTTGTTTTTTGTTGTGATCTGTTTGCCGGGGCCGTACATGCATCCACTCGGCAAACAGGAAACACATATGATGTTGCGGTACTAAATTACAAGTAGTAATTTAATTTGTTTTTTGTTGTGATCTGTTTGCCGGGGCCGTACATGCATCCACTCGGCAAACAGTAAACACATTTGATGTTTCGGTACTAAATGCAAGTAACATGTCTCTTAGTATCAGAAGCCAAGGAATCATATTATAAAACCACTCTTATCTTGCAATTAAATCTGTGTGTGCGTTCCAAAGTAAATGTGTCTATACTTTTGTATTCCGCATCTGTGTGTGTTTGTGTGAGTGTGTATGTGTGTGTGTGTGTGTGTGTGTGTGTGTGTGTGTGTGTGTGTGTGTGTGTGTGTGTGTGTGTGTGTGTGTGTGTGTGTGTGTGTGTGTGTGTGTGTGTGTGTGCGTGCGTGCGTGTGTGCGTGCATGTGTATGTGTGTGTGTTTTGTGTGTGTGTGTGTGTGTGTGTATGTGTGTGTATGGAATAGCTCACATAAATATTCAAAATGTCCTACATTCTCTGTGTTTGTTTTGATTTGTTTGTGTGTCTCTGTGTTTTGATGTGTTTCTGTGTCTCTGTGTGTGCTCTGATGTGTTTCTGTGTCTCTGTGTGTGCTCTGATGTGTTTCTGTCTCTCTGTGTGTTTTGATGTGTTTGTGTGTCACTGTGTTTTGATGTGTTTCTGTGTCTCTGTGTGTGCTCTGATGTGTTTCTGTGTCTCTGTGTGTGCTTTGATGTGTCTCTGTCTCTCTGTTTGTTTTGATGTGTTTGTGTGTCACTGTGTTTTGATGTGTTTCTGTGTCTCTGTGTGTGCTCTGATGTGTTTCTGTGTCTCTGTGTGTGCTTTGATGTGTCTCTGTCTCTCTGTTTGTTTTGATGTGTTTGTGTGTCACTGTGTTTAGATGTGTTTGTGTGCAGGAATAAGTAATTGCACACATTATTTTCCACTTTCCGCTGAATCTGCCTGATTGTCGCTCTCCTCTCACTCCCTCTGCAGTTATTTTGATCTGTAGACACACTGCCAGACACCATCAACTGTCACAACACTGCTGCAAGGAAGCCTGATCTCGAGGACGATGTACACAAATCACACTAATGGCGCACAACATAATACTTTAAAGCAGGGACTGGCATAATCATTTGTATTTTTTTTTGTGATTGACTCACCTGAGAAACTTTACCCCAGGGTTTGGGGAAATCATCCCATTACGTGTGTGTGTGTGTGTGTGTGTGTGTGTGTGTGTGTGTGTGTGTGTGTGTGTGTGTGTGTGTGTGTGTACCTATCCATCATACAGCACCTGGGTACACCCTCTGACACCCTAGGAGAACACCCATATGTCAGGCAGGCATGTGAGGGTGTGGATGTCGCTGGATCCCATGTTGCCTAACAGTGCGTAGAGACTGCATACAGCGCAGCACAGCACATGACATGGTAACTATAGCCTCCTAAACGCTTTAATGACACGTTGCTTGTAATGACACCTTGCATTTAGCCTGTGTCTTCCTACCAACTTTTAGTTCAATCTATTCAGTAACTGGACCCTATCATGCATACTCTATACCTCAGTTGTGAAGGATGAGTTAATGGAGCTAGTACTTATGACATTAGAAGGAGTGGAATGGACGCATGGACGCAAGAGAAGTTCTGTGTCCAGAACGAATTACTCTACTGGGGACCTTCTAGAGGCTATTAGGCTCTCTTATGCCTGTCAGTCAATTATTTCAATTAGGGATGATAAATATTGAACAAAACAGCATCAGTTAATTCACTCTTCCTCATTCATTTACTGTTCCAAGAACATAGCATCACAGGGAATAGGAATGTCTATTCTACCTTCTCTAATTCCAAAATTTAGACCTTCTCAATATGGAATCTGTTTGTTGCACAGATCCTGTTTATTGATTCTACTTTCTCTAATTGTAGAATTTAGACCTTCTCAATATGGAATCTGTTTGTTGCGAAGATCCTGTTTATTGATTCTACTTTCTCTTATTGTAGAATTTAGACCTTCTCAATATGGAATCTGTTTGTTGCGAAGATCCTGTTTATTGATTCTACTTTCTCTTATTGTAGAATTTAGACCTTCTCAATATGGAATCTGTTTGTTGCACAGATCCTGTCAGTTCTACCTTTTCTAATTCCAGAATTGAGTCCTTCTCAATTTGGAATCTGTTTGTTGTACAGATCCTGTCCATTCTACCTCCTCTAATTCCAGAATTTAGACCTTCTCAATATGGAATCTGTTTGTTGCGAAGATCCTGTCCAGATCCACTTACGAGTCATCAGCTCCCTGAGCCCACGCCTGTGTGTAGAGTTGAAAAGACTTCCTGTTTGTCTAAGAGCTGCCCTCCAGCTGGGACTGTGGTCGCCCCCCGTAAACACAGCCCCCGCCCTGATGCAATGAGCTGTAACAGTTGGGCTCCATGACGGTATGGATACGAAGCGTGTCGTTCATTACCTCATGGCAATCTGCGTTGACTAATGAAGCCCTTTGCACCGTGTGGCAATGCATCCTGACACGTTGCTAATCTGTCTTCCGTAACACACTTCCTCCTCCTTACACACGTACACACACACACACACTCTCACACACGGTATGTGTGCCCATTATTAGATTTAGTTCCCTCTTCTGAGAGTCTTAAAATGATTTCACAGTTTTGTTATTTGTTCACAGTGGTGATGAATGAGATGTGTGGTCACTCTTCAGTGTGTCTGAGACCCCTCGAGACAGATGGGTCTACATCTAAAGTCACAGGTTCTCCTCACCTTTGAGATCAGCACCTGAGATTAGCAAGCACTGTGTGTGTGCATTTGTATACATGTGTGTGTGTGTGTGTGTGTGTGTGTGTGTGTGTGTGTGTGTGTGTGTGTGTGTGTGTGTGTGTGTGTGTGTGTGGCATTGTTTGCCTTTGTATATCCATTTGTGTGTGTGTGTGTGTGTGCATTTCTATCCTGTATGTGTGTGCATGCGTGTGTGTGTGTGTGTGTGTGTGTGTGTGTGTGTGTGGCATTGTTTGCCTTTGTATATCCATTTGTGTGTGTGTGTGTGTGTGTGTGTGTGTGTGCATTTCTATCCTGTATGTGTGTGCATGCGTGTGTGTGCACATGTTTGTATGTGTGTGCGTGGGTGTGTTTGTTCATTTTTATGTATGTGTGTACTTGGTACGTGCGTGTGTGTGCATGTGTATGTGTGTGTGTGTGCGTGTGTGTGTGTGTGTGTGTGTGATTGGAGTGCCCTAATTGGATAGAAGCTGCCCCATTTTCTACATTGCTCTGTGCCAGCAGGGCTTTCACAGCTAGAGGGGGGGGGGGGGGGGGGGGTCACTGCTAAGAGGGGCGCGGGGTGTACATTTAATTAACACACCTAAAAGGGATCTTACTTTTTGACTAGGCTTTAGTAAGCGCATGGCTCCAGAGTGCCTTTGTTAGCGTAGCTTAGCACAATCAGCCCCATTAAAGAGATTAGGCCTTTTATCACTGATTGCTGATCCAACCTCAGCCTCTCTCTCTCTGTCTTAAGTGAATGAACAATGGCAACTGGTGGTCCAGAAATACTCCTGGGTCTCTGGCTCTGTTTCAGAGCACCATTTTTAAAAAGTTACTGAAAACCTCATCGTGAGGAGTCTCTATTTTTATTATTTCTTTTAATTATATAATTTTTTTGTTTTATTATTTCTTTCTTTTATTTCCATATCTCTCTGTCATGCCATGCCAAGGGAAAACAGATGAACACTAGCTATGATCAGAGTGCCTTTGTTAGCGTAGCTTAGGACAATCAGCCCCATTAAAGAGATTAGGCTTTTTATCACTGATTCACTGATTGCTGATCCAACCTCAGTGAATGAACATTGGCAACTGGTGGTCCAGAAATACTCTGGGGTCTCTGGCTCTGATTCAGAGCAGCATTTTAAAAGGTCACCTAAAACCTCATCATGAGGGGTAAAAGGCAGTATTTGGCCTTCCTTTAGAGAGCATACATTCATCTCTGAAGTACTCCCTCTGGGTTCTTCCTGTAAGGAACTGGCGCCAGTACAATTAGGGGAACTGGAACTGGAGTCAGTACAATAAGGGGAACTGGAACTGGGGCCAGTACAATTAGGGGAACTGGAACTGGAGTCAGAACAATAAGGGGAACTGGAACTGGAGTCAGAACAATAAGGGGGAATGGAGTCAGTATGATAAGGGGAACTGGAACTGGAGTCAGTACAATAACGGGAACTGGAGTCAGTACAATAACGGGAACTGGAGTCAGTACAATAAGGGGAACTGGAACTGGAGTCAGTACAATAACGGGAACTGGAGTCAGTACAATAACGGGAACTGGAGTCAGTACAATAAGGGGAACTGGAACTGGAGTCAGTACAATAACGGGAACTGGAGTCAGTACAATAACGGGAACTGGAGTCAGTACAATAAGGGGAACTGGAACTGGAGTCAGTACAATAAGTGGAACTGGAACTGGAACTGGAGTCAGTACAATAAGTGGAACTGGAACTGGAGTCAGTACAATAAGGGGAACTGGGGTCAGTACAATAAGGGGAACTGGAACTGGAGTCAGTACAATAAGTGGAACTGGAACTGGAACTGGAGTCAGTACAATAAGTGGAACTGGAACTGGAGTCAGTACAATAAGGGGAACTGGAACTGGAGTCAGTACAATAAGGGGAACTGGAACTGGAACTGGAGTCAGTACAATAAGGGGAACTGGAACTGGAACTGGAGTCAGTACAATAAGTGGAACTGGAACTGGAACTGGAGTCAGTACAA
>NC_137908.1:4106007-4126007 GCF_963457725.1 Sprattus sprattus | reverse complement strand
TCCATGATTCCATCGTGCCAGCTGGTACATCAGGAGCCATATCTGAGAGAGAGAGAGAGAGAGAGAACTAGGGAGAGAATAACAGAACAGAGGAGAGAGAAAGAGAGAGGGAGAGAGAGAGAGAGAGAGAGAGAGCGAGAGAGAGAGAAGGAGAGGAGAAAGAGATCCAGTGGGGAGAGAGAGGAAGCTATAGCTGGAGGAGAAGTGAGAGAGTTATAGAGAGAGAGAGAGAGAGAGAGAGAGAGAGAGAGAGAGAGCGAGAGAGAGGAAGCTATAGCTGGAGGAGAAGTGAGAGAGTAATGGAGAGAGAGAGAGAGTTATGGAGAGATATAAAGAGTGGAGGAAGGCCAGAGTGGGGGAGAGGGGGAGGAAGGAGGTAAAAGATGGAGTGGAATAGATGGTGATAAAGAGGAGGAGGGAGAGAGGTGACAGGACTGAAGGAGAAGAAGGAGTGTACAAGAAGGAGGGATAGAAGAGAGATAGTGAGAGGGAGAGAAGAAAAAAGAAGACAGAGAGGGAAAGAGAGAGACGGAGAGAGCAGGGAGAGGGAGAATAGAGACTGGGAGTGTGCACTATTCCCTATCTGGACTCTGAGGCTTCCCTCTCTCCGCGTCTTTAAATGGGCTTCTGTGAATAATGCATTAAGATGAAGACCCGCTTCGCAAGTGTGTCACGGCGATCTCCCGCCCGCCCGCTCGCCCGACGGACAAACACACACATCATCCTCTCCTCCTCCATCTTCTCCTTTCACATAGAACCCACATCTACGGCACATACCCACATCTCATCCTGACATCCTGACATCTCATCCTGACTAGTTTACTGTACAGCGCATCTCACACTGACTTAGCACAGGTGCATTTTCTTGCGTCCCGTTTAAAAAAAAGAAAACGCTTATGTGTATTCGAACCCTTCAGGAGGAGAAGGCTCCTGTAAAGCAACCAGAGGAACGACTTGTTTTTTTCATCTCCAAACAACATGTACAGAGGCAGGGAGAGAGAGAGAGAGAGAGTAGGGGGGGAGGGGAAGGAAGAGAAGAGGCATTCTCGAGCTAAGGCCCGTGATGAAATATTAACTCCAACAGGATATTTTAAGACATCCTTTCTCTTGCTGGTATAAAGAAATGGTGTCATGGCTCTCACATCCCTGGCTCACATGCTACATCAGCAGAGCCTGAGAGAGCCACGCTCATCAGAGAGTCCACACACACACAAACACACACACACACACACACACACACACACACACGCTCATCAGAGAGACCTGGAGCTGGAGACAGAGCTGGCTGACTCTCAGACACACACGCACGCACGCATGCACGGACGCACGCACGCACGCACGCACGCAGCACACACACACACACGCACACACACACACACACACACACACACATACACACACACATACACACACATACACACAAACACACACACATACGCACGCACACACACACACACACACACACACACACACAGCTGGAACTGAATGACTGTCTGCTCTCTCACACACACACACACACACACACACACACACACACACACACACACACACACACACGCACACATACACACACACAAACACACGGCTGCATGCCAATGGGATGTGGTGGCCTTTAGAATGAATAAAGCAACGAACGACTGAATGCCAAAAAGTCAGAAGAAATGGACTAACACTCTTCAACCGCGGCTGATACTGAGCATGAGCGCACCAGCCTCCACGGAAGCAATCAGCATTAGAGCCAACGCCCCAAAAGGACACCTTAAAAATGAAAACATTTCCCAGCAAATCATACCATCATTTATAGAATCCCCGCTACACTACAGTCATCAGTGGTGTAGTCCAGGGTATATTAAGAGTATACCCACTTCTCCAGGGACCACTACACCACTGACATCCCCGCTACAGTCATGGCATACATACTAAGCAGTATGAAGGAGACTCTGCATAAGGTTGGGATTAGATGGTGCTGGCTGGCTGGCTGGATGGATGCTGTGAGATATATGATGGCATGTTCCTGACGTGTTCCCTGCATCCCTCACAGCTTCTGCATACAGATGGGAGCTTTTACGAGGGAGCACAGATCCATTACGCATGCAGTCTCAATATCAGCCCTTTATCGCTGCATTATATCATGCTGCCTGGCACCATGGAAAGAGACAAACACACACACACACACACTCTCGCTCCTCGCTTCGCTTCATCCCGCTCTCATCCCGTGTACGCCAGCCTTTTGGATGCGTGGAATGTCAGATTGCAGTTATCCCATCTTTCAGCACTGTACCATATTCCATATTCCGAATTCGGAATTCTCTTGTGGAATCCAGAAGGATGCAGTGCTGTGACTCTTGCTCAGGTATTGGGCACGTGCAAATGCAAATGTGCCTCAATGACTTCAGCCTCTAGGGGGCACTGATGTTCACCTTTCCATTTCCACACCTGTTTAGACCAAGCTCGGCCTTACATGATAGTTATGTTTCCCACGTTAAACATTCTTTACATTGAATTGGATTGACATTGTCGATACACAACCTGCACTCAAACACACTGGTACACACCCCCCCCCCCACACACACACACACACACACACACACACACAAACATCTGTTCTCCCTGACTAAGCGAGCGTGTGTACATCTCTCCAGGCTCTGGGTTTTTACTAGAGGTTAAGAACTCGCCCCCTGCCCCTCTGGAGCGCGGCTCATAAACAGCTGACACATCACCCTGGCAGCCAGGAGGCCTGTCCCATGGGCACCTGTCTTAATTACTGTGAGAGCTGGCCTTGTGTGTGTGTGTGTGTGTGAGTTTGACTTTCTATCTCAATCTCTCTCTGTGTGGGTGTGTTTATGAGGAGGCATGTCTTTGTGTGTGTGTGTGTGTTTGCCTTTGTGTGCATGTATGCATGTGTGTGTGTGTGTTTGTGTGTATGTGTGTATGTGTGTGTGTGTGTGTGTGTGTGTGTGTGTGTGTGTGTGTGTGTGTGTGTGTGTGTGTGTGTGTGTGTGTGTGCACGTGCGCGACTTTGTCTCTCTTTCTCTCTCTCTCTGTCTCTCTCTCTGTGTGGGTGTGTTTGTGAGGAGGCATAGCTGAGTGTGTGTGTGTGTGTGCGTCAGCGTGTGTGTGTGTGCATGTATGCATTTTAATGCTGACCTGAGGACCATCCAGCCCTGGGCCATATTAATGCTGACCTGAAGATCCAGCAGCTGGTCACCCACATCCACACACACACAAACACACACACACACACACACACACAGACACGCTCACACATCCGCACACACACACACACTCACACCTCAACACTCACACACACACACCTGCCACACACAGACAAGCTCACACACCCACAAATGAAATAAATACAGATGCTAGTAAAAGTACACATTCACCCCAAACATGTGTTGTAAACATATACAGTACATACGCCCTCTGAAGTTGTCTGGGAAGTCCCGCCCCTCTTCTTCCGACAAATTTGATTTTGCCTGAGAAGTGGGTCTGGCAAAGATTGCACAGCATTTCACTACAGCATTCTCAGGATCTCTGGGACCAATCACAAACTGGCTTTTGGCTACCTGGCGCGCCATTGGCGGATTTAAAATAACCACATCTACGTAACAAAAGCGAAACCAAAGAGAAAAGCACAGGAAACTATATACTGCTCTCGCGGCTGTCTTGGATGATTTCAAAGGCAAGTTTTCTTTGAAAATAGAACAGAAACCTGCTCTGGAACAATTCATAGAGAAAAAAGATGTGTTTGCTTTATTACCGATCGTTGTATCGTTGTATAGTATCGTTGGTCTGATTGGTTAAAGGCGTGTCACATACATACACATACATACACCCTCTGAAGTCAGGTCACAGCCTCTTGATGATCGCCTGCATTAGTCTCTCCTTCATGACAAAAGCTTGGCTATGCTGTATTTGTATGAGCCTGGTTGGTGCTTTTGATGCAGCGCTAATAAATAGAGAATAAACTATGGTGCAATGGCGGAAGCAGCTCATGTTCCTGTCAAAAAAATGCATCGTCGGGGGCCCCTGTGGCGCAAACAGTAGCCCCGACCACATTCGGGCTTGACTGAGGACACGGGTTCAAATCCGGCCTGATGTCATTTCTCCTGTCTAAAAAAATCTTTAAAAAAAATGCATCGTTTTTATATTTCTATCAACTGAAAATGCAGGACATTATCTCAATATGCTTGATCAAGGGGTCAAAGTAACACAAACACACACACACACACACACACACACACACACACACACACACACACACACACCTTTCCTTTTGACCAGTGAGGAAACACTAATGTTAAGACAGTGGAGGACCAGCGGAGTGGCTTGAGGATGTGGACAGAAAAGCTACGGCTCTGAATAGTGAGAGAAGAATTAGTCTTGGTCACTCTGTGTCTCAATTGTGTACTGCTGCCCCATCTATGTCTGTAGTCCTCCCATCTCTCTCTCTCTCTCACCGTCTGTCTCTCTCTCTCTCTCTCTCTCTCTCTCACTGTCTCTCTCTCTCTCTCTCTCCCTCTTGTGTTCCTCTGATCTATCTCTTTCTTTCACAACTAACCCTCCTCCTGCTTCTAGCACCCTCTCCCTCTCTCTCTCTCTCTGTCTTTCTCCTTCACTGTCACCCATCTATCGCCCACCCACCCATCCTTCCTCTTCAATGAGGAGCCTATTAATAGTACACTCTGTTCTCTCCTCGATAGAAAAGTGCACAAGATGGTTGCTACGTATGCTGTTCTCCTGCAGGAGGAGGGGAGAGGTGGAATCAGACACTCTGTTCAGCTCGTGCTGTCCTTACCCATCTCAGTCTCCAGTCTCCTCTCCTCTCCTCTCCTCTCCTTACCCATCTCAGTGTCCAGTCTCCTCTCCTCTCCTCTCCTCTCCTCACCCATCTCAGTTTCCAGTCTCATCTCCTCTTCTCTCCTTTCATCTCCTCTCCTCTCCTCACCCATCTCAGTCTCCAGTCTCTCCTCTCCTCTTCTCTTCTCTCCTCTCCTCTCCTCTCCTCTCCTTACCCATCTCAGTCTCCAGTCTCCTCTCCTCTCTTCACCCATCTCATACTCCAGTCTCCTCTCCTCTCCTCTCTTCACCCATCTCAGACTCCAGTCTCCTCTCCTCTCCTCTCCTTACCCATCTCAGTCTCCAGTCTCCTCTCCTCTCTTCACCCATCTCATACTCCAGTCTCCTCTCCTCTCCTCTCCTCACCCATCTCAGTCTCCTCTCCTCTCCTCTCCTCTCCTCTCCTCTCTTCACCCATCTCAGACTCCAGTCTCCTCTCCTCTCCTTTCCATCCGTCCTGGGCGAAGGACAGACAGAGAGCTAATAATAACTACCTGAAAGGCAGCCAGGTTGTTTGAAAGTGCACGGAGGCAGCCATCCCCCCCCCCCCCCCCCCCAGCCTCTCATCTAATTCTATCCCCTCCGGCATGGCTTCCCTGTTTGTCTCCTCAGGTAGAGATGCTCACGTGCCTCTCAGGGTGAACAGCCCAGCTGCAATGCAGTGCAGAGCAATGATCGTCAAACAGTGGTAGCCACTGATTCTGAACACACACACACTAACACACACACTCACACACACACACTCACACACAGCTTGGTAGAGAAAATAAAAAACAACACAAAGAGCAATGATAGCAACACAGAGAAGATAGTTCAGTGGCACCCCTACACACACACACACACACTCACACACACACACACACACACACACACACACACACACACACACACACACACACACACAGCATTGAAAAGGAGGAAACACACACAGCCTTCACAAGGTGAACAGACACAGCCTGTAGGAGAAAATGAAAGAAACACACAGACATATTTTCATTATTACTCTTCTCATTTTCATTGTTAATCTTTTCTTCATTTTGTTCTCTTTTTGTTAAGACAGTTATGATTATATGGAATTCGATTTTCAGTCCAAAGATTGTCCTCTTGTTGACCTGGTAAAGTGCATCTCATATTTTCACATGTTTGCAACAGACAGTAGCTTATTCTCTCTCCGGTTTTCCAGTGTATAGATACTTTATCATACATTTTAACTGTCATATTATAAAAAAAGAACATTTCAGCTTTGTAGAGGTGGTGATGGTACGGACACAGTCATGGGCAGTGGCTGTTTGTGTGTGTGTGTGTGTGTCGAGCTACATGTTTTGGGGGAGTGTCACAGCTGGCTATAGATCTACAGAGAAAAAACACACACACATGCCTGGGCGTACGCACACAGACACACACATGCACACACACATTTTCTTTTTTTTGGCTTGCATAATTAAGTCCAGTTTTGGTTAGCGATGGAAGTGGTGGATGGGCTGCTGTATGAGCGGCGTATAGTCCGAGACGGCAGCTTCCATTGTCTTTACGTTCGGCGCACACCGCCACCGTTGATGACTACCCCCTGTCACGCTCTCGAAGAAACAGCAAGAACTACAACACAGCAGCAATAACAAGCGAAAGCATATGGCAGGTCTTCAGCCAGAGACCACGTCAGTGCGCGGCCGGCCGCAGTCAACTCTGGATATCCCTCAGTGGGCATGTCTCTGAGAACGCTGGCGGCGGGTACAGTCAGTGTGGACGTTGGTGGGCATCCTTCAATGCCAAAGATGAGGCATGATCATGGGATGCCGGGGTGAGGGATAAGGGGGCCAGATCCCGGGCCAGATCCGGCCCAAAGCTGAGCCAGACACCCGGCTCCGAAGTTAGCCTCTACGCAGGAAAGCACTGAGAACATTCAATGAATCGGCAAAACCATGAAACATAAATAAATAAATAAATAAATAAATAAACAAACAAGAAATTGAGACTCGCGTGCAGTAACAGGCTCAGTGATAGCAGTGGCCATCAAACTGTCTCCGGTCTCCGAACCAAAAAAAAACATTTTAAATGGTGCGGAGATCACAGCACAATGCTTTAGGAAGAGCAGCTAGCTCGCTGTGGGTGGCTGACCAACCACAGTGTGAAACTTTGAGTCTGAAGGTCTTTCTTCTGTGGAAACTGGTATTCCCATAGCTCAATGGGGACAGTAGGGGCTAGCAACACCAGCACCACAGGGGCGATTCTCTGGTAACACATACAGTGACACAAAATGTATCCTTCACCTGTGCTGAAAGTTGCTTTGGATCAAATTGTCCGTTTAAATGAATTGGTGTAAAGGTAATGAAAAAAGCCGCAGTCTGTGTGTGTGTGTGTGTGTGTGTGTGTGTGTGTGCACGTCTGTGTGTGTATTTGTACGTGTAGGATGCATCTCTCATGTACCAACCACATCAGCATGCATAGACATAAACGTCCCTGCTCTCCTTAGCCAAGGTACTATAAGAATGGCCTTGCCTTTACATCACTTAAACCAGATAACATACACACATACATACAGTCTCTCTCTCCATCTATTTCTATTTATCTCACACACACTCGCACACACACACACAATTTATTATGTGCCTACACCTTATCATGCCAGTGTTGAAACCGTGACTAAATAAACGATTATGCATAACTTCATAACTGCAGGCCCTGAGGCGTGTGTGGGTTTTTCAATGACGCTTGGAATCTTCACCCCTTGACACAAGTTAAGACCTGATGGCAGTAGAAGGATTGCCTCGGGGAAAGAAGCCATCTTGCTTGGGTCCTGCCTTACCCTGTGCCACCCTCCAGAGGGCAAAGCAAAAGCCAGGTGTGTGCTAGCATCAAACCCACTGCTGGCGCTAGTGGGGGAGAACATTATTAACTGGGTCTTCAGGTGGCAATAGCCAGGTGTGTGCTAGCATCAAACCCATTGCTGGCGCTAGTGGGACACAACATCATTAACTGGGTCTTCAGTTGGCAATAGCCAGGTGTGTGCTAGCATCAAACCCGCTGCTGGCGCTAGTAGGGGAGAACATTATTAACTGGGTCTTCAGACACACAGCCACACCACAAATGAAAATACCTGTCTAGTGATGCTTACACGTTGAGAACATGAAGCTAGTTCGTCTAAATCCTGTGCGTGAGTGCAATGTGACGAGGCAGAGGCTGCCATTGATGTTAAGTACCACGCCTCTGCGTGCATCAACAATGAATGGCAGAAATTGCTTCTAAGACTAAAGGTGATTAAAACTACTTCCTCTCTTATTCTGTTGTCCAGTGGAACATGGTCCGGTTACAGGACTTGCAGCACCGCAACATGTGACAGGTCTCCGGGGCGGCCTCATCAATCTCTGCAGTGGAACTGCCACCAGCTCTGCCTCCATCTCTGCCACCAGCTCTGCCTCCAGCTCTTCCTCCATCTCTGCCTACAGCTCTGCCACCAGCTCTGCCTACAGCGCCACAACAGCACCTTAGCATCTGCCACATCTACTCTCTCAAAGCTGCTGGACGAGCAGACTCTGTCTTCGCACAGTTCCAAACCGCTACACAGACTAATCTGTGTTTCAATGTTTATGAGCATTTTAAGAGCTCTAAGCACGTATCTACTGTCTTTGAAAGAGCATGAACACATACAGTATGAGCTTGGGTCTACACAAACACGTCATGGTTCTCAGTTCCTCACCCCAAATCGTGACTATAACCTTGGAACAGGTGAGGCCTGGAGCACCTCCAGAGACCTACAGCTGCTCTTTGGGTTCTGGAAGGTCAAGCAGAGCCCATCGGTCTGAGGGGGGCTATCTGAGCCAGCTGTATGAATGCTGATTGTGCCCTCTTCCCAATCACTTTAACCTCTCTCTCTCTCTCTCGTTCTCACTCTCTCTCTCGCTAGCTCTCTCTCTCTCTCGCTCTCTCGCTCTCTCTCTCGCTCTCTCTCTCGCTCTCTCTCTCTCTCTGTCTGTTTTCTCTCTAACCCTTCCATATGAGAAGGTACCTGTTTGCATGCCTTTGTCTACGGACTGTCCTGCCTTTAAAACACATCCTGATGTGGGCAGCAGTATTCATGTTCAAAATGACTAATTACTTACATTGCACATTGTATTGTATCATGTTGTATTATGCAGGTACAAAGTATATGCATGTATATATTTATATATATATAGTGAGATAGAGGAGATAAATATATTATTATATAGCATATTTAGCTATCTATCGCTGTGATTTGTTTGGACTGAACTGAAGTACATGCCACTAGGAATGTTCTGAGGTCATGCAATACTAGGGTAATAGAATAAAAATGTCTTTTTTTTTCTTTTTCACTCTCTTTTCTATGACTTTGTTATTTAAAAGGCAGTTAACGGGAAGCATTTTTTCTAAAGTCCCCCATAGTTGTCCTCATTTATGAGAAGAACGAGTCCAAGAGAGTTCAAATGAAATCGAAAAAGTACACTACAATATGTGGATAGAAAAATAATCTTATATCAACGCTACAACTATGGGCACGCTAACACTTCTCTAGGAATACTTACAGTATCAACTACAGTGTGGCTTGTTTCAGCTGAAATGTCTCTTGAATATCAATAACTCTATCTATCTCTGCAGTGGCTTACAGAAACGATTGCACTATAGTCTATATGGAATGCTTTTGTCCTTCTTAAGTGGAATGTACCGTAAAATGGAAGACGTCGAGCGACAGTGTTAGTGAGAGACGGAAACAGAGCCTCTGTTCCTCTCGTTAGACTAAGTTAGTTTTTCGCTGCATGGGCGCACTCAGATGCAAGCAGCATGGGACACAGGCAAGCAAGCAAGCAAGCAAGCCAGGCTGCGAACGCAAAAAAGATCTATAAAACATCCCCAGCGTACTAGGGGGAGGTCATGACACCCATGTGATTAGCCTAACGAGACGTAAACGAAACTAACATAGCCAGGGGGTGGAGAGACAACACAGCACTAAGAGACATTCAATCTGTCTTTCGAAAGCTCGAGAGATACCTGCTGGAAGGGTCTGTCCACATGACATGTACCCTGTCCAGCTGCTTAAGACAAAATATAGGGGGGGGGGGGGGGGGGGGGGTTAGTGACGAGCATTCAGTCTGCCACATGAGTGCGTATATTATAGTGAAAAAAAACTCTGTTATTACATTAACGCTTGTCGCCATGTGGGCTCGTACATTCTTGTGGAATAGTGAGGGGCATGGTGATATGGCAGAGGCTTTTCTTTTTAAAATGTCCCTTCCACTGAACACAGAGCGTTAGGATTTAGCAAATAGCTTATTTTTTCTTTTCTTTTCTCTCGTTTTTCTTTTTTTTTTGAGCAGCATTGCTGCAGCATCAGGCTCTGCGGTGCGTAGACAACAACACGTGTGTGTGTGTGTGAGTGAGAGGCACCGACAACACGAGTGTGTGTGTGAGTGGCACAGACAACACGGGTGTGTGTGTGTGTGTGAGAGGCACAGACAACACGGGTGTGTGTGTGAGAGGCTCAGACAACACGGGTGTGTGTGTGTGAGAGGCACAGACAACACGGTTGTGTGTGTGTGAGAGGCACAGACAACACGGGTGTGTGTGTGAGAGGCACAGACAACACAAGTGTGTGTGTGTGAGAGGCACAGACCACTGCGCTTTTGTTTGTCTCAGATTAAGAAGTCCCTCACGACCCCCAACAGTTTGCACTAAAGCTTGGCTACGGTTAGCGCGGGACACGGTGAGATGGAAGCAGCCACACACACAAAGCTAATCCATGCAGATATTAAATATTTGGGGTTTTAGATGAGGGTCTGGCATTAAGTACGAGAAGGGAGGGGGGATGAGAAGTGGATGGATGGTAAACGGGGGGCTATATAGGGGGAGTGGGCACACAAAGTCCCTCAGCTGAAACATGGAGGCGCCTACTCCACCTGTTCCTCGACAGTGCACCGCCCTCTGAAACCATCGACCCTGGAAACAGGAAGTCCATTGCTTAATTTCCTCTCCTGGTGTCCCATGAACCTTCTCCTGACCTGGAGGAGAAAGTTCCAGAAGCCTATTATACATCCGTCAGCATTTTCTTGATGTTGACATAGTTTGTGTTGGCCAACGTGCAGTTGGCCTTCATGATGTCCTCGTCCCGGAAGTCCTCGTTGCTGTTGTTGACGCCCTCCTGGATCTCCATGTAGTCGGACTTGCTGATGGTGGAGCCGCTGCGGCTCCTCTTCATCCCCTCCTCGTCCTCCTCGTCCTCCTTGGCCACGTTGACCTGCAGGTACTGCGCCTGCTCCTCGCCCTCCGTCTCGCGGTGGTAGAAGTAGTTGAAGTTCGACACGATGACGGGCACGGGCAGGGCGATGGTCAGCACGCCGGCGATGGCGCAGAGGGAGCCCACGATCTTGCCGCCGATGGTCGTCGGCGTCATGTCGCCGTAGCCCACGGTCGTCATGGTCACCACGGCCCACCAGAACGCGTCCGGGATGCTGTAGAACTGCGACTCGGGCTCGTCGGCCTCCGCGAAGTAGACGGCGCTGGAGAAGAGGATGACTCCGATGAAGAGGAAGAAGATAAGCAGTCCCAGCTCCCTCATGCTGGCCTTCAGGGTCTGGCCCAGAATCTGGAGCCCCTTGGAGTGCCTGGACAGCTTGAAGATTCGGAAGACCCTCACCAAACGGATGACCCTCAGGATGGCCAGAGACATCGCCTGTTGGCCCTTTTCGCCGTCGGTCTCGGACTTCTCCGCCAGCTCCGTGCCCAGGGTGATGAAGTAGGGGATGATGGCCACCACGTCGATCATGTTCATCATGTTGCGGAAAAAGCAGGCCTTGCTGGGGCAGGCGAAGAAGCGCACCAGGAACTCAAAGGAGAACCAGATGATGCAGAGGGTCTCCAGGATGAAGAAGGGGTCTGTGAAGTAGGTGGAGGTGTAGATGAAGGTGCCGTTGGCGGTCGGGTGTGGGGTCTTGATCAAGTCGTCGTCGTCGCTACGGAAAACGGGCAGCGTCTCCAAGCAGAAGCTGACGATGGAGATGAGGATGACCATCACTGAGATGATGGCGATGATCCGGGCCGGGCCCGAGCTCTCGGGGTACTCAAAGAGGAGCCACACCTGCCTTTGGAACTCGTTCTCAGGTAGGGGCCTCTCTTCCTCCTTGATGAAGCCCTCGTCCTCTCTGAAGATCTCGATGGCCTCGTCCCCGAGCTCGTAGAAGCGGATCTCCTCTGAGAAGACGTCCAGGGTCACGTTCACCGGCCGTCGTAGCCTCCCGCCCGACTGGTAGTAGTAGAGAATGGCGTCGAAGCTCGGCCTGTTGCGGTCGAAGAAGTACTCGTTCCGCAGCGGGTCGAAGTAGCGCATGCGCTTCTTCGGGTCGCCCAGCAGCGTTTCGGGGAACTGCGAGATCGTCTTAAGCTGCGTCTCGAAGCGCAGGCCTGACACGTTGATGACGACGCGCTCGCAGCACTCGAGATCCCCTTCCGGGTCATATTCCGGCGGCTGACTTGGCTGGGCTGCTGCCTCATCCGACGGGTCGCCGGTGGCAACAGTCATTCTGCAGGGGTGTGAGGCCTGCACCGTTCAAGCTGGGCGCCGCAGCCTGGCAAACTAGAGAGGCTGGTCGGGGGGGGGGGGTTTGCGGCAGTTTAGGGTGGGGGGGGGGGGGGTTGGGGGGGCTGGTGAGGGGGGGGGCTCAACACCGTAGAGAGCCGAGGGCCACAGGATGTCACAAAGAAAAGCCCTGTGCGGAAGGAACAGACAGAACGTTAACCGCCATGCTAGAACATCAACAGACACGACAAACTGCAGTACTAACACACTAACACACAGCATCTTCACCATCAACACCTCAGTGTACCAGTACATAACGTCAACGTACTACTGCATCATTCTACCTACACAGGGAAATAACAAAAGGTGTCACAGAGAAGGAGATGGATGTCATTTTTTGGGGCCAACAGTAATGATCTTTTATGACAGGCCGGTCGAGGTGGAAAGTCAGACTGAGGGATTGCTTGTGACTTTGGGGTCATTCGTCCTCCTCTGCATTGGGGCTGCAGCTGTGTCCATTCACATGATACAGTGCACTCATGCACAAGTCACCCCAGCTAATGCAGAGGGCATTAATCTCTGTTAGATCTCCTCATAGCCAACATATCAACACTACAACACTTGCATAGCTATGCTTGCCCGCTCATATGTTCTCGTATGTGCACTTTGTAGAAAATATATGAATTGTTCCAGAAAAAGTCGCTCATTGTCTGCTGCTACCCACCCACCCCCCACCCACCTCATGCTCACACACTCCTCCTGATTCAAATTAGGCTTTTTTGTTGGAATGCCACTCAAATGGCACCGCCCTTTGAAATATTTAGCAGCATGAGATGAAATATTAAAGTGCAGAGAAACAGATTTCAGAGCTATTATTAAGCGGGAAGTTTTTTGTCCCATCTATCTTTTTAAACATGATCTGTGACAAATACTACTGCCTGACCACTGAAACAAATTCATTCAAATGAAATGTTTTAGATATTAAGTATTTTTTTTTATCAAATTGTAAAAATACAAATCCACAAAAAAAATGTAGCTATTACATAAGTAAACGTCTTGATACACTTTCACTATAAACTACACCTTCTGCTGTAAAGAGGCCGAAACAATAATGTAATGTGGGTTGGTGCCCAGACATACTATACCTGCAAATAAACTTCTTTATCAAAGCCGCGCCACCTGGCCGCGGCGGGACGTGGACCGCTGCCAAAAATGAAAATATCCTTCAGTAGCGACGAAGGTGTCCGCGAACTCATATGGAAATGTATCCCAAAATATATATATTCCCAGGTTCCAGGTCCTGGCGTGTTCTGCAGCAGCTACCGGCGCACTGGGAGCATGATCCTAGCGCAGGAGGAGGGGGGAAGAACGCGGTAGAGTGCGGGTGTGTCCTCGCCTCCCCCCGACGGTGCTCGGTCTTTACAGCAGGTTGTCGTGAGGAGACAGAGAAAAAATTCGGTGACGTGGCTTCTAAACCAAAATTGCAATGAGCACCTTCTCAAAGGTGCAGGAATAAGCAAAATTGATCATATCCATTGGCATTGGCTGGCTGTATAGACGCCTGTAGGAACGACATTGGAAATAGGAATGTCATGATTGTTAGAAGATTTATACCTACCACAGAATAGCAAGCATTAAGGAGGGAGTATTTTTAATGAAACATGGCATGTATAGCATCAACCTTAACTCATTTCATAGGGGATTGTCAATCTGTTGAATGAAACGTTGCCACAAAATGTATCACACATCGTCAGAATGTCGTTATGAAAACACTGATTTGATCAGATGAAATGGTTTTTTTTCCCCGTTTACGATAAACAATCGGGCATATCCCCTCCTGCTCTCTGAAAAGAAACGTGTTTACCGTGTTTCTTTTCCATCTGAAGTTCAAAGCTATGTTGGCTCAAAGCGCCGCAATTAGGATACCTAACCAACAGCAGGTTGCTGTGCACATGCAAAGCCCGTGAGAGCCGACAGTGGCTGTTATCGCCCCCATGCGCAAACACGTACAGTCATTAAAAACAGATTTATACACTGAATCGAATGACATGCATCAGAATCACCATCTTTTGGCCACACGCACATGATGCTTGAGGTTCTTCTGCGTCTGTATCCGCCCCTATTGCCGCTGCCCACCGGTAAAGCGAGCCGATAATTGAATGCAAGACGCAGCAGACCACCTAAATGCAGCAACCTATGTTTTCCAGGTTCAGTCGGTCTGCCGCGGCTTTTCTCTTACGGCAAATGGTCATTAGTCGGTTAGTTAAAGCGTTAAAAATGAAATCTGCAGTCAAGCAACGCTGTGCATACAAAAGACTGGTGCGGACGCTTGGGCTGGGACACACATACACCAGACTACACCACTCCTTACTTTTTCCGCAGCATGGGCAATTTAAAGGGAAAGGATCGCAGACACACAAGTGGAGAGTCAGCGACCTACTTTGATAGGTTTTCATCTTACGGAGAGACGGCAGACTCTTACCTCTTTATCTGACGCTTCCAAATTGCTGAAAGAACAGAATCGAGGAAGTTGATTCAAAAGTTTTTTCTTGCTTTTTGAATTGTGAGAAGTGCACTTCGCCTGTCAGCATTTTGCAAAAACGTCATTGTGAAACATCTATATTTCTTGCAGTTTAAATTCGACTTGTTCTCTTGTGTTCAAATCTAATTCAGTGAGGCTGCAAATACGTTGATAATTTGTTTAATCCCTAAACAAATTAGCAACGTATTTGCAGGCTCACTGAATGGTTATCCTCGGAATGTTGACACTTCTACTCAGGAAGACCTCTGTAGTATCATAGCCATGATCATCACATTCTTAAACCTTTTTCACATTCACAACTCCTTATCAATGTACACATTTTTACAGGGAAGCAGTCTGGACAAGTGGCATATCTTATAAACACATAAATACTGTTGCTAGAGTATTTACATTCTCAATGTTTTGGTCTTTTTGTGAATCAGATCAGAATCAGAATCAGAATCAGAATCAGAATCGGATCTGATCAAATCAGATCTGATTCAGATCTGAAGAGCCAATTCAATGCACTTCATACATTTAACCATCTTCAGACTCACTATCAGATGTGAAAACGAGCTATTTCACACCTCCCACTCCAGATACGTAGCCTTATTGGAGATGGTGCCTGGTCACGGAGGCTGGCATCATTCCTCATTCATAGAAGATGACACTATATTTTACTACATTCGAGAGTGGTTTCCTCAATGAAGTCCCTTGTCACAAACACACACACACACACACACACACACACACACACACACACACACACACACACACACACACACACACACACACACACACACACACACACACACACACACACACACACACACACACACACAAACACACACACACACACACACACACACAAACACACACACACACACTCACACACACACACACACACACACACACACACACACACACACATACACACACACACACACACACACACACACACACACACACACACACACACTAAATAGCCACGCCTGGTTGTTGTACTGAGAAAACTGCTCCAGTTAAGCAAGGGTATGGTGAAGATCCAGTGCGTCGGCTGAACCCGACCCAATCGGCATGCTTCCACCCTGATGCACTCTGAAGTGCCTGGCACGACCCAATCAAGCAGAAAGCAGCTCACTACCCTGTGTCTCACAGTCAGTCAGACCCCTCCAACCCTACACCCCTACGCACACAAACACACACACAAACACACACACACCCACACACACACACACCCCTACGCACACACCCACACCATCACCACACACGCATACATAAAGTGGGCCACGCAGATCAGCCCCACATCACAACATTGAGTAACAACACCATGCTGCGCTCGGATGTGTGGCTCGCCCCCAAGGCAGTTGGATGAGATCCCATGAGGTCACTGGCGGTGTGAGAGAGCAGAGCTCCATACACGTCACTGGAGCGGCAGCCATCTTCACATTAGGTCACGGGGACGCTCACTTTAACCCACTGGGTCATAGGGACTCTCACTTTAACTCACTCGGTTATAGGTACGCTCACTTTAACTCACTCGGTTATAGGTACGCTCACTTTAACTCACTCGGTTATAGGTACGCTCACTTTAACTCACTCGGTTATAGGTACGCTCACTTTAACCCACTGGGTCATAGGGACTCTCACTTTAACCCACTCGGTCATAGGTACGCTCACTTTAGCTCACTGGGTAACGGGGAATCTAACTTTAACCCACTGGGTCACAGGGACTCAGAGAGGGAGCATAAGCATCATAATTAGCAATGGCAGACACCTCAAAGTATTTTCTGTTAAATAAATCGAATGTGAAAAACTGAGTTATCGTTTCAAAAGCATCATTGCACATTCCACAGACACAGTTCCATCAGGACAACGCAAACCTAACCCCTTGGCTGGAGACCAGCTGTGGCCTTGCGCCAGCCTGGTTACATCACAGCTTCCCCAGCCCAGTGAGGCCCAGCCAGGCCTAGCTATAGCTATGTGACCCATCCCAGAAGCAGCCCAGTTCAGTTGCCAACTAGCTACAGTAGAACTACAACCCGGTCAAGCTCAGCAATAGCCCTGCAGCCCAGTCCAGCCAGGCTACAGAGGAGCTACAGTACTACCCTACAGTAACCACCTTTCCAACCTTGCCTTCACCTGATAATTCCCCCTGCTCCCTCCCCTCCTCTACTAAGACTCACATGTCCAGTTTTCTTTCCCTTTTTTCTAACTTGTTGTTGTCTGTTTGTTTTTTTGGTTTGATCTGTTGTCTTTCTTATTTTCAGTTGTGTTATGTTGTCATGTTTGATTGCCTTGTCTTGTCTTGTTTGCTTACCATTGTAAAGCGTCTTTGAGTGTTAGAAAAGCGCTATATAAATATGAATTATTATCATTATTATTATTATTACCCTAGCTAACCCTAGGCAGTTTTTTCCCATCTGCAGCTGCAGCTACAGTCTGACTACAGCCAGGGGCGGTTTTGGGCACGGGCGAACCGGGCAGTCGCCCGTGGCGGCACTTTTTCATGACACGTGGGGGGGGCTCGGAGGGGGGTCTCGCCCGGGGCGTAATTCCATGTAGAACCGCCACTGACTACAGCTCATGGAGGTCTTAGCATAACCCATCCACACCCGAGCTCCCTACACTCTGGCATCCACCTGACCCAGGCCTCTCCTCACAGTGGCACACACATGTAACACACACACGTTTTCCTAGCCTACTCAGCTTCTTAATGGCTTTGCGGCCTCCCTCTGCTGACAGTTCAGATTTTATTTATGAGAGCGGCGGGCCATTAGCGAGCCTATTATAGCGGGCATGTAGACAGTGTTATCTCCGTGCTAGTCCGTACTCTTTAATTCAAGCTGAAAGGACAGCTAACCCTGCTAATGGTGTGCGTGTTTAAGCCCGGCAGTTGAGAACGAGGCTCGTTGGCCAAGAGATATTGATTCAAGGTCACTCCAGGCCTGACTTTCATGGACACTCGATACAGAGGGCAGGAGAACAGAGGAAATCACCTACTGTCAGGAGTTTATTTTGGTCGGCTTGGTAACGAGTCCGTATTGTGCATCGTTGTCAGCTTAGTCTCAGACGGACTGATGTGACCTCAGTGGTAGTACTGATGTCACAGTGCAGTGGTAGCAGTTGTGCTGTTCTAGTGGTATTCCTTTACTTTTCCAATGAAACCTAAACTGGCAGTGGTGTCTGGTCTGGTAGTGAGTCCATATTGTGACAATGATCTAAGGGCAGATGGCACTTTTGTTGCAGGAGTGTTGGTCTAGCTGGTCTAGATTTTCGGAGAGTGGAAAACCACGTGGTAAGAAAGCTGACGTCCGGCTGAAACCCACCCTTGACTTCACTGCTTCTTTTTTCTTTTAGCAACCTTGATCTCTGCACTCACAAACATTTCAGATGCACTCACAGTAAAAGGGTTATCATTCAGGCATATTCAACCATCGTTGTCTGCAGCCATATACTGGAATATGGAAATGTCCGTCTGGCATGGTATCAATATCAGATACCTTCGAAGAATGACTTTTGGTCTTATGGGCTAATGGTCTCCTATGGATCTGAACTTCTTTTGTGTGTGTGTGTGTGTGTGTGTGTGTGTGTGTGTGTGTGTGTGTGTGTGTTTGTCTAGGGGTAAAAACCCCTCTGTTCTTATTGCTCTAGAGTATCCAGCAGAAGACGGAGGCTCAGACTCATAGAAACACACAAACACATGAGTACACACACAAACACACACATGCGTACACAGACACACACACACATACACACACACAGACACACATGCATACAAACACACACAAATATGCGTACACGCACACACACACACACACACACACACACACACACATGCGTACACACATGCTTAGACACACACATACACACACACATGCGTACACACGCACACACACACAGCCTACCCTGCCGAGAGTTGCTGACGCTGCAATGCACCAGCATGTCCCTCAAGACCAGCCTCCCGCCCCTCCCTGCAAGACTCCGTGTCCTTTATGACACCCTCTCGCACACACACACACACACACACACACACACACACACTCAACTCCCCTCTCTGCGGAATCACCACTCACTCACACACACACACGCACTCCACTGCCCTCTCTCCGCGGAATCACCACTAACTCACTCACACACACACACACACACACACACACACACATACACACACACACACACACACACACACACACACACACACACACACACACACACACTCCACTGGCCTCTCTCTGCGGAATCGCCACTCACTCACACACACACACACACACACACACACACACACACACACACACACACACACACACACACACACACACACACACACACACACACACACACACTCCACTGGCCTCTCTCTGCGGAATCACCACTCACTCACACACATACTCCACTGGCCTCTCTCTGCGGAATCACCACTCACTCACACACACACACACACACACACACACACACACACACACACACACACACACACACACACACACACTCCACCCCCCTCTCTCTGCGGAGTGGCCACTCACACCCTGTCCATGACCTTCAATGTGTCGCAATCAAAACTGCTGGACTTGAAAGAGGACACCTGGAGAGTGATCGGAATTTGGACATGATCATCTGATTCTTCAGAGAGCAGTCTCTGTGTGTGTGTGTGTGTGTGTGTGTGTGTGTGTGAGGATGTGGAAGTGTTAAACAAGACCAGCTCACCATCCTCAACTGCAGAGCCCAGAGCAATCGTCACACATGAGCAGCCTGTTAAAGCACAGACACACACACACACACACACACACAAGCACACACACACACACACACACACACACACACACACACAAGCACACACACACACACACACGCACCCACACGCTCACACACATACACACACACACACACACACACATACATACACACAAAAACACATAGGCAGCCCGTTAAAGCACAAGCACACACACACACACACACACACACACACATAGGCAGCCTGTTAAAGCACACACACACACATACACACAAACACACACACACACACACACACACACATACACACAAACACACACACACACACACACATTTACAAGAAAACATTTACTCACACATTCATTCACGTCAACACAAACA